>NC_090836.1:103733200-104033200 GCF_028021215.1 Eschrichtius robustus | reverse complement strand
AACGAGCCGAAAATAAGGAACGCACACACCACACACGTGCATCTGTGTCTGATCCTCGGCTGCACAGCCTCCGGGCAGCCGCCTGGCACCTGAGCTGTGCAGAGACGGGTGGTGGCGGGGCTGCCCCGGGAGGGCTGGCAGGTGGTGGGAAGAGATGCCTGCGCGTGGATGAAAGCCTGGGGCAGAGGTCAGGAGCCTGTCTCCTGTGTGGCTGTGGCTCTGGCCTAGAGCTCCACGGGGGTGTCCACGTCACCACGGGCGACATGCCCGTGACAGGTGCTCTCTGGCCGGGGCGGGCAATGTGGGGGAAGCAGGACGGGCCCCAGCAGAGCCCAGGGCAGGGCGAGTCTGCCACCTTCTGCAGCTGGGCTCACGGCCCCAGTGACCAACACACAGCAGCAGCGATCAGGTCCACAACACACCCGGAGACGCAGCGAGCAGAGGGGCCCGGGCCACTCGGCCCCCGCGGTGTGGGTGCAGGTGCAGGAGCGTCCGGACCCACCTATCCAGGTGGCCCAGGCGAGCGAGGCTGTGGCTGGAGCCTGAGCGTCCGCCCGACGCCCCGCACCACCCGGCGGAAGGGCTCCCGCCCGCGCAGGCTCCTTGACAGACCAGCCGGGGCGGTTCTCTGTTTCCAGAGGTCACGGATGGAAAATAAGGCCATTTCTCGAGGCCGCGCTCTGCTCCCAGCTGCCGCAGCCGGAGCCTCCCCAGGCTCGCCGTCTGCCTCCCAGCCACGTTTAAGCCAAGGGAGCAAGTACGCGGCAACGTTAACGTGACCAAGTTACAGAAATCCGGCTGGCTGTCAGAGGCCTGGGAGAGCACAGAGACTTCATAGGTTAGTGCAACGTTTCACTTATGACTTTGTCTACGTTTTATTCTCTTTCGCGCAACAGAATAGAACGTTTACATTTCCAAGTAGGTAAGGAGATGGCTGCCACCTCCCTCTGCCCCCGGCACCCGGACAGCAGGCCACTCGGAGACGGTCTGCCTCTCAGGCCGCCCCGGCTGGGGGCTCCACGAGGTGGGCGTTTGGCAAGGATGCTCCAAGGTCGGGAGAGGGGGACGCCCGGCCCCTCTCTGGCCCTGCGTGGCCGGGACCCTCCCTGGCTCTCTTTGGTATCTCAGAAAACAGAGGCCGCCAGCCCTCGCCAGGCCCTGGACCACGTCCCGGCCAGCCGCTCCAGCAAGGCCTCTCCTTGGCCGTGGCCTTCAGCCGGCCGGCAGTGGGGTGTGCTGCCCGGGGCGGGGGAGGCCACGGCGGTGGGCCCGGGCTCATTTCTTGTAGTGATTGGGGGCGTCCGCGAAGACAAACTTGAGGCGGTAGGCCTCGGCCAGCAGCAGGCTGACGTCTTCGTCGCCCCAGTGGGCTGTGGGCAGGTTCTGGAGGAAGAGCAGCAGCTCCTGGGGGGAGAGAGACAGCCTGGGTCAGACGGGGCAGCCAGCTGTGTCGGGGAGGGGGCCCCCGCGGGAGGAGCCCTGAGGAAACGCACAGGCCCACGGCGGGGTGAGCCGGGGGGGGGGGGCGCCCAGCCCCCGAGAATCGTGTCCCCTCCCAGCTTGAGCCCGAGGGCCCCACGCCCTGCAGCCAGGAGGAAGCCCCCCGGGAGGCTCCCAGGCCTGCTGGGACGCGGAGGGCAGCGCCAGCAGCGGGACACAGCCGGGCCGCACGCACGCCCCCGGCCTCCCGGCATTCTGGGGCCCAGGGCCATCCGGGCGGGGATGCCCAGAGCCCAGCGGCGGGGGGCCCTCGGGGCTCAGACCCAGAAGCCAGGCCTGGGCTCAGGTGCTGGCTGTGCTGCCTCCCGGCTGGTGGGCCAGCCGCTGACCACCTCGGGGCCCCAGGTTCCCCATCGAGACGAGGGCCCCAGCTCCCATCGGGGCCACCAGTGCCTGGCGCTCGGCGATGCGGGGGCCTGTACCAGGCCTGCTGTCCTCACGACGCCCCTCCCAGCGCACGGCCCTCTCCCCACTCCCCAGTGGAGAGCCACGCGTCGGGACTCTCCGCCAGTGCGGCTTCCCTGTTGCTGCTTTTCCGTCCTCGGTCCCATTTCCTTTCGCATTTTGGACACTTTCTGGGGGCCTTTAAATTGAATTCATGGAGCAAACTTCACTGGCAGAATGTCCCCGGGGACGTATCAACATCAATCGGCTGTCTTTCTCCATTAGATGCAACTTACACGGATGCCAGTCCAATTCTGAGCAGGTCATAAATAAATACCTTTGGTTTTATTTTTAATCCACTTCGCTTCATATTATCATGACCTCGCTACTTGCAAGGTGAGAAGCAATACCCTCCCATTGTGGTAACTCAGCAACTCTACTGCACACTCAATTTCAGAATCTAATTTAGTCCCCCAGGTTCAGTGGACGGAGAGAGAATAGAAATGCCCGGTGGTCCGCAGCCTGCAATGTTAAAGAAGGAAAAAATCTGTCCGGGTGACCTTTACGAGAGGCAGGGGACGCAGCCGAACACGCCCTTAAATGCAGATTTCTTTTTTAAAAAGGCCTGTCTTATTTACGAGCTAGGCAGTGACACCTCCGACCTGGGAGCCACGGCACATCTATTAGCCACATCATTCGGGAAAAGGGCCATCGGTCACGATGCTGTCACTGGGTCACACCCCAGGGGACCCGCCATCCCCTGCGATGGTGGCAGGGAGGGCCCGGTCCAGCAGCCCGCGAGGGCAATTCCGTTTTTAATCTTAACTTCTCTGTAAACAGTGCTGCGACCACGTCTGCAGAATAAAAGTTAAAGGAAGGTTTGCTCACAACACTGAGGTTGTGAGGAATCAAAGACAAGTCGCGTCCCCGTGGTTCTTTTCTTCCCACATCCACGAGATGCCACCACGGCAACAAAGCCACGGCCCGGGGCATCCCGCCCCCTCCATCGGCCTGTGTCATCGTGCCCTCCCACGCTGGTACGTGCTGTCCACGGTGGCCGGGAGGGACCGTAGCGATGGTGCCGTCCCCACCGCGCAGCCTGGAGGCCTGCTGTTCTCAGCCCCCAGCAAGGTCACGGTCACCCCGGAGTCTGGAGGCCCGCAGCACCCGGCCCCGCAGAGGGCAGAGGCCCCGAATCCCGGGTTGCCCGGGGTCTCGGTATGACGAGCGGTTTGACTGTCCTCTGGACACTCTGGATGTCACCTCGCGAGCATGTGGATCGTGGCTGGTGGTCCCTTTTACCAGGAAGTCCGCTGCGGAGGCCCCGCCCGCACCACCCCGGCCACAGGTAGCCCTGCAGGCGTCGTCGTGCGGGTGACGGCAGTGGGGGAGAGCGGGGGGCAGGGTGAAGGGCGGGGCCCTGGGCTGGGCTGTTGCCGGGGACATCTTTTCCACAGGGTCTTTCCCGCTCTGACTTTTGCCTCTGGGTAGGTTCCAAGAGGTGAGCCTTCCAACGTTAAACAGCAAATAATGTTTATGGCTTTGGGGACTTCTTGCCAAAACAGTTTCATTTTTCCAGAGAGAGGAATTACGTTACCATCTGCGAAGTATGATTATCTCTATCTCTTTTGTCCCTCCCAGGAAGGACGAAATGGTGACACAGTGGCGTCCAGGAAGGTGGGCAGGCGGTCCCCTCTCAGGGCCCCAGGTTCTCTGTCTGGTTGGCCCCCTGCAGAGGCTCCCGTGAGCCCAGCAGTAAGGCCACAGCCAGACACAGAGGAGGCGGGTCCAAGCCCAGCACACCCCCACCACGACCCCACAGAACCCTGGAGGCACATCCTTGGTGTCCTCACCTACGTCATGGGGTGATCGTCTCCTCTGTGACATCAACAGCTCCACGTGTGTTCCCATGTCCCCGACATGAAGCACACAGCACGCGGTGCCGACCTGTGAACAGTCGCTAGGGCACAGTCGGCTAAAGGCACACACACTTGTAAAGGAAGCTGAACGCGGGGCTCAAATCCAGCCCTGCACCACTCAGCCGTGCCGGTCTCCTGGCTCTCTGTGCCTCGGTTTCCTCATCTGTAAATGGGGACAATAACGCGCCTCCCTCTCTGGGTTGTTAATTTGTGCAAAGTGCTCCCAACAGCGCCAGAATATAAAAAGCACAGGATAAGTGTCACCTGCTGCTTCTATTATTCAATTAGTCTTAAATCACTGTTCGCGGTGGTGGTGATCGTCACGGCAGCAGTAGTGGCGTTTGTGCCGAATAAATTCCTATCCGTGGGAAACGCCGGGGAGTTTGGCAAACAAGCTCAAGACGAAACAGCATCCTCCCTTGACAGCTCAGAGGAGGCAGCGCCGGCATCTTGAGGAAGGAAACATGCCGCACGTGTCGACCTACGGGCTGTGGCTAGGACCCCGACCAGGGAGCCGCGTGGGACCCTTTTGAGGGGACTTCAAGGAGCGCCTGTGGACTGGATCGTCCAGTTCTGACGTCTGATACAAAAGGCACTGCGTGTCATCAAAACGGCCCCAAATAGTCGATTACGGGAGGAGCAGCTCTGGGTGCAAGGCAGACAGGTCCCCTCACTCCACCTGCCTCTGCGTCAGGGCACACGCGCCATCACACGGCCGGCTCTGCCCTCGGGGGCCAGATGAAGGGTTACGAGGCAAACAACGCTCAGCCCTGCGCAGGGGTCCAACCAGGCGTGACTGGCGGGCGGCTCTCGACGCGGCCCCCCGTCTGTCCCCCCACTATGGGGGTCTCGGTGGAGATGTGGGTAGATGACACTCCAGATCTCAGATACTTGGTCTGAACAAAAGTCTGCAAAATGTTTCTTAACTTTAATATCGATCACATGTTGAAAGATAATGTTATATATAGATGTACTGGGTTAAATAAAATATTAATCTCGCTGGTTTTCCCCTTTCTGCGAGGCTCCCAGAAGCCCTCCCTCGTGGCGGGCGTTCCTCTCCAGCGGACAGCGCTGCTCTTATTACACCCAACACAGCCCCCCTGCTCCGGGGCAGCGGCCGCGACGGTGCCGACCACGCCCCCTTCTGCGGACCCTCGGGCACAGGACTCACGCCAAGGCTCCCAGGTCAAGGCCGGCTCCGCGCACGTGGCAGAGCACACCGAGGCCAGGAGTTTACAGCCTGGCCACGCGCAGAGACCAGTGAATTAATCATGACGGGGCTGAAGGCCCAGTTGCGAACTCTGATTATTTTCTCCCCTTAACTGAGAAGAAGAAACACTAACCCCTGCGCTGACATGGGCAGGTGACAGGCCTAATTGGTTTAATTCACTTCTCCACCACGTTCCGACAGTCAATTTGTGCAGCTCGGCCAGCAAACCTGCCGCTGGGGAGCCCCGACCGGCCGCGGAAGGGTGGCCGTGGGGACACGCAGGCTGGGGTGGGCAAGGCTGGGGCCTCGGGCGTTTCTCCCACATCCTCAGCCTTCCAGGCGAGGAGACCGAGGCGGGGGAGGCAGGAAGCCTGGCCCAGGGCCTGGGTGGCTCGGCGCCTGTGCAGCAGGCGGGTCTGTCCCCGCAAGGCTGGGCGACGTCAGAGCACAGGCGGCTGGGAACTCTGGAAGCCAAGGCTGCGTCTGCCGGGCGGGGGCAGTGACAGGAGTGACCTCCAGGCTGGGAGGGTCCGAGGGGCAGTGACTCAGCCATGCTCAGTGCAGGAGTGGCCCTGTGGTCCATCATCTCCATGTCACCATCATCCCACTGACACCCAGCGGGCCCTGGGGGCGTCACCGCCTCAGAGGTGCCAGTCAGCTCCTGCCAGGGGTGTGCTGAGGACCTGAGGACCCAGCGCACACAAGCTCAGCAGGACGCCCGGCACACGGGAGCTGCCACCATGGCCGCCACCACCCTCGTTGTGGTCGTGGTCGTGGCCTCGGCTACCAGGACCTCAGACGATGAGAGTGGTGGTCACACAAAGCGGCCGCAGCTGGAATCTGCACAGCACCTTGCGCCCGGGCCTGCCCTCTGTGGGCGGATGTGCTGGTCTGGGCCCACGTGGCCAGCCTCCCACCTCCCTGCCCACCTGGGCGAGTCTCCAGGGACCACGCGCTCCAAAGGTCAAAGGTCACGGTCCAGGCCCAAACCCAGCGCCCGGCAGCCGGTGCAAGGCCAGGTCATTTGTATTTCTGCCTGTGCAGGGGCTACTGGGGCTTGAATCCACATTCAACATAAAATACCTGTTCTTGGTCAGTACATGTGTAAAAGGGAAGAAAAAAAGGAGCCGAGATTAAATTACCCTGAAGCGGGTTTGCGGCGACTGGCAGCAGCGCTGACAGCAGCGGGTTGCCGGGCAATTCTGATGGTTCGGGGGCTCCTGGCCGGGCCTCCCTGGGCACCCCCGGGGGTGGGGGACGGGGCGGGCACGGCGCCATGAGCCGGGAAGCTGGCGTGCGTCTGGCACATGGTCCTGGAGTCATGCGTGACCGTACAGCCCGCGGCTCTCTCCTTTCTGCGCCTCCACCCACTCCCTCCGCTCCCTCGGCCAGGACCATCCCGTCGGCGTGGGGAGACGGGACCCTGCCCTGGGCCACACGACGGGGTCTGCAGGAGCAGGCCGGGCTCTGTCCCCTGCGTGGCGACGGCTGCTACAGGCAAGGACAAACATGAACCTCGGGGGTCACCACTCAGAGAAGGTCCCAGGGCCGCCCCTCGAGTCAGTGGTCAACCATGAACTGCCCTGGGCCCAGAGTTCACTTTGTGCCAAGCACCAGGCTACACGCTGACCTTCTGACCAATCCCGAGGCTCCCCCCTCCCCCCCCCCGTGTCTATGACCAATCCCAGGGCTCCCTCCCTTCCCCCCCCCCCCCCCCCGTGTCTAAAACCAATCCCGGGGCTCCCACCCCTCCTCCCCGTTATCTACGACCAATCCCGGGGCTCCCACCCCTCCTCTCCATGTCTACGACCAATCCCAGGGCTCCCACCCCTCCTCCCCGCATCTACGACCAATCCCGGGGCTCCCACCCTTCCTCTCCGTGTCTACGACCAATCCCAGGGCTCCCACCCCTCCTCCCCGTGTCTACGACCAATCCCGGGGCTCCCACACACCCCACCTGGGAAAGAGGAATCTGGGACCCCAGGAATCTTAGTGACTGCTCAGTCCACGCCTGGCGCTGGGAGGGCTGCTTCCCCCAGGGCTACCCTCCTGAGCCCTGAACCTGACCTCTGCAAGACCCTCCCTCTCTGAGAGGCCACGTGCTCAGAGGGGGCTGCCCCCCTCAAATGTGACCCCCTGCTCTCCCCCCAACACTTAAAGGACGCCTCCTTGGGACCCGGCTGCCCTGGGCTGGAGGTCAGACAGCCGAGGCTCTGACCTGGTCCCTCCTCCTAGAGCTGAGAGCTGACCAGAGGATAAGGCCTCGGGAAGCCCCCCGGGTGGGCAGGAGGAAGCTGGGCGCGAGCAGGGCTATGATGCTACAAAGGCCCTGTCCCGCTCCACTGGCACAACCCCCCCCCTGCACCAGCCACGGCCCCAGGAGGGGCCCAGAGGCCCTGGTATGAAAATTACCTATGAAAAGTTCACCCTTATTTCCCTTATTTTTAACCTATCACACTCGATGCCCTTTAGCCAGGAGATCAAAGAATACAGAACTCAACCTGACGCTCAGCAGACGTGAAGGCGGCCCTGCAAAGGTCAGTCCGCCCGGCTCGCTGCTCCTCCCAGGCAGATGCTCGCTCGGGGGCCCGACTCGCCACGTCCAATCCTGCGTCCCCACCAGATTCGGACCCCGGCGTCCAGGAAGACAGAGCCCCTGCTGTCTCGGGGGGCGGGGAGAGGGGGGGAGGCTCAGGCCCTAACGCCTTCCGGGAGGGGCTGGGCAGCTGGAGGCCATCAGGGCTGTGCTGGGCCCCCTGGGGCTGCTTCCTGCCTCCCTCCCTCTCCCCGCCCTCCCAGATGGTCCTGTGACAGCTGATTCCTTTGACAATCCAGTTATTAGTTTGAAAATCTTGTCAAGTTCTGGACCAAACCAGGGCTAAAAATAGAAGGACAGTGACAGCTGGCTGGGATGGACAGCCAGCTGCCAGGCTGACCCACTGGCTGGTGACAGCCCTCCATAAGGTAGGATATGGAAGGTGACACCGCAGAGAGCGATCTTCTGAGGACTCTGGGAGGTGCGCTTTCCTTGCAATTAATTTCATATTTCTTTGTCAAAAAAGGGATTCTAAAGAGAAAACACCTTTGGGTACTGAAAACACAAGCTTGACATGAGCGCCCCAATCGAGCGAGCTCTGCGCTTCATGCGCACGGCTGAGAGGCGTTTGATCAGCACACAGAGGATATTTAAAATCCTGGCACGGCAGTTAGAGCCGGGTCCATCCCGCAGGGACCTCTCCGCTTCGCGGGCTGGAGGACCGGGCGGCTGGTCGCAGACGGGGTGCGATGGAGAGATGGAGATGCTGTCCATAGAGGCCCCTCGAGAACGCCCGGTCGGGAAGGACGCCCACTTAGGGGGGAGAGGCCCCAGGCCCATGTTTACCTACACGCAGCAGAGACGCCCCTTCCAAACGGGCAGAGGGAAGGCGCCGTGCAGAAGGCTTGGGAGCCTGGAGGTGGCGCCAGCTGTTACCCGCCCCCCCCCCCCCCCGAGAAACCAGAGGAGGGGGTCATGGGAGGGAGGCGGTGGGTGGACTGCTGCGGGCTGCCGTCTGAACCCGCCCCCCAGCCCTGGGGGTGCTGCCTGCACAGGCTAGCGGCAGCTCCCACAGCCTCCCACGTCCCCGGGGACTACCCTGCCGGGCTCTGGGGCAGGGACGGCGTCGGCCCGGCGGTGCCAGCCCACGTGGCTCCCCACATGTGGCCCTCTCCCCATGTCCAGTGTCCCCCCAGTGCCGGTCCTCCCTACTGACCCCCCCTTCCTGAAACCCCCTTGCCCCACCTTGCCTGCAGATCACCGCCCATGCCCCTGGCCACCCTGCCAGTTTCCTTGGTGAACCCTCCCCCTGCCAGGCCTCTCAGGGTGGGCGGCCGCCCTCCCTGGAGCCAGGGTCACCCGCACCCGTGTCCCCACCCCCAGCTGTCCCTGAACCCCGTCCTTGCATGTCCTGTGGCTGCCTGCACCCCTCTGCACTTGTAAGCCGCTCGCCATCACACGACCACGTAAGGGCTCCCAAACTAAACATGTCCCCTCCCTCCCCCTCCCTCCACAGACGGGGGCACACAGCCCGCACACATGGTGCCCTCGCCACGGCAGTAAGACCCCTGCTCCCAGGACTGAGCCCTCCCTCCTGGGTCCAGCCCACCCCGGCTCCCCGGGCCCTCCCACCCTGCCTCGCTCGCACCCCAGCCCAGCCCACCACCACCCTTTGGTGGATGACCGCGGGGCCCCCTGGTTTCCCAGCCCACCCCCCAATCCATCACCAGCACGGCCGCAACACCGGCTTCGTCTTGAAAAGGAAAACCGTCCCCCAGCGACTCTGCTCTCCGCAAGCCAC
The DNA here is from genome assembly GCF_028021215.1 of Eschrichtius robustus. Taxonomy (NCBI): domain Eukaryota; kingdom Metazoa; phylum Chordata; class Mammalia; order Artiodactyla; family Eschrichtiidae; genus Eschrichtius; species Eschrichtius robustus. Next base: position 104,023,850 of record NC_090836.1, on the reverse strand, counting down.
CGAACAGCTGGCGCTGGTGCTGGCCCTAGAGCCCAGACCCGCAGGCTAGGGTCCCTGCGGCTTGGCTCTGGTCGGCTCCAAGCCCACCCAGGCCCCTCTCCCCTTGAGAGGCACCAACATTCAGCTCCTCCTCCAAGGGTGTCCCCTGGCGTGCCCCACGACCGTCAGGTCCCGCGTGCACCCCGAGAGCCCATCCCCGGCCACCCAACCTGAGCGCCGAGATGTGCTGCAGGCCGGCCCAGGGCCCCTGGCGGGGCGGGGTGGGGGGCATCTTCCTTCCCGAGAAAGGCCCTAAAGGAGACATTTATCTCCAGGGTCTACAGACGGTGACTCCCGCACTCCTCAGAGGAAGGTAACAGAGCCCCGGGTTCTGGAGCAGGGCGCCCTCCACAGCGCCCGGCACGCAGTCACAACTGGCAGATGCCCGAGGAGACAGGAAACGGCCACCCGGCCAGCCGGGGCTTATGGTGGGACAGGGGACAACAGGGTCCCATGAGGTGGGCTGCCTCAGGGCCAGCCTGATGGGGAAGCTCGGGGCCCCGACCACTCTTCAGCCTGCCCCGAAACAGCCAGGGGGCCCAGAAGGAGCCCCGGGGCCGGCCAGTGGAGACACTGCTCTTCCCTTTTGCAAGTGGCTGCGCTCAGAGAGACAGACCACTGGGAAAGCCACCACATGGTGGCCTTACGGCTCCCACGAGCTCAGGGTCCTCCTATACCCCAGGGAGGTGGGGGCCTTCCAGGAAGCCCACTGGAGACCACCAAGACCTCCAGGCACACCCCCTCGGTGACCTCCCCCAGTCCCCAGGAAGGCTCTCAGCCCAGATGACAGCTGAGACACGAGCCCTTCGCCCACCGGGGAGAGAGGCCACCAGCAGGGCCATGGCTGGACCCACGGAACCAGCATGTTCCACGACCGTTATCCACACTCGCAGAGGCTGCACCCGGACCGCCGATAGTATCGACTTGCAGCAGAGCTGGTTTCACAGACTCACCAGCAAAATGATATTTTCTTTGTCATACACATTGTAAAGCTGATTAAATTTCCCGAGCTGTCCAAGTATGTTCTCACGTTGATTTTCCCGCTGCCCGGGAGGCCAGGAGGGAAAACGCGCAGCGTGGCTCAGCCCGCAAGGCCCGCTTTCATGCCAGCGCGTGCTGGGGCCACCCTGTGAGATGTGGGGAGAGCGCCCAGGACCACGGGGGCGTGAGAGCACCGCGCGTGCACACAATCGCCTCTGAGGGTGGCAAGCGGACTCAAAGCCACCCGGGCCCTCCTGGTGGGCTCCTGGGAGGGGCCTGGAGGCACGAAAGGGGCATTTTACATGGATAACAGCCCTTTACCAGACACGTTTTGCAAGTATTTCCCCCCACTCTGTGCTCTGTCTTCTCACGCCCTTGACACTGTCCTTCGCAGAGCAGAAGATTTCATCTGAGTAAGTCCGGCTTACCAGGATCACGTCTTTGGTGTTGTAACTAAAAAGGCATCACCGTGTCCACGGCCACCCAGGTTGTCTCCTAGGTCGACTTCCAGCAGTTTCGTAAGTTCTGTGTCTTACATGTGGGTCTGTGATCCACGCTGGGTTCATCTAGCGAAGGTGGCAGGTCTGTGTCTGGACTCAGCTTTCCGCACGGGGACGGCCAGCTGTTCCAGCACCCCATGCTGAGCGGCCACCTCTGCTCCGTCGTGTTGCCTTTGCCCCCTCGTCAAAGGCCCGCTGACTACGTTTACGGGGCCTATTTCCGGGCTCTCTGTTACGTTCCAGTGATCTGCGTGTCTCTTCTTTCGCCACACACCCTGCGACCACACCCTCCCTCACCTGGCCTTTGAACACGCTTCGCTGAAACCCTTTGGGGAGTTTGGGTTTTTGTAGTCTTTTTGAGCAGGAGCCACCCGTTTTCGCTGTATGGCCCTGTAATAAACCTTTCTTCACTCCACACAGCGACGTCTCGGTTTGTCTGGCCTCACTGCGCGTCGGGCGCACGAACCTGCGTTGGGTAACATCTTGATGTCTGCAGCCTCACGGTCCACCTGGGTGCTGGGCAGCGGCACCCTCCATCTTTGCTCTTCGCCAATATTGTCTGGACCATCTGGGTCTTTTGCCTCCTTCCTATAAGCTTTAGAATCAGTTTGCCAACAATCCAATAACTTGCTGAGACGTTTATAGACTTTTGAAACTTTGAACAAGTGAATTCACAGCGACCTGGGGCAGGTGAGGGCCTCCCTGCTAGGTGTCCCCCGGCTCAGGCCCTGTGTGAAGGGCCCAGCAGTCACCTGGTGGCGTCAGTGACGACACTGGCCCCTCGTCAGAGGGACCACACCTCCCCAGCCCGCCCGAGCCGCCCTTCGGCAGGGGGCGTGAGTGGAGGCTCTGGGGCCAGGCCACCCGTGCCAACTGCCGGCGCTGCCCTCGCTAGGGGGTGAGCTGGGTGCCTCACCCGCCCCAGCTGTAAATAGGATGACGACAGCACTGACCTCGTGGTGCTGCTGGGAGAACAAAGCAAATGCACAGAGCCCACGGCTGGTGTGCGCCTACAACGTCCGCGCCCCTTCCCCCGCAGTTCCCTTACAACCCCCCGTCTACACAGCGGGGCTTCGGCTGCACCAAACGCTCTGTCCCCCTGACTCCAAGGCCCAGGATCTCAGCCACTGGAGTCGTGTCTGGGCACCTGCACGCGTCCCCCTGCAGTGACCTGGTTGACAGCGACACCCGTGCGCTCCAGAGTCCGCGGGAGCTGAGCGTGTAGGGGCCCGTGTGCCGGTCGGGCCACGTCCACGGGACCAAGAGGAGGTCCCGAGGAGGGGCACTGGCCGGTGGGCACGAGGCTCCCCTGCACCTGCGTCTCACCTTCCTGGGGGCCCCTCCCGGCTGCCGTCACCTCCTGAGCCCCCCAGCGGTGCCTGGAAGGTGGGGCTGGTGGGCCCTGGGTGAGCGGAAGCTGCCTTACTCCGCCCTTCACCCCCCCCCACCACCCCCCCCCCGCTTGCCTTTATGCTGCAGGCAAAAGGGCCTTTTCCCCTCGGGAGAAGGGGAAAGAACCTTCTAGAATGAGTAGACAAACTCCGGGAGAGGAACTCTGGGTCACAAATGTCCCCTTACAGCTCACTTACAATGCGCAGCTCCACCGAGGGCCTCTGGCAGCCCTGGTGCGAAGCTCTGACCTACGGAAAGAGACAGAAGCCCCGAAAGGAGACAGAAGCCCCGGCTCAGGAAGGTTGCGGGGAGGGGGAGGGATGGGGATTGGGCGGCTCGGGCTCTTTTTCTACGAAAGAAGCCAAAGGAGTGGTATTTTAGAACACCCTTACCCTGGGTGCTGGCGAAAGGTTTGCGCCTCCCACCCCTCCAAGCACACGATGCCCTGAGACCCTCCGTCCAGGGGCATCTGGCCTGACCCGGAGCGATGGGGCAAGGGCCTCGGAAACCTCCGACTAAAGGGCCGACTCTGGCGGGAGGCCGGGGAGGCCGCGGAGCAGGACACACGTGAGAGGAGGAGGACGCGTCGGGGCAGTGAGCCGTGAGGCTCTCCCGTGTCTCCTGGATGCCAAGGCCCCCGCGCCTCCTCCCGGTCTCTGCCAGGCCCCAGGGACCGAGCCCTGGGCAGGTTCCTCCAGGCAGGGCCCTTCCTGCGTGTGCAGGTCCAGAACGCGCAGCACAGAGCACGCGGGGCCGAGGGGACCCTGCAGACAGGGCGGCCGGGAAGGGACCCCAGGCTCCCCAGGCCCGGCTCTGTGATTCAAGCCCCTGCTTCCCAGACACTGGGCGCTGCATAAACATCCCTCCAGGGGGACACTGTCCACTGAGCTACAGGACAAGTGCCCCGACGGTGAGGTTTAAAATGCAAGCTTCTTCCTGGAAACTGTTCAAAACTAATGAACTAGCTGCACGGCAGGGCTTTTACCTCCTGATTCCAGTAAGACCCGGGCTGTAAATCGCCTGGCGTTCGGACACTTTCCTTTTGTTTTCAGGAATGTTAAAGGGTCACCGTCAAGTACTCTGGACCTGAGATTTACGGACTTTTAGGGGCAGAAGTGTCTCTTCAGTCTTCATCAATTCAGAAAGGTGTTTAAAGAGGAGATTCTCCTCCGCCCCCTACCCTCATCTGCTCCACCAAGGGTCTCAGCGACAGAAGGGACACTGCTGGGCTGAAGCTGGGACTGGGGGTGGGGAAAGAGTTGGCTCCCAGGTCCTGTTCCACTGGCATGGCCCACTCCCTGGGAGACAGAGGCAGAGTTTCCAGGAGAGGCCCTCCCAGAGGCCAAGGCTTCGGTTCGGGTGTTCTCTTTCCAGAGCCACATTCTGGGGAGGTGTGTGGTTCCTTATGATGTCTCCACAGCGCGGTCACCCTCAGGGCCTTTATATGATTTTACCATATGACTCAGTTCCTTGAGGGCAAAGGCTCGGACAGACTAGGCCCAGCAGGCCTCCGGAACTCCACCATGCTCGACTGAGAGCATCAGGGCATGTGTCCAAGTAAATGTTGAGTGGAGGGTAGGTGGGCAGATGGATGGATGGATGGATGGATGGATGGATGGATGGATGGGCGGGTGGGTGGGTGGATGGGTGGGTGGATGGATGGATGGATGGATGGGCGGATGGATGGATGGATGGATGGGCGGATGGATGGATGGATGGGCAGGTAGATGAATGGATGGGCGGTGGATGGATGGATCAATGGGTGGGTGGATGGATGGATGGATGGATGGGCAGATGGGTGGGTGGATGGCTGGATGGATAGATGGATCAGTGGGTGAGTGGATAAATGGGTGGATGGATGCAGGGGCAGGTAGGAGGATGGACAGATAAAAAAGTAAACAAAACAACGTCTGGGATGGTCCTGAAAGTAGGCTGTGGCTCTAACCTTCCCACTGGAAGCCAGCTAGTCCCGCGAGCAGCCAACCTCAGCCTGAGCCTGTGGGGCCACAGCTGTACCAGATTCCGTACGTGCTCCCAGCGCCTGGCAGAGGGCCTAGCACACAGGAGGCTTATGTTCCATTAGCACCGTTACTGATCAAACTGATGCATAAAAATGCGAACACATTCTGTGCCAGATAACCATTTCATAGAACAGAAATTTCAGTCGCATTCATGTTTTATCCCGTTGAGTGCTACTTGGGAACTAGTGGAATCTGACAAATAAAACTGTAATCTTTAAACTAAGATATTAGCCAAGTCAATCCCTTCCCTTCCTTTCCTGCTTCCCTCCCTCCCTCCCTCCCCAGGAAAACACAGCACAAAAAAATAATCCAATACTAAATACTAATACTAATCCAATACTAATCCAATCCCCAATACTAAACGTGGCCAACAAAGGAAAAAACCTACACCTTGAAAGAGGTGTTTGGTACCAATCTCTCAGCCCCATTTCTTCTTGCAGAATCGTGGTGCCTGCGATTGGGCAGGCGGGTTGGGGTGTGGCTGGGAGCCCAGGTATGGAGTTGGACTGCCCTGGGGTCTGGTCAGCTGTGTGACCCTGGGCGGTCCATCTCTGAACCCCAGATGTAGGGACAACCCCACCCTCTGGCAGAGCTCTTTCAAGGATTAAAATGTTACACGTAAAGAGCACAGCGAGCTCTGCCAAAGACACACGAAACACGGGGCAGCCCTTAGGAGGGCTGGGATCTGGGCCTCTCACTGGGGAGAGCAGGACAGCGAGGACAGGGGACCTGACCAAGGCCCTAACCCCGGCCGTGGAGGCTGAATCCGAGGTCCCCTCCAGCTAGCGCCCACTCAGGGCCGCCTGCTGGCTGGTAGTGGGGAGGAGCATGTGTTTTTTTTTTGGGGGGGGCCAAGTTCTCATAGGACCGACGCACCACCTCGGCACCAAGAACCACGTGGCAAGTGGCCCGCCACCAGCCCAGGCCCAGAGCAGCAACACTGAAGCGTCCAGGACCACCCCCAGGGCCACCATGTCCAGCTGCCGGGCTGCAGGTGGAGGGCAGGCCGGGCAGGGGCAGCTCCCCAGGGCCTGGCCGGCTGCCACGCCAGGGAAGCTTCCAGGTAAACAGCCCGCTTCCTGAACCGCCCCACGTGACCCGGGAGACCCAGCTTAAAACAGGTGGAGCCAACTGGCCACCAGGAAAAAAGCGACAGTTCCACACACACACTCAGCGCCTGTGCAATCTGATTATTTCCACTGATTTCTAAATACATGCAGCTCAACTTCTGCTCAAAATTATGTCCACTGCTCCCAAGGAGGAGAAATCGCCTAAAGAGTCGCTGGGCTTCACTGGGGGCGTTGTGGCTGCTCCTCCCGCCCTGTCTCCAGCGTGACAGAGGTGTCACCTAACGACGCGGGGGGGAGGGCGTGCAGAACCAGACTGGTATTTAAGAGTGCGACTCTAACCAAGGGCGACCGTATCACAGGAGGCGTCACGCTGTTTGACTCTGCGACAGGTTCACAGGCTGGCGTGCACGTCCCAGCAGGAATGAGGTTTATTCCAACGGGATTATTTGGAGACATAAACCCAACACTGGGGGCTCCCCTGGTGGCGCAGTGGTTAAGAATCCGCCTGCCAGCGCAGGGGACACGGGTTCGAGCCCTGGTCCCGGAAGATCCCACGTGCTGCGGAGCAACTAAGCCTGTGCGCCACAACTACTGAGCCTGCGCTCTAGAGCCCGTGAGCCACAACTACTAAGCCTGCGCCCTAGAGCCTGCGAGCCACAACTACTGAGCCCGCGAGCCACAACTACTGAGCCCGCGTGCCGCAACTACTGAGCCCGTGCGCCTAGAGCCCAGCGCTCTGCAACAAGGAAAGCCACCGCAAAGAGAAACCTGTGCATGGCAACGAAGAGTAGCCCCCGCTCACCGCAACTAGAGAAAGCCTGCGTGCAGCAACGATTACCCAACACAGCCAAAAATAAAAAATAAATTAAATTAAAAACAAAAACAAAACCAGCACCAAGAGCCAAGCCTCTCCCCCGCAGCAACGCCTGAGTACAAACGTGCACGTCGGCTACGGCAGCACCAGTGCAGGCCCACGGCAAGCACTGGCCCCCGGACAGGAAGTGGCCGAGAGCAGATGAGGGAGTCTGCAGACAGGGGCTGGCCCGTCGCCCTGAGACCCCTGGGGAAGGTGGCTTCACACCTGTCCCCGTGGGTCACCCTCCGCACGGCCCCTATCGGGACCCCGTGGGAGCACAGTCTCAAAGCTCCCTGCGGAGAACAAGAAGGGTGGCAACCCCGGTATGACAGCGATGAAGGAGCTGGGGTCCTCCAGGGCACCTCAGTGCCTGGGCGACGTGGGTCCCGGGCGCGTACCCCGGATAGGGTGTGTGGGACATGTGGCCGCACGTGGTACCACGCCAGTGCCAACTGTATCCTCTGAGATGCTCCAATCAGCAACCTCCGCCCCGGCCCCGCCCCCTCCCCGCAGCAGTTACGCCGGGGGGAGTGGCCTTTGGAGGCCTGAGTCCTGGTTCCTAATCGGTCACTGATGAGCCCAGGGGTGACTCAGTGTGGACACACAGCAGTGAAACACATGAGGTCAACTTCTGGCAAAGGCTCGGTGTGGGACTCATGAGGGTCTTTCCAGGCCAAGGGGCCCAAATCCAGGCTGGGCCACCAGGGGGGATGGCCACAGCCTCCAGAGCCGGCCGCACGTGGGTTCTAGGCTCCTGCCGAACAGGCAGCTGGGAAACACACAGCTGTCCACTGACACCCTGAGGAGGCCCCCCAAGGACGTGCCGGCCTGGACGGGAAGAGGAGGCACCTGCTGGAGCCCTCGCCCCCGAAGGGACGACGTGCCAAGCAGGGCCCCGGGGGGGCGGGGGGGGGGGCACTGCAGACACACGGTTCTCGCAGCTTCTCCAGGAAAACACACCCACGTCACGCCCAGCTGCAGGTACCCGCGGTCCGCTGCCTGACCCACTGCCATGCAAGGCCGAGGGCACGTGGGGTGGGGCGTGTGTCCTCAGCCGGAACACACAAAGCACACAGAGAGCAGTGGGCGGGGCCCAGTACCTCCACTGTCACTTTCACAGGCTGTAACTCTGGGCGTTCTCCTTCAGGAAGGGTCGGGGGGCCTGGGGGGACCCTGAGATGCTCTACCTTCCCAACTCCTTGACTAAGATAGCGGGCCTCAGAACTACAGGGGACTAGGAATCCTTTAGGTGACAGTGACACCAGCAATGAGTCTCCACGAGCACCTGTGCTCCCCCTGCATCCGTGACAATCCTGAGAGCGGGTGCTGGTCCCCATCCCTCAGAGGAAGACGCTGAACGCCACACAGGGACACACTCTGGTCTCGGCTGTGAGGTTCGCCGGCGGCTGGAGGTGCTCAGCAGGGTGGGGTCCCTGCTTCGGGCGCAGAGAGTGAGGCTGGGGACGGGGGCAGCGTAGCTCCCGCAGGCAGAGCCCCAGGAAAGCCTGCCCCAGCAGAGAAGGAAAGATGGCGGGCACGGTGGGGTCCTCAGCTCCCTGACAAGAGGCAGCAGGTGTCCCGTCTGCCTGCTGCGAGGGGCGTGAGGAAGGGCGGGAGGCCGGGTGTCCGCAAAGCTCCCGCATCCCGTCCAGCTGGACCCTCCACCCACGCCGGCCCAGCTGAGGATCAGACACGCTGAATAAGAGAAGAGCAAATATTGTTTCTTTGCATGAGGAATTACAAGATCAATGCAACTTCTTCTGTGTGCTATATCTCAATAAACAAACACCCCGAAATTGAATTCAGAAATCCTATCGTGTTTGCCCTGAAAATCCTCAGACTAATTAGGGTAACAAAATGAACGTTCTGTACAGATCAAGGGCTTTTAGGATTGAAAGTGGATCGTAAGGCAGATTTCTTAGAGCACTTCCATCAGTTTCATCACATCTGTTATTTATGCGGCACGAGGGGAAAGGACTTGGTGAGCCCAGGACCTTGTGGCCGAGTTTGCTACCTTTGCGCTGGACCCCCTCCAGGGGCCGGAACGGGTGAGCCAGGCCTGCGGGGGGCGAGCGTGCCACCGGTCACCACCGCGCCTGGACGGCAGCAGTCCCCACTCCAGGGCCCCGGGTGTGCTAGACAGTCCCCACCCCCCGCTGCTCTCTGAGTTCCTCTCGGGACCTGGTCCTGGGATGGGCGGTGAGTGGGGGGAAGTGGCCACCACTCGGGGTCACACGGGGGTGGTGGCCAGGGGTCGAGCCCAGGACTACTGAGTCACCCGGGCTCTTTGTGCCCCAAGTCTCTGGGTCCGAGGGGGCGTGTGTACAGCCCCATCCCCCAGAGATCTCCCGCCACCCACCGGAGCCTCCCAGGAAGGGCCTGGGCCGGGGCCGTGGCCACAGTGGGGCTGAGGAGGGGTGGCCATGGCTGGGAGCCACAGGAAGCTGGCACCCGAGCCCTGCAGTCCCTGCGCTTCTCTGTGCCTCGTTTTCCAGCCTGAAAGGGGGAATCTGAGGCCCCCAAAACCACCTGCTCCTGCCCGGGACCTGCTCTGCCAACTCCACCCAGCCACCCGGGCAGCCCCTAAACGGGTCCCCCTGGCCAACATCTCCAGCCCGGATGGCCCTATCAGGACGGTGCTGCCACACGGCCACGTCCTCAAGGATGAACGGAGCACGCACCCCTCCATACGGCAACCCCTCCCCGGCACAGAGCCCTGGGGGCCTGGGGGTGTGCGATGGCCACGTGGAAACCCAGGACGTGGTTAAATGAGGACCCAGGAGAGAGGACGGAACCACCGCGAGGCACAGGGCCTCCTTCCACAAGGCAGCCCAGGAGCCAGCGGCTATCCCAGCTAATCCCGGGCTCGGCAAGAGGACACGGCCGAGGGACGTTTGATTTCTTTCTGTCCCAGGTTTACAGGAAGCGTCACAGGCTTCTCCGCCTTGGCAGCCCATGTAAGTGGCTGCTAAGCCTATTAGGGTCGGCTCCATCCCTCCAAGTTTTGCCACCGGAAAATCCTGAATCAGACCTGCCCACATCCAGGAAGCCTCCGAAGCAGTGCGGGGCCCATCGGCATCTGGGGAGGCAGAGTGCCGCCGACCAGCTGGCCCAAGAGCCACGCACGCTTCCCTTACACCCCGGCCAGCGCATCCACGCGGGGCGGCAGGCCCACCCCCAGGTCTGTGTGGTGGTGTTTCCACGCTGGTGTTTTCATGCGGGTGTCCGTGGAAGGTGCAGGATGGACCGCGTGACAGCCGAGGGGGGGGGGCTGTGAGGGAGACGTTTTAATAAGGCCCGAGATGTGATTACATTTCTTCAGGGACTGAACAGATGAGCTTCTCCGAGTTGATCTACCTTAGATATCACACACCATTAATGAGATAATAAGGGCCTTTCAATTAATGATTTGAATGGTGGGTGTAATTTTTTTCTTTAATGGCAAGACTAATTCACAGCAGAAATGAGCAGGGAGAGATGCTCTCAGCTGCCCTCCACCTCACCTGCAGGGCCGGCCCGTCCTGATGGAGGCTCGGCTGGGAAACCTCCAGACCAAGTGGGCTGTCAGGATGCAATCCAGGCCCCAGGGAGGGAAAGGGCCTCAGTGCTGGGGTTGGAATGTCACTCTCCACCAGGAAAGAGAAATTCTTCCTTTGTGAAAGGGAGGGCGGGGGAGGGACGGAGGAGGGAGGGAGAGGATGGGGGAGGGGAGGGGGAAAGGAGGATGGGGGAGGGGAGGGAGGGCAGGTGGAGGTGGGGATGGGGAGGGAACAGGAGAGGAGGGGGGACCCACCAGTGCTCCCAGGGGTCCTAAAAAGCAGCCCTGCAGAACCAGAGTCACTCCCCCAGCAGATCCCAACTTTGCCTCACAAGCTGGAATTGCCTGGGCCTTCAGAGGCACCCAATAGTGAAAGCCAAAGCCTGCACCGCGGGCAGCCCTGGCTGGGCAAACTCTGGGGACCTGTGTCACGCTCAGGCTCTGGGGCCTGGGGACGGCCGCCCCAAGCAGCCCTCAGCAGGGCGGGCTCACAACCTGCTCGGTCCCTGACCCAGGGACTTTCAGAGGTGCCACATAACAAGGAATTAAAATGCAGCCAAACTTCACACTAAATATTTTTTCTTATACAGCATAAAAGGATTTTTTAAATTATTATTTTGAAATTATTTAGTGGCAAGTAATTCACTTAAGATCGGCTACGATTCCTAAGAAGCCCTTGTGTGTGCCGGGACCGCTGTGAAGTGACAAACTCTAACCCACGTTTATGCTCAAACATCGTCACGTTTAAATAAAGATGAACAGTGAATGAAATGGACAGGATGTTACTTTTTATAGACGTCACCTGAATGTTCGCTGACTTCACCTTCTGGAGCCCACTTTTTCCAAGTCGCAAAGAACACACGCTGCTTCCTGAGACTGCGGTGGCCGCCCTGCCCCAAGCTTGAGCCCAAACTGGGTCCTGAGTGAGGCTGAATCTCCACGTGAACTCGATGGCCATCCCAGGGAAGCTGCGGCCTCGGTTCAAAATGTGTCATGTAGATAATCCACAGATCCTGAAGATTCTCCCAGGCCTGACAAACAGCGCCACGCTGCCACCCGACACGGCTGGGGCGTGGGAAACGGCCACCCTCGGCCCGGCCAGGCCCGCTTGCAGACTGAGGACGAGAGCTTACGGGTCTGAGCTGCGAGCTGACTCTGGACCCCCAGCTGGGGGGACCCGCAGGGAGGTGCAGCCCTCAGAGGGGCGCTGGCAGCCGGCTCCTGGTCACTCCGCACTGACGGTCAGAAGCGCCTTCCGCCGAGAGGAAGAGCACGTGAACCCGGGAGAGGCGGACAGCAAGGGCCCAGCTCCAGCCTCGTCTGTCAGAGGAGGCCTGGTGGCCCCGCTGTGCCCACAGCGTCCCTGCCCCGCGAGGCAGTGCCTCCGGCTTCCCCGTGTGTCCAGGGCTCAGCCCAGGAAGACGCAACCCGCCCGCCAGGAGAGAGGCAGCGGCAGGCCGAGGAGTTTCTTGTCCGCTTTGTGGCCGTGGATCTTACAGGAAACAGCAGCGGCCCAGCCGCGGAGCTCACACCCCTGTTGTGTGTCACAGCACCGTCAGGAGGACGCGGGGTGGGTTCACTGCTGGCCCGGCCCCTGCAGCAGATTCCGCATTTCCGCACTTCAAGAGGAACCCACTTCCACCTGCCAAGGACACGCCCCTCCAGCAAGATCGTAAACACACACGGCACTTCCTGTGCACCCAGGTAAGCAGGACAGGACACCGGAGCCGGAGGGAACTGAGCACCCACCCGTGGCACCCGTGCGTGGCGGTGCCTCCGCGTCACCGCGGGCCCCGGTCCCCCGGATCGGGACCTCTGGGGTCGAGAGCCAGGGACCTGGGCTTTCAGAAGCTCCCAGTCTATTCAGGTCCCCGACATGGGACAGATGGACACAGAGGAACACGGGAAGCTCAGAGGCCAGGGGCCATCCGGGATGCCAACTATTGACCAGGATCCCAGAAAGAGAAACATGGCGTGAGTCCACAGCTCGGGAAACTGTCCCGAGATGGAGACCTGGCGTTTTGCAGACTGAACGGGCCCAATGACCACTCCGGCAGGATGACAGAAAGACACCTCACCAGACGCCTCAAGCAGGGGACAGACAAAAGCCCCCAGAGGCGGGCCGTGGGCAGAAAGGTGGGGATAAAGGCCCGGAGTCAGATGGCACTACATTTCTCAGCAGCAGCGCTGGGCAAGAGGAGAGCGTGGAGTGGCGTGCTCAACGGCCAGAGGGGCCGGCTCCACCCTCCACGCCGTCCCGTGCCCGAGGGAGGACGGGACACCCTCACCCTGACTCCCCGCCGTGCTCCTGGACTCTGCGGGTGGCAGGGGATCGGGCTGCGGGAGCACCAGCCCAGCGAGGGGGCAGGGAGCGCCCTGGGCAGGACACCGGGAGGACGCTGCGTGCAGTGCCCACTCGCGGGATTTCTGGAGAAGCTGCCACTTCCGATAAACCACGGGGGGTGGGTGAACCTGTGAAGAATTCACAGAGAACGTGGGGACACAACCGCTAAGTCCAAGGGTGACAGGAGGGGACCGACTGACTCCCGCGAGCGGCACTTGGCCCCCACGCGGGGCAGCCCGGCCAGGCCACCCTCTGACCAGGACGCTGGGAGCCGGGGGCCGTGGGGGGCAAGAGCGAATCCGCACCTTCCCTTTCTGCTTGCAAAGTCGTTATTTAAATAAATCAAGAAAGAGCTATTTAGAAAGACACAGGTAAATACAAAACACAAAAACTAAAGACAACCTAAGATTGAAACTGGCGCCTTTTGAAGTGAGGGGAAGGTGGGGAGAAGGAATGGCTTGTTTTTGGTGAAAAGGCCTTTAGAACTTTCCGTCTTTTAAAAATATACATACATAAGTAGCTTTAACATTTTTAAAAAAATTGTGATGACTGGGGTTGGGCAAGAACACACGGGGACAGTGCCAACCCCACCCACCCCTCTCCGCTTTCTGTTCGAAAACCCTCTGCTGAGCGGTCTTCCGAGAACTGATGGAAATGCCACACCTGAAGGGAAACCGCTGGACCGCCACGCAAGAATCCTCAGGATCTGAACTTCAATGAGGGCCGCGTAACTACAAAGCCGACACTGTCTCATCTCAGCTCTTGTTTACACTCCTACTGGACCCCGGCCGCACCCGTGGCTCAGGAGCGCGCGGAGCCCATGGTGACGGGGCGAGCAACGCAGAGCCTGAGAATCACCACCGAAGGGGTGACAGCGCTCATCACGGCACCCCCGCAAGAAGAAAAAGAAAATTGGGCACAGGGAGCAGGTGCGGACGGGCCCCCGGCTCTGGCCCGCGGGCGCTGCCGGCTCAGGCTGTCCGTACAGGCATGTGCACTTTCACTCGGGCCCGAGGCCAGGTGTGGCCAGGCGTGGCCTGGTGACGCGCGGACACAGAACGGCACGCGGGCTCTCCAGGTGGCAGTTAGCGGCCTGGGTGCAGCCCCGGGGCCACCAGGCCCAGCGGGGCCCCGCGGGCTCGGGTTCCATGTGCTCATCCCCCGGAGAGAGCAGGACCCGCCGCAGTGAGGGCTGATTTAATAAGAGCACAGCCATGTCTGAGGATGGTGGTCGTGGGACATAGGCTCCCACGTCTGTTCTTCAAACGCCCGTGGAGAGGGCAGTTCTTAAAGGGACACGACCCGTGGGAGGGCAGGGGCCACCAGGGGGCTGGGTGGAGGCGGGGGCGGGAACCCAGCGAGGGGTGGGGACAGCCAGCCCCTGCCTCCCCTCCCACTCTTCACTCACTGAGACTGCCAAGCGCACCGCCACCCGCAGGGGCCTGTCCTCGGGGAAGACGGAGAACTACGGAAACGTGTCGCGGACACTGGGGTGGCAGGAGGGGCGGGCGGGCGTCAAGGCGAATCCCTCAGATCGGCGAGTCCAGGCCAGCGCACGGGGGGTGGGGGGGCACGGCAGGGGGTGAGGACCACCTGTCCCAAAGACAACGCGCACCCGGCACTCTCCGAGACCGGACACCTCGACCGGCAAGCCTGGCACGTGGACGGTCACTCCCTCCGCGGCCCAGCCCCTCCTGCCCCGCAGAGAAGGTGCTGCCGCGGGCACCGCACTGTCCCAACGGACCACACGGCGGACCACCCACCCTGCCACCCACCCAGCACCGTGCGAGCCCTCTTTCCTAAGAGCTTCACGATGTCACACTAGACTGCGTGGCAAGGGGTCGGCACCCCTAGAGCTCCTAGTCAGGAAAGGTCCCGGCAGCTGACACTCCGTCCACCTCCACGGCCACGCACACCCACACTTCAGCACGCATGCCACCCACGGGAGCACAGGAAAGCACGATCCACCGAAAGATTAGTTTTCAATTGACCCAATTTTGTCTTTAAAATGTCTTGAAATGATGAAGAAAGAGACAATTGATCTTTACGTTGACATTTCCTGACATTTGCTGCTTCAAATGAACACACGATGAAATACAAACCGTTGGAGGTTAACCCGTGGAAGGCCACTCGGCAGAGGAAAATCAGTGCCGCTTGACAAAGACGCACACCCTGCCCCGGGGCCATTCCTCTGACCCGGTGGAGGGGATGACGCCAGAGAACTAATTAGCTGCCTCGGGGGACTGAATGCACCGTGGATCAAAACAGCAACGGACTTGCCCAGGAGGTGCTGGAGCTCCAAACGCAGGCGAGCAGGATGGTACTGGAGGCGAGGCCGTGACCCCACGCTTGAGGCGTCAGTGACGGGGCGTCGGGTGGCCCCCCCAGAGGTCCCCACGGACGGAGGGCAGGAGGATCTTCCGGAAGGTCCCGCCAACTCTGCCAACTGGTTTCAGAGCGAAGGAAAGGAACGGAGTTGGGACGGGCAAAGGCACGCAAGGCGGCCCCTCCATCCTGTCGGAGGCTCCGAGACCTCACGGTCGTGGACACCCCACACCCACGGGGCAGAGGACACTCGCCGGGGGTGACGGCCCCCGCAGGTGTGAGCACAGGCTGTCTCCACTCCACCCGCTTCCACGCGTAATTCTAAAGCTGCAGGTGATCTTCAAAGGCCCGGAAGTCCAACCTGACAAAGGCTCTAGCTGACGAGCATTTACATGGAGGCCTCTGGCAAAGCAAACGAATTCCACGGGGCTGCGGCCAGAGGCTGAGCACACCGGGTGCCGGCGTCCAGGCCGGAGGACACGTAATGGGCGAGGGCAGGTGAGCGGTGAGGTCGCTTGGCCCCGCGTCTGCACGCCAAGCCCGGCTCGGTCTCCTCAAAGATCAGGCTTTGCATCTTGTTGTCTTTCTTTCTGTCTTTGTAAATCAGAGATGCCCCAGAGATTCTTTTAATGGCTTTATCAGTAGGCTCTTTAACAAAGATCCCAGAAGTCTGCGGCGAGGTGCATTTAGGGTGGCCTGCTGAGTGCAGCGCCAGGCCGGGAGATGGGGAGGCCAGCTGGGAGGGGGCTTGAAGGTCATGTACCGGAATCCAGCCCAGTCTGCACACAGATCCGGCATGGCTATTTAGAAATGACCTCTTCTAAGCCCTTCTCTGATGATAAGGAACCGATGACTTGGCAGAAAGAAGCCTGGTCCAATGAGTACAACACAGGCTTTGAGGATGACCGATGGGCTAGACCAGGCGGGGCCAGAACCCTCCGTCACGGCCCCCTGGCCAAAGGGAGGGGACAGCTGGGGCGCCGCGCGCAGCTTCCGAGCCGCCACGGGCAGGCGGGAGCACACCGGTGGGCACTGGGAGTCCTCACGTGAGACGGACACACTTCTCGCCCCTGGGGACCACGTGGTGTGCATGCCTGTGTCTGCATGTGCACATCTGTGTGAGCTGAGGGACAGAGTCTGCGGGGATCCCGGTGCAGTGGGACACCTGCTGAGACGTCCAGAGGACACTCAGGGACCTTGGAGCCCAGCGTCACTGAGCAGGGCCCCCAGCCAGGCATCTCACTAAGGGGTCTCACCTGCTTAAGGCGGGAATTAACCCGAGTGAGAAAATCATGCTGACCACTCACTGAGAGGACGTGGAAAATACAACAAACATTCAAACAGGAAAATTAAAATATCCATAATTCTACTAACCTAAACTAAATGACGCAAACACTGTGACCTGCTTCTGTTAAGTCTTTTTTAATTATTTATTTATTTATTTATTTTATTATTTATTTGGCTGTGCTGGGTCTTAGTTGCAGCATGTGGGATATAATTCCCTGACCAGGGATTGAACCTGGGCCCCTGCATTGAGAGTGTGGAGTCTTAGCCACTGGACCACCAGGGAAGTCCCTGTTAAGTCTTTTTATTGTGCATATAAGACAAGCAAACTTGGGATCATTTCTACATGTATATATACATGTAAATATATATATGCATTTTATATATATGTACACATGTAGGTGTGTTCCCTATATGTGTAGTGTATAGATTTGTAATGTTGAACACATGTACACATATTTTATATACATACGAAGATTGTTTACATGTGTAGATCATGTGTGCATCTTACATGTGTATACATGTGTTTATACACGTGTATATATATATAGACGTGTGTGTTTTACATGTATGGACATATATAGACGTGTGTGTGTGTGTGTGTGTGTGTGTGTACGTGTGTAGATGTGTGTGATTTCGGGTCACACTTTTCCCCCCACACAGAAATATCCTGAGAGCACTTTCCAACATCAGTGACTATTATTTGAAGATGTGATTTTTGGTAGTTAGAAAA
Source organism: Eschrichtius robustus (assembly GCF_028021215.1). Taxonomy (NCBI): domain Eukaryota; kingdom Metazoa; phylum Chordata; class Mammalia; order Artiodactyla; family Eschrichtiidae; genus Eschrichtius; species Eschrichtius robustus. The sequence continues at coordinate 104,006,767 of NC_090836.1, read as the reverse complement.
CATTTCAGCCAGCAACATACGATAATCCAGGGCACTCTTCTGCCAACGTTGGATATTTAGGCTTTTGACGATTTGTTTTTCCGTAATTATAAGCAAGCGGCATTACTGGATCAAAGGTAAGACTCTTGACATAGATTATTAACAGCTCTCCAGAAAGGTTGTATCTTACACCCCTTGTAGGAATGAAGGAACAGGCCTGCTTTATGCCAACTTCACCGATTTTAAGAAAGTGCATTTTAAAGAGCATAGCTAAGTTGACAGGTAGCATCTGTTTCAACTTTCAGTTCTTCACATATGATCGGAGGACATCTCAGTTTTCCTGGACAGCCTGTCTCACCGTACTGATCATCTCCACCCACTGTCTTTCCCACGTAGACATTTTCTTCTTAGTTATTTGTTTATGATCTTTCAGACATACAGACATTTACTATTTCAAGGCTTAGCTTAAAACGTGTCACCTGAGAGAGAGCTGGCACTTTCTCAGCTTAGGCACCCGGGACCATTTGCAATAATTTGGGGTGTTTCGGTCCCCAAAGTCATATACGTTCTAGCCCCAACTGAGTGGGAGGGTGAGGCTGTGGCTGGGAATTCTCCAGGGAGACTTTCCTTCATTCCTGTCCCGTTCAGAGCCAAGTCTTAGAGAAGCAAGAATCCACACGCCCAGCTCTGTGTGTCGGGCTTGCTCGCTTGGGTTCACGGGTCCTGACTCACGCAGAGGGTTTCTCACTCAACATCCACCTGCTCAGGCTCTAGGTTCTCTTTCGTGCCCTGTGCCAGGCTGTCTGCACTTGGGGGCTGCCCACCCCCCCAGCAGGAGCCAGCAGCTGCCCTCAGGGCCAGCACCAGTTCCATGCTGGCTACTCCTTGAAGAGTCCACAAATTTAGAAAATCCACTTTTCATGTCCATGGTGTGTGTGTGTGTGCATGTGCCACATGGGGGAGGACGAGGGGGGCCTCACTGAGCACTTAGCCATCATCCTGCAGAAACAGAAGGATACTGCAGATTTTATGGGACAGTCCCTGGTCTTTCCCCAGGTATTTGAGGTTGTCGATTTGAGATATTCTTTAGCATGTCAAGGTGAATGTTCTCTTATTTCTACTTTATTAAGAGTAGGGTTGGTTCTTCCTTTCTGTTAAACTCAGGAGAAGCTACTGAATCTCTTAAGACCCCCTGTGCCCTGATGCCGCTGGTTTACTGCTAGGATGTTACAACAACAGTGAGCAGGGAGGAGTGCACACAGCTGCCCTGACCTTGGGGGGCCTGGCTGCAAGGCTGCCCCTGGCTGGCATCTGGAGCTTGGCTCCTGCAAGCTGGAGCTGTGTCTCCGGGGCCAGCCTGCCAAGACTGCCTGCACCAACCACAGGATGCACGGTGGGCACTGGCTGTCCTTCCGGGATCTGGAATTTTGGTGGGCAGAGGGTGCCTCCGCCACCTGCCCCAGTAAAAACCTTGGGCCTGGGCTTCCATCAGCTCCTGGAGGGAGGCGGGTTCTGCGGGGCTCAGGCGGGGAGGGCGTGAGGAGCCACTCATCAACCCACTTCCTAAGCCATCCATTTACTTTATCATTGGTCCCTTCACAGCCTTTTATCATAAGCCAACTTGACTTTTCCATCTCTAACTTCTTCAGTTAAAGAGTTACTAGCCTTTTTTAAAAAAATGTTTTTAAATAATAAAAAGCATTTCGCCCATGAATTTGTTTACAAGCCCAGCACAGGCCACACCCCACACGTTTGTTTTTTTCCCTTTGCAGGTCACCAATTATTAGGGCGTTTCGAGTATTTTGTGATGGGGCTGATTGAGGTTCACTGATAGAAGAAGGGGACCAAGAACTGCAAATGTGAACTTTACAGACAGTAAAGAGGAGTCTACAAGGTCCCATGTGTTTTTAAATTTACTCTACAATTACAGGATCACTTTCATCTTGACCCACGTATTTTGAAGAGGGCTCTCTCATTTCCAAATGCTTGATTACTCAGGTTTAACTTTCTTAAACACAGATGCGTCTCCTCCTGCGGCTGCTCCACTCGACGTCTTTCTGTTTGCAAAGTTTTAGACTCAGGTTTAACCTGCAGACAGAGGGAGACTTTGACAAAGTGAGACGTGGACCACCGCGTCCAACACCCCAGAGCCTCTGCCAGACAACGTCTAACAGCAGAGGCACCTCCGAGCCGTGGGCCGCGCTGCGGACTGTGGCCGCTTCCCCCTCGAAGTCCACGGGAAGACCACCAACCTCGCTGCCCCCGAGTCTGCGCGGGCTGCCCACCCGTCCCTCTGGGTTCCACGTGCCTCACACCCTGTGGGCGTGTCCATCTACCCACCCCTCCGCGCCCCCCAACCTCCCCCCCCAGGTCCGCCCCCGCCCCCTTAGGGCTCCTCCTCCAGCCTTACGGCCCCGCCTCCGACTGCAGGGGTCCCGTTCCCACCCCTGGCTCCCCTGCCCTGTTAAGGAAGCCGCGTGGCTCCCTCGTGCCCTCTCAGGCTCCTCTCCCGATCACCACGCACACCCCGAGCCCGCACGCTCAGCCCCAGCCTCACTGACTCACTTCCCTTGCAGCGCAGGCCGGTACCTGATCCGCTCCAGATCCGGGTCCCTGGTTCTAGCGCCCCAACCTGCTCCCGCACCTGACCCCTGGCCTCACAATACACAGCGCCCTGCTGTCCCCGCCCACTACACCCCCAGCCAGCCCAGCCCCTCGTGGGTGGAAACGGAGTCTCGTGACAGACAGCACAGGGTCCGGCGCAGAGGGAGGGCCTGAGGGGACACCAGAGCAGACAGACGCCTCCCCCTGGGCGCTGCCCCTGCCTGTCCCCACCTGGTCCCCGCCGAGCGGCAACCTGCGATCGAAGGAGACGAGGGGAAGGGCCTGCGTGAGAGGAGGCCCCACCGCCAGGGGTGCGGGGCACGGCGGCCACCACGCACACACTGAGCCCCCTCCGTGGACCGGCTGGGGTTTCCAGGCGGGGCCCTACACCCGGCCTCACCCGGGCTCACAGCCTCCCGGGGCTGGCGGCCACCACGCACGCACGGGAAGCCGTTTCTCCCCGTGAGGCTCGTCGTTCATCAACATATATGCAGCAGCCGATTACCTTCTCAGAAATATTTACAGACCTCTGAGCTCCCGAGGTCCCCGCAGAGAAGGTCCCTGATTTCACTGGAAGTTCCACGCTCTGTTCACCATAAATTAATTGCTTTGTCTACTCTGAAAAACAAAGCACTGCATGCTGCTGCCTCTTTTGCATCTAAGGGACTTGACCTCTTCTAAATCCAGAAGCACGATGCCAGCTCCTACGTGGGGAGAAACTTCGATGTCACAAAGCACCTCTGCACCCACGCTGCCGGGTCACACCCCCCGGGAGGCAGTGGGGTAGGAATGATCCCCCCTGGGTGCTGCCCTCCCCACCAAGCAGCAGGGCCAGGGCGAACCAGGCTCTGCGGGCTGTGAATGAGGACCAGGGGGGCCGCACGGGGGCTGTCAGACCCCCGATGTCCTGGGACACCAGGACAAACTAAGCAGCTCAGACTTTGGGGGGATAAACTAGAATGATTTTCTAGGGTCGCTCATTACCAACTGTTTTATAAGCTGCCCTTATGAATCAGCCAAAGAGCCCGGTAAGGCCAGCACCCCCAGCTCACCTGCATCCCCGTCGGAGAGGAGGAGCAATCAGGGGCACGTGGCAGCTCTGGTTCAGGACCTGAGCCCAGCCCTTCAAAGGCATCTTCAGCCACGTGCACACGAGAGGGTCGCTCACCCTCTCTGGGCCCCAAGTTCTTACTGTGGAGCACCCCACAGAGGGCAGGGACCAGGTCAACGTGCCAGCCGCACCGCCAGGGGACACAGACTGGGCACAGGGGGGCTCCTTCCCCCACAGGCCCTACAGAATCTGGTTAGAAAGAGGCAGCCGGGGAGAATCAGGCTGCGGGCGCTGAGGCGGGGACCTCTGTGGCTGGCGGGGTGAGGACAGCGTCCTGGGGGAGGAGGCTGGCTCTAGACACCCAGGGTGCGGCGCCTGCGGGCTGCATTCGGGCAGAGCTGGGGACCCGTTACCTGCAGGACGGATGGCACAAGGTCTGCCCGGGGGACAGCAAATCCTCGGGGAAAAGTACAAGGTCCCTGGGGCACCAGACCTCAGGGCAGGAGTGACCGTCCACTCCGGGAGGTGCCTCCCTCCAACCAGACGACCCAGCGACCCTCCCGGAGGTCCACAGAACAGGACGCAACCAGACCCCTGGCCTGGGCAGGTCTCAGAAGCCGAAGCACACAAGAAGAGGCGGGACCCCGACTTCACTAGGCTTTTGGGAACCGGACGCAGGGAGTCAAGCCCATGCCCTCCCGCCAAAAGCACCCACACCGCTGGGCATGCTGAACACTAGGAGGCCTCCGTCTTTCTTCTGAAGACGCCCCTCAGGAAATGACTGCTCCCACGGAGATGACACGGCGGTGTGCCATTTCCCCAGGGGCAAATCACGATCCTGCAGAGAGTAAGGGCCTTTCAAGCCTTTTCCATGGATGTCCCACTGTTGGACCCTCAAGCTGTCTTCCGTGCACACAGAATCATGTTCCTAAAGTGCCACAATTGCACACGCAATTGCCCCGTGCCCACCAGGGCTCCAAAGGTGCTTTGTTTTCTCTTCTTGTTTACTTTCCCATTCAGTTCCATTCCCCACAACGCAGTGTGTTCACAACACGCCCTGCATCCAACCCCACGACACCGAGGCCTGAGTCCATCCTGAGTCTGGGGGAGAATCGACCTCATGGCTCCTCCGAGTTCTGGCGCACCGGCTGCTGCGCTGTGCTTGTCCCCCGGCCTCGGTGAACCTCGAGTTAAGAGAGCAGGGCCCTGAGGAGGCCAGCAAAGCGTTCTAACCAGCCACCCAGTAGCGCCCTCCAGTTACAACAGGGCAGCGTCTCTGGCCAGACAGCAACACGAGAGCGAGGGGCAAGGGGCTCGTCTTCACGTCTTCCAAGGCCACCAGGGACGCAGCCACGTCAGGTGGGGCGGCCACACTGCAGAGCCCTGGGCAGCCCTCCACGGGCTCCTGTGCGTGGGCCGGGAAGACAGGAAGGCCAAGCGGGGCGGCCCAGGAAGGGCCAGAGCCGGCCCAGCACCGCCCACCCGCGGGCACCTCCTCCCACCCAGCTCAGGGACCCTCGCGTCCAGGGCTGCTCCTAGTGGCCCTGGACCCTGGCAGCACCGTCCCTGTTTGCGGAGCAGGAGGAAGAAACGGAGGGCAAGACCCTTTGCACGAGGTCACTACCAGCTTCAGGTCCCTGTCCCCAGCCGGGACTCACGCCGGCGGGCAAGGGCCATTTCTCGGGCACGCGAGGCTCAGGGGCCGCCCAGCGGTGGGGGTCACGAGCGGCTCCTGGGACAACGACGAGCCTTGGGCTCAGCGCACCCCCTACACTCTTTCCGAACCACCGCCCCCCACCAGGTGCGGGCCCTGCGAGGGCAGTGATGTCCGGCTGGGGCCTCCCGGAACCGTTCCCCAACCAGAGAAGCCCCAGCGTAACTGAGGCAGCGACACCTGAGACACCGTCAGCCTGGGGGACTCGGGCACCTGCATCACCTGTCGTCCAGGTGAGAGCTGGCCGGGCGCAGGCGTGGACGCTGGCCCTGGTCACCAGGGAGGCGGGGCCCTTCTCCCTTCCAACCAACAGCCCGGCCAGCCTGCGGGCTCTCCCGCACCTCCATGGACAGCAGGCCCTCGGGGGCCCCCGTCGGCCACCCGCGGTCACCCCCCCTCACTCAGCGACGCAGGCCGGCGCCGGGCTCTCTCGGCACCTCCACGTGCCCAACGCAGAGTGACCCGGGGGGCCGCAGGCCTCCCATGAGCCCAAGGGGGCAGGGCAGGAGGCTGCCTTCTCCCCAGTTCACAGACAGCAACCAGAGGTGGGAAGAGGCAGGGCGGGGGCGAAGGCCGCCCTGGAGCCAGGCTCCCGCAGCGCAGCACCCGCGGGCATGGCCAGGCCCGTGCTGACAGCAAGGGCAGGAGCCAGGATGAGAAAAGGGACCAGGTCTCCCCATCTAGCACCTCGGGGCGGGGCAGGCTGGGCGCTGGGCTCTGCTGGCCCGGGCAGAGGCCCTTCCCGTCCACCGTCTCCTGGTGGCCGAGATGGAAAGCCCCCAGGCGCTGCGGCAGGGCGGGGTAGCTCCCCACGGCCCTCAGCGGGTGGCGCAGGGTCCTCAGAGCGTCTGACAAGCACGGGAGCTGAGGGACCACGGGCCAAGCGAGCTGCCCAGTGTCACCACACTGTGGCCTGGGACAACAGGGCCTCCCCTTCCCTGTCCCCTCACCTGAAAGATGAGGGGCTCGAGGAGGTGAAGCAGCCAGAGAGTGACCCCCAGCCAGTGAGGGGCAGAGCCTGGTCCCTGGTCCCCTCCGCTGGTGTCTCCTCACTGCACCCCAGGCGGCCCGCTCTCCCAGGGGTCAACACCGCACACAGTACCACCGCACAAAGCACACCTGGGGGCGGGGACGGGGTGGGGGCTCGGCCCACCTCGAGCCCCTGGGTCGAGCACAGAGCCTCTGATGGATGGGGGCGGGTGTAGCTCTCCCACTGAACCGCTGAGGAAACGTGGCTCAGAGAGGCTAAGCAACCACCCCTGGGTCACACAGCTACCAAGTGCCGGGCAGCCAGGCCATCTGATCACGCGGCCAGCCCCTTCCCTAATGCCCCACTCCCCACAGCTGTCACGAGGCTCCCAGGAGCCCCCTGGCCATTCTGCTGAGGACACACACCGGCCGGCTCAGGGGGTATCTCCTGGAGTCCATGACAGCACGTTTAATAAGACCAGTGTCGGCAGAGCCCAGGCCCCATGTGATCTGTGCCCTCGGCCGTGGAGTCTCAGGCGGCAGGTCAGTGGTGACCACGGGCAGCCCGTCTCCAAGCTCCTCCACAAATAACCCTGTGAACTAAATCTAATGCACCTCCCTCCCAGCAGGAAATCACACTCGGGTTCTTCTGAAAAGGCATTTACTTACTTGAAAATCTCTTTCTTCCAGTATTTCTTTCCTCCATCTCACGAGAAAAGCAGCACACACGTACAAGTGGAAATGCGCGAAGCCCTCGGGTTCCGACTGCAAGAGAGAATAGCCGAGAAGGTCAGCGTGCAGCCCAGACAGGCCGGCCGGGAACACGGAGCCGGGCCAGCTTGCTCGCTTTTTTACTCAAGGCCTTCATTTGTAATCCTCATCTCATTAAAATAAGGACAATTTTCTCTCTCATCGGGCAGCGGGACACAGCGGATGTGCCCGGCGACCGGGTGCTCGCTTGCTTTCTTGCACGGATGATGGGCAGCAACGATAAAAGGCCAGTCCGAGGGGCCCCCATTCTACGCACCCCGTGAGAAGGGACCCGTTTTCCCCACAGAGGCCGATCACTCAGCCCTGAATGAAAGGCAAGAGCAGAGCAGGCGTCCGGCCCGGCACTGCCCGGAAACGACGCTGACCGGAAGCGTGGGGTCAGCCGCGTGCCCCCCGAGTGGTCACCTGCACCCCTCTTCGTTGCTCCCCGCGCTGCCAGGACAGACCTGGCAGCGGGCAGGGTGGGGAGAGGCAGACCCAGGGAGGTGGGATAGGAGACCATGGAAATCATAAAATCCCAACTTGTGAGTCGGGACAAGGGGTTCAGCACAGCTGTGAAAAGAGGTCAGATGCTAGATGGTTTGACGGTTGAGCCAACAAAATAGGCTGACGAATGTGGGACCTACGGGGCAGGAGAGAAAGAGGAACCAAGGATAATACCAACATCCTTGGCCTGAACAAGCGCCAAGAGGAAGCCGCCGTTTCCTAAGAGGAGGAAAGGTTTGCGGGAAAGGGTGCAGGAGAAAGTGTGTTGATGGGAAGGTCGTGAGTCTGTCCTGTGGACACACACCTGCTAGGCATCCGAGTGGAGCCGTCAGGCAGGCAGTGGGACAGATGCGTCCAGGGTGCGTTACCGAGTCCAAGCTGGCTCTGCTCGCCGCAAGACAGGCCAATAAATCGGAGACGAGGTGTTGAGGTAGGGAATGTGACTTTCTTTGGAAAGCCAGCAGACCGAGGAGATGGCAGACTAGTGTCTTTGTAAAACCATCTTATCGGGGTTTGGATGCCAGTTTCTTTTATAGCACAGAGAGGGGGAGGAGATGAGAAGTAAAGTGAAAAGGCCCTAAGTTTTGCAAATATCACCTGGAATAATGGCCAGCCTCAGGGAGGGGATGTACTGATTTCTTCTTTCTTGTAGCCAGCCATCCACAGGTGGAACAGGGTTTGGATGTTTCCCTGAACAAAGGCACTTTGGTTTAACATTCAGGGGGCAGGGTTCCCCGAGGCAGGCCGTTATGTAGAGACAGTATCCTTTCAGTGAACAAAAGCAGCGGAAAACAAAGGTTAAAGTAAAAGAAGCAGATGCAACATGTAATCAGAATTGGCTCTTCCCTGTTACAAGTGCAAGAGGATGGCCCCACGGTCCAGGCCACAAGTTTACACTGAGGGCCTAGCGGGGAATGAGCAGGGAGATGGGAGGAGTCACAGGAGAGTGTGAGGTGCTTGCAGAGGGTCAGGTAACACGAGCCCCGGGGAGGTGACTGACCACTGGGTTTAGCCACACGGACGTCACTGGCAGGTGACACTGCCTGGAGTGTTAGAGGGCGCCGAGGAGAAAAGCCAGAGACGGGAGTGTGCTTCTGCATCTCGCTGCCCTGTGCCGGCTGAACTGGCATCGGCATGTTGAGCAGAACTGCCGCAGTGTGGTGGCATCCTTGCCTTCTGCTTCCTGACCGCTGCTTTGCACATTTCGTGCCGGAGAAGCAAGCTGTTTTGCACTAGAACTTCGTGTAGATAACGCGTAGCAGGTTAGGACAGTGCCCTCCTATTCCTTATTTACTAGAGTTCTTATGGATGGTTACAGAATTTCATCAGATGCTTTTCCTGAATCAACTGAGACAATAAGATTGTTTTCCTTTAATCTGTGAATGTGCTGAATTACATTAGTATCAGAGTTTCTTTAATATTGAACCAACCTTGCACTCCTGGTAAACTCAATTTGGTCACAGTACGTTATAGTTTTTAATCGCAGCTGGGCCCTGTTTGCTGATCTTTCATTTAGGATTGCTGCTCTCACACTTACAGAAAACTGGCCTCTCATGTTCCCTTCTATAGAACCATCCTTGTCTACTTTAATCACGAAGGTTGTGTTTGTCTCTTTCCTCCTCCTCTTCTCTTCTCAGAGTCTGTACGAGACTGGGATATCCGTCCTTCGAAAGTTGGCTAGAAATGGGCTGGGCATGATGTCTTCTTTGTGGAAAGGTCTGTATTCCTGATTCAATTTCCATATGATTATAAAACACTTCAGACTTTTAAAAATTTTTGAAAACTTTTCTTTTTGTAGGAATTTGCCACCTAAGTTTTCAAGGTTGCTCATAATATTCTATTTTTCTTTGAACCTCTGCTGCATTTGCAGCATCTAGACATTTCTTCTAAAATCATTATCCTTCTTGAAATGCAACCTTTAGAAGATCCTCTAATGAGAGGTCTTTTGGCAGTAAACCCTTTCAGTTGTCGTCTAAAAATGTCTTTACTTCATTCTCATTCTTGAGAGATAGAACTGTTGGTTATTACTTTTAAAGATGTTAAAAATGACATCTTTTAGCCTCCGCTGTTTAATGCTATCAATCTATTTGTCATTCCCTTGTAGGAAATCAAACTTTTCTTTCTGGCTGCTTTTGAGATACCCTCTTTGTCTTGGATGTTTTGCATTTTCCTTATAATATTTATTCTGCTAGAGATATCCTGAGAATGGGTTGCTTTCATCAGTTTTGGAAAACTCTCATCCATTATCTCCTATCAAACATCCATCTGCCCCCTGCCATTCTCTGCATTTTCTCAGAACCCAGGTTAGGCAGGTGTGAGGTCTTTTCATTCTGCTCTCCATTTCACTTAACCTCTCTTTTTATATGTTCCATCTCTTTGTCTGTCTGGGAGAATTACTTTCTTCAAATCTTTCCTCCAATTTACTAGTCATCTCTTCAACTGTATCACAATTCCTGTTTAACTCACCTATTAAATTTGAAACTTGCTTCTTTTCTCAGACCTGCTTTGTAGATTATGAGTTTCCCTTTCCTCCTTCTTTTTCATTCACTATGTTCCTTTTTATCACTTTAAACACGTTAAAACTTATTTTCTAGCACTTCTCAGATAACTTTAAAGTCTGTAGTCTTTGTAGGTCTCTTTCTTGTAGCTTGTTTTCTCTGCTGAGTCTTGCTCTTAGTGGCCTGCTTCCTTGTACTTTAGTGATTTTTCCCCCTCTTGGAGCTTATGTTTGATGAAATAAAATTATTTTTAAGGCAGGACAAAAAATGTTTTAACATAAAATCCTCTCTGCCAGTCTGGGCCACTACCCCTCTTTAGCATGCACTGTGCACCTACGCTACACATGAACCAGACCTCCCAAAGGACACGGGCATGCCTGCTCCATCACAGAGAGCAATTTTCGCCTGGCGCCAGCAAGGTAACTCCTTAGGAGATAACATTTCTTAATCCTGTAAGGGGTCAGGATGACCTACTACTCGCCTTGTACGTGCAGATCTGGACTATGTAAACTGTCAATACCTCATTTGATGGAGTATTACTCCTTCTCTCGAAAATGTATGTAACTGTGCTTTAACTTCTAACGGGAGGAATAGTCCTCAGAGCTTTCTGAAAGACTGTCTCCCAGGTTATTATCCTCAGGTTGGCTCGAATAAAATTCTCCATTTCTTTCTTAGATTGACTATCAACTTTTCGTCGACATGTTCCTTGGAACTTTTATCTGTTGGAGTTCTTTGAAGCGTGTATCAAAAACGGTTTTCTTTGGGGGAAAAAAATCTTTGTGCTTGCTTCTGCCAGAGCCTAAAGGCACTATTATCCCAAGACTACTTTCAACTAAATTTTCAGCTTGAAATTTTCTAAGACAAGTAATACGAACTGGGACTCCAGACTCATGTGAATTCAGGACTGCGGTTAGATATTCCGAAGGGAGGTGTTTTCCTTCCTTTTTCCTTAACTTCCATGGCCAAGGCCAAGAAAGGCGACCAGCAGCACCTGTTCAGTCCCTGGACAGGCTCCAGGTTTGTCTCCTGCCTGAGGCTCATTACAACCAGGCAGAAGGCCCTGGAAATTAATTGGCAGGTGCCCCTGGGTGAAAGCCTGCTTGGATGCTGCCCCCTTCTCTCTCTCGATTTACATTTTCTCGAGATTTCTGCTATACGAGAGTCTCTCTTCCTTTGCAGTTACGTTTTTGAAAAATACACCAGCAGCCTTCGCTGTATCCTGTGATGGAGGGGCCTCTTAATTTGCTTAACAACCTTTATTTAACCGGGGGGTGCAGAGGTCAGCCTCAGGCCAGCCCTGAGACCCATCCTCACTCGGAATTCAGGAGGTTGGGCTGTGAATCCTGCGTCCCCATAAGGTACCCCCCGGCTGGCGAGCGGAGTTCGGTATAAGCCACGCGTTCACGGGAACACAGAGTTCGGGGAAAATGGGGTTTTACAGCTTCGCTTAAGTGGATTATTTGTCTTCGATGACTTGGTAAATTATGTTAAAATAGCAACTTAATAAATAAAAATTTCATATCCTAATGGAAACTGGGCTTCTGCTCTAATGAAGCTTAACCTTGACAATAAACACCACCTGTCGGCTGCCCGGGTGGGACGAGCCTAGGAGGCAGGCTCTCCGCAGCGGACGCCCACACGTCGCAGGGCCCACCACCCGTGGCCACTCAGGACGGGGGTCTCCGTCGTCTTTGGGATCTGGCACATGCAATCGGGACCTTCCCGACTGGTGCAAAATCAGCCACGGGGACCGGTCGTTTCCAAACAAGCCCAGGGGGGAGACGGCGAGCACACAGAGAGCTCTCCAAGGGAAGAGGATGAGCCTTCAGGAAGCCCCCTGGGCAGGGGCCAGTGCTGGCTGACCGCGGCGCCGACCCCCTGGAAGCACAGTGCTGCGGCCATTTCAGAGCAGGCTCTAGGGACGTGCCTGACCCTCCAGTCGAGGCCGTCCGGCCGCCACCGCACAGGGCCCAGGCTGCAAATCCTTATCTCCCACCTCCCCAGGCTCCAGATGACTTGGGAGGGAAAGGAAGCCAGAGAGCTGGAAAGGCCACTCAGCGGTACACCAGGACGACAAGCAGCCCTTCTGCCTTCGTGGCGGCCCATCACCTCTGAAGAGCAAGCCTGGTAGCAGAGTCTCCTCCTAAAATGCTCACCCTCAGGATTCTGAGGCCGGGGAATTCTGGGGGTCAAGGAGGAACACTGGTCCTATAACGAACGTCATTTTTAAAAATCATAAAATCATCTCTCTAGCTGAGGAAAAGACAATTCACATAAGACCCCAGATGCACTTGAAAATGACCATTTAAACGCCCCAATCCCATTCCAGTCGGATCAGACATCTGAAATCTCAGGTCTTAAGACTTTCATTACCTGCAGTCAACTGTGTCTAGCAAACCCAAACCCCGCTCCAAAAAGAAGGCAGCAGGATGATGGATGCCCACGTCACCGCAGGGGACCCCCAGCACTCAGAGCCCCTCCCAGGGCAGACAGAGGAGAGGAAAGGACACCCTGACAGGCCAGGACTGCAGGCAGGTGGGCAGCCTTTGGGTGACGTGTGGCCCATCCCTGTAGGATTTCCCCTGGGGGAGAGGTGGAAGCACCCAAGAATGCATCACACCAAATAAGTGCAAGACAGCTGTGGGAGAGATGCTCAAGTTCTCTGAAAGACATCAAAGAAAACCTAATAAACAGGAAGATACACCAGGTTAATGGACAAAAATTTCAAACCTGGAAAGATGTCAATTGCCTTCCATTATAATTTATAAATCAAGGTATTTCTAATAAAAATTCCAACCATGTTTTTTTGTGGAACATGAAGCATATTCTAAGGTTGATGTTGAAGAGCAAAGGGCCAAGAATAGCAAGACAAGCCCACAGATGGACAGATAAGGGGAAGATTTACATCCACTCTCAAGACATTTTGTGAGACTGATGAAGACCATGTGATCTGGGCCTAGGACAGGTGGGCCAGGGGAGCAGAGACCCCAGGCACAGGCCCGTGGTAATGTGGGTATTTGTCTTTGGCAGACAGGGTAGGCAGACCAGCCGGGGAAGGATGGATTATTTGATAAATGATACTGAAATAACTGGCTATCCATATGGAGAAAGTAAAATTAGGTCCCTACCTCATGCCATACGTAAGCCCCAATTCAAGGTGGATTACAAAGCAACCTGCAAAGGCAAAACCTTAAGAGCATAGGCATCAATTTTTTAAAAAATCAGTAAATTTGACAACACAAAAATTTAAAACTTATGTTTGACAAAGGCACTATTAAGGTAAATGTATAAGGCACAGACTAGCAAAGGATATCTGCAGTGCATATATGACTGACAAAGGACTGTATCCAGTATCCAGTATATATATGTGTGTGTGTGTGTGTGTGTGTATATATATACATATATATATACACACACACACACACACACATATTTTTTAATCCTCCTAAGAATCAATAAGAAAAAGACAAACTACCTAATTTAAAAAATGGGCCAAGGATATGAACAGACCTCGAGTGGTCAGTAAAAATAGGAAAAGCTGCCCATACTCACTGGTAACCAGGGAGGTGCGGAGCAAGACAGGTAAAAGAAAGATGTCAGTTCTTGTTTTTCAAATGGGCAAAGCCTAGAAATTGTGAGGACTGCAGAGTATAGGAGAGGATGTGGGCGGAAAGGAATTCTGCGCATGCTGGGCGGAGGGGTGGGGGGATGCAACTGCTGTGAAGAGCCTGGTAATATCGAGATGTTTGCATGCTGTAACCCAGAAAAGTCCTGTCCTAAACAGAGCATCTCCTACACCAGGGTATAAGGAGACACATACAAGAACGTTAGGATTGAGTGCTGTTTGTAACTGCAAAACACTTAGAAACAACTCACATGTCTTTCAACAGGAGATTGGATAAATTATAACATATTCATACAGTGTGAAGCTATGAAGAGTGAAAATAAATGAAATACAGCTACATCCATCAACATGAATAAGCATTAAAATATAAAGTTGAACACAAGAAGCAGGTCACAAAAGAGTATTTAAGTGTGATGCCGTTTATAGAAAGTTTCAGAATATCATCAAGATCATAAATATTGTTTATAGATATATATGTATGTGGTGAAAATGAAAAAAAGCATGTTTAGAAATTACAAAAACCAATTTCAACGTAGTGGTCACCTCTGGAGAATAAGGAAGGAAGCTTCAATGACAAATGTGAAATTTAATTTTTAAATCAGTAATAAATGATCCGAAACAAAAATGAAAAACGAACTGTCAGATTTGACAGAACTGTGTAGTTAGTACACAGGCATTCACTGGATTATTAGCTACACTTTCTGTACACTTAAGACTTTTTAAAATTTAGGTAACTAATAAGAACATACTGTACAGCACAGGGAACTCTACTCAGTACTCTGAAACGACCTACATGGGAAAAGAATCTAAAAAAGAGTGGATATATGTATATGTGTAACTGATTCACTTTGCTGTACAGCAGAAACTAACAACATTTTAAATCAACTATACTCCAATAAAGTTTTTTTTTTTTTTTAAAAAAGGCTTTTTATAATTAAAACAAAAGAAACAGACTGGGGACTAAATTGCAATGGTCTTTTCTGGGGTCACTGGGTGAGGGACCACTAATTCCTGTGGCTCCAGCCCAGCCTGGGGCATCTGTTTGGCCCCAGCCACCTCGCTGTCACTCAGACTGTGGCCTCAGGTGGATTCTGACCTCCACGACCTTGGGCAACCCCTGCTCATGTCTCCTCCCAGGGCCACAGGCACAGGGGGCGGGGGGCAGCCCCTAACTGCCCTCCGTCTTCCCTTTGACCTTCTTCTGAGACTCTTTCCTCTGCCCTTAAACCAGCGGGGCTGTTGGCATGTTTACACTCTTACGGAGAAGGCTTGATTTTTGAGAGAAGCTCAGAGGATGAGAACTTAATGCAGAAAAGCGGTCCCCGGGGCAACCCGGCCTCTCCCCTCTCCTCCAGCTGCTGGCCAGAGGCAGAAGATAAACCCGGGCGCTCCTAACATGAGTTTTCTTCAAAGTGCATGTCAGGTTCCACAGTGGATCTAGTTTTGCTTATAAAATGACAAAATGAAAGTCTGAAATGACTACACGATTAACTAAATGCATATGACTTACATACGGCGTACACTTTTCAAAAGGTAGGCAATCAGGCAAAGAAACAGCTTTCCTTCTATTTTTTATAATAGAGAAATTGTGATAAAAGGAAAAATTTTTCACCTTTAATCGCATCATTAAACTTTGCTTATAATTTTTGGCACTGAAATAAAACCGAATGGCCTTCTGGCACAGGAGATTTTCCTACGTACATGTATTTATGTAGATGGATTTCTGAGGCCATTCAAACGACAGGAATTGTTTCCCATTCTTTGTGCGGATCCGAGTGCACCAACTTCAGCTGTGCAAGCAAAATCTTTGCTATGATTTCCTTTGAAATATTCATCACCAGGCCAGTGCATTACACAATTACCTACCAGGAATGCAGAGCACGGCCATCTTAAAATTCACACCAACGCCCTCATGTTTGGGGCCTGGGCTGGTAATGGAACTGTAAATCACATTTCATTATGCAGCCAAATCCTGAGGCATAAATGAGCTGGTGCTCATCCAGCCGGCCTCAGAGTGACTGATCTATTATCTCTTGCCAGATAATTCAGGCATGTGTCTGTCCACGTCTGAGAACACTCCAAATGGCTAAATGACAAAGGTCACGGCCAGTCCAATTCATTCCGGGAGTCACTGGTTGCATGCTCATCCAACAGGGAGGGCTGGTCTGGGAAAGGGAGGTGACCCACCTGCTGTCGCTCTGATGTGTCAGCAATTCCCAACTGAAATGAACATTTTAAAGCTGGAAAAAGCATAAAATAACAAAGAATACTGAAATATTTTTTTACATTCCTAAGAAATGTTTATTCCTTTGTTGATGATGTATCAGGGTTCTCTGGAGAAACAGCACCAAAAGGCTGTGTGTGTGTTGGGACAACAGGACACATACATTTATATATATATACATATATATGTGTGTATACACACACACACACACACACACACATACATATGTATAAAGAGACTGAATATAGAAGCTTGGAGAGTCCAAAATCTGCTGGGGAAGCCCAGCAAGCTGCAGACCCAGGGAAGAGCTGATGCTGCAGTTGAACTGCAAAGGCCTTCTGGAGGCAGAATTGCTTCTTGCTCAGGGGAGGTTGGCCTCTGTTTCATTCGGGCCTTCAGCTGATTAGACGAGGCCCACCCACGTGATGGAGGGCAATCTGCTTTATTCAGAGTCCACCGATTTAAATGTTAGTCTCATCCAGGAACACCTTCACAGAAACATCCAGAATAATATTTGACCAAATAGCTGGGTATCGTGGCCCAGCCTGGTTGACACACAAAATTAACCATCACCCAGATCATGATCCGTCTTCAATTTTGAAAGGCATTCTCCAGTGCTGTGTTCCTAGGTCCTTCTAAAACGACGAAGAACGATTGGTTTAGGTATTCAATTAATCAACAACAGAAACAACAAGGTCCTACGGCTCACAGAGACATAAGGGAGAAGTTGATCCTTAAATGCAGACAAGGCACACCAGCGAAAACCAGTTAAGAGCCAAACAAACAATGGCTTTGATTTAAATATGTTGGCACGGGCCTCAGGACAGACACACACTCCGCCAGCACGTGCGCTCGGAGCAGACTGTGTGCCACTCGGCCCCCCTGCAGCACGGGCCGCTCGTCACCTCCAAGAGACATCAGGCGAGGGGGGGCTCGCACCACAAGTTCACATCACAAGTGTTGCGCTGCCTGCACATGCCTGGCTCCTTTATGGATGAAATCAAAGGCATCCTTTGAATGCTGCTCTGTCAAAACTTCATGAATTATACAAGTTCTGGAGAACTGCAGGGGCCAGAGCCAGCATCGCATTGTCACTAACCTCAGCTGCCCTTCTTACGGCCCCTCCCATTTCCCAGATTTAAACATTGCATCCCTGATGCCCTGGCATCTTTGTGAGACCATGAATCACGGTCTGGACTATGGGCACCGCCTTACAGGCGTTTTTGCTACCCTGTCCAACCTGATAATCTCTACCGTTGTTCACAGTTTGTCAAGGATGATCCTGGCAAATTAAAAGGAAGAAGATCCCGCTGTGGGTCCTGATTATTTTTTCTTTGAAGTAAGAAATGACATCACACCAGTTAAAAACTCAAAGCTTCAATTCTCTCCGTAGACCAGACTGAGCCAAGAGAGCAGAAAGGTCAGAGTGAGTGAGTGAGCTGCAGCTCTCGGTGAACAAGCCAATTGTCCGTCCACAGCTCTGCGAGGACGGGCGGGCACTTCCCTTCGCTGGACAGGCAGGCCTGCACACGTGCCCGTCCACAGGCTGGCACCGGGAGAGCTCAGGTGGCACACCCTGCCTGTGGGGTGAGCGTGTGCTCGGGAGCTGGTTTCCCCCCCCCCCTCACCGCCCCCGTCTCCGCCGCAGCTCCAGCCCTGGCCTCCTCCCCGACTCTCTCCTGACGCTCCTCCCAGCTCTCAAGGCCTCAAAGGCCCCTGCCTCTGCCCGCACCTCCCCGGCCGCCTCCCCTGCGGCCTCTCTTGGCTGACTCCGAGGGTCCCTCCCGTGCTCAGTGCCATGTCCCCACAACACACCAGGACACGCGTGTGCAGCCCGCTCCTGTACCCCTCCCCTCTGCGCAGACACCGGCCCACAGGGACCCCTGTGCCCTCCTGGAGAGGGCAGCTGACCTGGTCCCAGCTCCCGCGCTGCCTCGGCTGCCAAGTGCTCGTCCAGGAGTGCAGAGCGCCTGTCTACCCTCGGGGCGAGCTCCGGGAAGGCCAGGGTGACGTGTCTAGGTGCACAGCACGAAGCCCTGCGCCCAGACGGGGTCAGAGAAGGAGGCCGACACCCCGATGCGCATCTCATGGTGAGCACGAGTGTGAAACTTGTTAAAGACGGACAGACAGCTTAGCTCCAAACGAACCTCAGGCACCTCGATGGAAAGGGAGCGCTGAGCCAGACACCTTCTCAGGCCTCAGACGTCGGGACAGGTTCCAGGGTTTGCACTGCGAGGGCAGGACCCCGAGGGGCCGAGGGCCACGAGTCCACTCCCGGAAGGGTCGCTTCTGGATGCCTGCCTCTGTCCACTCCCCCACACGGCCATCGGCCTCACGAGCAGTTCTCTGTAAAGTCTCATTCTGGTAGTAAACGAATGAGGAGGATTCTGAGAGCAGAGGAACGCGTGGCCTGTAGGCCCCTGCAGGCCCCGTGTCTGCCTGGACAGGGGAAAGATCGCTCCTTTGCTACAACAAAGCAACAAAGGACATTGACTTGAGCCAAAATGTTAGCTTTTCCATGTCCTTGACTGGCATTCCCCAAAGTTACTCAGCCAGGGCAGTACGCAGGAGCAGACGGAGGTGGTGGAGGTCCACGGGGGCCACGCACACCCTCCACCGGATGACACTGTCTGAAACGAGAGGGCGCGAGCTTGGCTGGTCCCCAGACACCCCCGGCTGACGTGGAGCTCCCTGCAGGCAGGGGCTGGGCCTCACGTCACCCGTGCCCTTCATGCCAGCTCAGTCCTTGGCATCAGATGAGCCTTGGGGCCCGGCGGGTGGATGAGGCTGGGATGGACCAACAGATGTCCGCTCTCAGCGCGAAGCAGAAGCAGAATCTCAATCTCCCGGTCACAAGCCTGGACCCTTCATTCTTAACCAGCTCCCAAGAGGCTGTCACACAAAGTGAAATCTGAGAACCACTTGGGTTGGGAGCTTCTGGGGACGAGGACCTGCCTTCCCTTTGCCTGGGTCTCCCCCAGCAGCTAGCGCAGTGTTTCCACACACAGCAGGTATTTGGAAAATGATCAAAATACCGAGTGAATGAATGAAGGCCACGATCAAGTCCCAAGTTATGGACTAAGCTCCTTGCTTCCCAATGACTGAACGTCCTCAGACCACCAACCTTGAGTCAAGACTTAAATCAGCCCCCTTGTAAATAAGGCTGTGACTAGGACTGTTATTGCTTTGAAACTAATTTGAACAAAAAGAATCCACATTCCCCTAATGGCCGTTCTCTAGGGAATGCCCAGATGTAGCAGAAAACGTTGACAACAGAGAAAAGAATTTCCTGTAAGCTAAAACAAGGAAAATTACACAGACACTGCCGCAAACTAAGAAATAAGAAAGAGTCTGACACGATGCGACTGTCCCCTTGTCGTGTCCAATGGTCCTGCCGCCATGACTACAGGACTACTCTACATCCTTTCAGGCCTTGCTCCTTCCAAACTCCCTCCCCCAGGCCAGGCCTTCAGAGTGAGAGGGTGTGTGTATGGGGTGTGCTTTCTAAAAACATTTTATAATAAAACTTTTCAAAAACTCCCCAAACTAGAAAGCACAGAATAAAGGAGCCCATGTACCCATTCTTCAGGGTCCACAACGATCACATGTGGCCAAACCTGTTTCATCTCTTACCCGATCCCCACGCCGCCCACATGCTGTGGGAATATTCTAAGGGAATCCCCGTCATCACAAGTCATCCATGAAAAGCAGGTCACCTGTTCTGTGGGTGTTTCCCACTCGGGCTCCGGCTGGCGAGTGGTGCCCGTGTCCCCTTCCCCAGGATGTCCTGTGAGCTTGGACTTAGACCCTGAAGCTGGGGCGGAGTCGGATGCAATTCTGTTTTGCAGGAATTAATGGAGCAGAACACCCTTCATGCTTCCCATCAGGAGGCTCGTGGCTTCTGCGTCTCTCCTTCACGACACTATTAGCGGGTGCAGGTTTTGCCAGACGGATCCATGCGTTAGAAAGTTCCCTGCCAGCCACCTCTGAAGATCTTCAAAGCCACTGGTGAGCGTCCTTATTAAGCTGTTAATATCATTAGGGTGACAATGTGATTCTTTCCTTCCCTCTGCTTTTATATCCGCTTTTTTTCTGTAAGGAATAACTTCTCCTCAAAAACTATTTGATTACCAGAAAAGCACGATACTTGCTTGAATCGTTCCTTTTGTTTATCAGGTGATGCCCTAGCAACCTTCAAAGGCGAGCTGGTGAGGGTTTAATTTAGAAATCATGATGAATTCATAGACTTTAACATATTTGGTTTATTTTAATCCACTGCCTTCATAATTCTTCCTGATGTTCAATCTTCCCATTTCTGGCCCCTTTAAATTGGGCTTCTGACGTGACCCCGGAAGTCTCTGAGAGGCCACTTGCCTTCTTTATGATGAGACGCTCCAGAATCATCTTGAACGTTTCCTGCCCTAGGCCTGGGACCGCGCCTTTTCCTAAGGAGCCCTGGTTCCTTTTCACGGGAAATGGTATGGAAACTCCACAGGGTGCTTATTTACACTGGGTTGATCACTGGACCCAATAATTTTCAGGGGAGGAAGCTAGAAGATGTGATTTTATTTCTTTTAAAGAGAAGAATACATCACAGGTTCATACTGAGTCTTAAATCATATTTAAGATTATAGCGTTTTTCCTTCTTTGATTTTATGCTTGATTCTCTTTTAGGTTAAAAATCTTAGTTCCTATAACATTATCATAATTACTTATTTGCTTTACCCTAATGTACGTATTTATGTGTAATGTGTGTATATAAACAATAGTTTCAAGATAGCACTCATGTTATTACTAACAATATGATTACTGAGCAGGTTTTTAAATTTTTTTGCAATTCTTTTTGTGCTTGAAATATATGCTACTAGGACTGTACGTGCAAATTGCTCAGAAGTCTATTCAAAGTAATTTTGCTCTGTGTGATTAGGCCACCAACACAATATAGAGTTAGGTTCACTTTTTACCTTTTAATTTTGTCCTTGCTTTTTAAGGCCCACTTGTTTAGGTTTAGTTTGGTTTTACAATTATGAAAAGCAACACATGATTCCACAGTAAAAACCTCAAACCAGGTGCATTTGGAGAAGTCGGGCTGCATCCCTGTTTCTCCACACCACCCATCCTCCCCACGAAGACCACACCTTTTCCACTAGGTTCTGGTTTACCCTTTCACTGACTTTTGTTTGTAATATAAGTAAACACGTGTGCACTCAGGAAAAGGTGTGTGTGTGTCTGTCCATCTGTGTGTGTCTGTGTGTCTGCTCATACGCTCCCAACCAACCAACCAACCAACCAACGAGGGCACCCACGCATGCTGTCTGTGCCTTGCCCCTCCCAGTAAACAGTACAGCCAAGACCCCCCCCCCCAGCCACGTGCAGAAAGCCCCCTCATCCCTCCTCACCCCTGTGGGGTGCACCAACCCCTGGGAGTGTCAACCAGCCCTGTGCTGACGGACATCTGTGGGGCTTCGGGCCTTTCACCATTACAAACAGTGCTACAACGGATAGACCCTGTGGATACAGCATTTTCTATTTTCTCCAGCTTAACTTTCGGATGGTTCCTGGGCCAACAGGGAAGAACCTGTGTTGTTGGCAAGAGAACAACAAATAGCCCCTGTATGCGTCCTTCCTGGGCCCTGCTTTCGACCTGCTGCAGCCCCGTCCTCACCTCCCTGCTGGCTGCCCACCTTTCTTACCAGCTTACGGGTCAGTCACTACCGGCTGATGGCTCACCTTCGGTGGGCGCTGGATAACATTACCCCTCGTACAAATATTACTGCATATATACTAGCGGTACAGAGGGACAAGGGCCTACATTGTTGTTTTCTCATTGAACCTTTTGCCGAGATAACTGTAGATCCACATTCAGTTGCAAGAAATAATACAAAGAGATCCCATGTTCCCTCTACACAGTTAGGCGCTACCCTTCTAATTTGCAGGAAAAGGAACACTGATCGACCCCCTGGCCTGGGCCCCGCGCTGCTCACACGGCTGACAGGAGGGCACGGGCTCAATGCACACATCACGGTCTTCAGATATTGCACACGGGCTACTGAGTCAAGGCGTGTAGTGGGCACCGGTGGGCTGAAAATTTTTAACCTGGAATACGATTTTAACTTCACTGTTTAAATGAAGATTCCTTTGCTTTGCACATTCACCAGCACACATGTATGTGGATGCAGGATGCACGTGTATCCAGGTGCATGGATGCAGGTGTTAGTGTGACCTCTTCTAAACAGAGTCCAGCTATTCTCCCATCTCTGGGTTCCTGGTGAATAAATATTAATTTGACCATGAAAATTATACTGTTCAGATCCTTGGCCATTATTTTTTTTCTGTTTGATAATTCATACACTGATAAGAAAGAACTAAAGTTCTCCAATACAACTGTAATCTTTCTATCAGATTCTGGCTTTATGTTTTCTTATCTCCATGACTTAGGACATATATATTTAATATTGTTTTGCTATAATAAAATGGCTGTCTTTAATTAACTCAATACTATTTCCTTTAGTCTTTTTAATCTTAATATTATCATTCCTATTTTGCTTCTGCTCGAGTTTGATCGGGAGAGCTTTGCCCAGCATTTTATTTCTAATCCTTTTATGTCCCCAAAGGAGGAATAAATGTTAAGAAGGAAAATTCAAACAAAATCTGACAAATATACTTTAAGATTACATGAATGAAATATTCATTGAATCTGTGGGTATTTAAAATGATATTTTTGGTGCTCAATTTTACTTTTTGGAAAAACTCAATTCACGACCAGCCAAATACTTTGATATTTTACTATTTTTAAATTGTTTAACTAAATATTGAGTTAATACCAAATATTTTTTACATATATGGGAATAAAAGCATACCAACAGAACAAGAATTCTTTGGTTTACTATCCATTGTTTAAGAAGAAAACTAACCTCTAACTAGGTAACTTTCTCCAAAGCCAGCCCAGCCCTTTCCTTGAGATTCCAACCCTTCGAAGGTAAACAGTATCCCAAACTGTGTGTTTATCATTTCCTTGACTACCTTTATCTTTGCACCACAGTTGTTTCCTTCTAGATCTGAATTTTAGATAAATGCAGCACAAGGTATGTATGGCTCGAGGACTTTTATTTCATTCAACACTATGTCCCTGAAATACATGCCTGTCGCTTCATGCAGCTGCAGACCATCATTACTTTCCGTGCCTCGCTGACACTCCACAATTTCTTCATCCACACTACTGCCGATGGGTCTTTAGGCTCGTCTCCACTTCTGGCTATTACAGATCAGTACTGCTGGAATCCTCGTGCACATTTGTACGAGTCTCTCCAGATGACTGGTTCTCAAACCGCTGTGGGCTCCGGAATCACACGGAGCCCCACCCCCCCAGCACATCTGATCCAGGGGACCTCTGGGACGGGGCCCGACAACCTGCATGTCTGACGAGCTCCCCAGTGCTGCCGCTGATGCTGGCCCAAGGACCACGCTTTGAGAACCACCGTGCCACACGGAATTCTGCAACGATGGGAACGTCTTACGTCTGCGCTGTCGAGTCGGCAGCCGCCAGCCGCAGCGGGGTCCTGAGTACTTGAAAGAAAGCTGGCCTATAGCACTGGGGAACTAAATTTTTCAGTCCTTTAAATTCTAACTAATATTCATCTAAACGGCCACACGTGGCTAGTGACAGCACAGCTCTGAGTACATATAACCCAGGAGTGGAATACCTGGGTGGAGGAGAATGCATCTCCTCAACTTTCCTAGGAAAAGCCAAATGATTTTTTGAAGTGTTTTTTACTAGTTTACACTCCCCTCCCGCCCGCCCGACCTCTCCAGTGTGTATGATGGTTCTTACTGCTCTACATCCCCAGTCCTCCCTAAAGTGTGATATTTTGTCTTTCACACTTACGCAGAGGGTCCTTAAACCCTCCCTGGTAACAGGCGCACGCGCGCGCACACACACACACACACCACACTCACACTCACACAGAGCTTGGCACGAGGGTCCTGGGGCAGGGCGGGAGCTATTGCTAAGCAGCCTGACCCTGAGGACAGAGCCCTTTGGAGGTGACTGATTTGTTCAGAGGGCTCTCCCCTTCGCCTCACTGCCTGTGGTGAACGTTTCCTTCTGTCCCAAGCACTCGGTAAGGCCTCAAAATTGAAGCTCAAGCTCAAAAGACTTAAAAAATATGACTTCGGTGTTCCACTTACTCTGGGTTCATGTTTTGACTCCCTTTTTGTTTTGCTTTATGGTTTGGGGGACAGTTTTTTTTTAATTGAGTATGTCTAGTCAGTATTTTAAAATTTTTATTAGCTATTTCTGATGTAGAATTTACATAAAGAGAAATACAGAAACCTAAGAATACTGCCCGATGAGTTTCGACAAGTAAATGCGCCAGCGGAATCAACAACATCCCTATGAATACAGAACGCACCCTTCCCAGGCATCCTGCAGGGGAGGCACAGGAAACCCACGGCTGGGAGCCCTCTCACTGCTGAGCCATTTCGCCAGTTCCAAAACCTCATATAAATGAACTCACACGGTACGTACTCTGGTGTTTGGCTTTCGCGGGCAAACACAGTGTCTTTGAGATTCATTCCATTGTCGCTGAAAAGCATCACACTGTATGAATTTGTTTACCCATCCCCTGCTGATAGGTGTTTGAGTTGTTTCCAGTTTGGGCTAATATGAATAAAGCTGCTCTGATCACTCTCCTACAAGGGGTGTGTGTGTGTGTGTGTGTGTGTGTGTGTGTGTGTGTGTGTGTGTGTGTGTGTGTGTGTGTGTGTGTGTGTGTGTGTGTGTGTGTGTGTGTGTGTGTGTAAACATAAATGTTCATTTCTCTTGTGTAAAGACCTGGGAATGGAGCTCTTGGATCAGAGGGCAGATGTATGCTTAGTTTTATAAGAGATTGCCAGTTTTCCCGAGGGGCATTACCATTTGACATTCCACCAGCCATATATAAGATTTCACATACTTGCCAATGTTTAGCACTCTCAATTCTTTTAATTTTAGCCATTCTGGTGAGTGTATAGTGGTCTCCTTCTGTGGTCTACTTTGCATTTCTCTGAGGACTCATGATGTTGAGTACTTTTTCAAGTGTTTATTGGCTATTCATCTATTTTTGTGAAATGTCTGAGTCATCTGTCCATTTTTTAATTGAGCTATTTGTCTTTGTAATATTGAGCTACAGGAATTTTTATATACCCTGGATAGGAGTCCTTTGTCAAATATGTGTATGATAAATACTTCCTCCCTGTGTGCTTCTTAACTATTCTGGACTTCACCCGGTTCCATTATTCTACTATTTAGGCTTATGTCAACATCACACTGTCTTGATTACTGCCGCTTTATGGTACATCTTGAAATCAAGACTTTAAGCCCTACATCTTGGTTCTTCTTTAACAAAACGTAAGTTTTGCAATCTTAGGTCCTTTGTATTTCCATATACATTTTAGAATAAACTTGTTAGTTTCTACAAAAAAGCTTGGTAGAATATGATTTGGAGTGCATTGACTCTACAGATCAATTTGTGGAGAATTAATATCTTAATATTAAGTCTTTCAACTTATAAACATGGTGTATATCTCACCAAGTATTTCAACTTCTCTGAGCAATGCTTTGCAATTTTTAGTGTAAAAATCTTAAGTATCTTTAGTTAAAATTGTATGTAAGTATTTTTATGAATTTCATGTTAGTATAAATGATACTGGTCTCTAAATTTCATCTTCTAATTTTTCATTGCTAATATATAGATATACAATTGATTTTTGCATATTAACCTGTATCCAGCATCTTTATTAGTTCTGTTGTTCTTCTTTTTTTTTTTCATCAGACTCTAGGATTTTCTACATATGTAATCAATAAGGACAGTTTAACTTTTTACTTTCCAATCATTATAATTTTTATTTCATTTTCATTCCTGATTGTCCTGGCTAGACCTTCACGTATAATATTGAATAGAAGTGGTGAGAGCAAATATCTCTGCCTTGTTCTCAACTTAGGGGGAAAGCATTTGATAACTTTACCATTAAATGTGATGTAAGCTGTAGGGTTTCTGGATGCCTTTTATCATCGAGGAAGCTTCCTTCTATTTCCAGTTTACTGAGAGTTCTCTTCATGAGTGGGTGTTGAATTATCAAATGCTTTTTCTGCATCT
The DNA here is from genome assembly GCF_028021215.1 of Eschrichtius robustus. Taxonomy (NCBI): domain Eukaryota; kingdom Metazoa; phylum Chordata; class Mammalia; order Artiodactyla; family Eschrichtiidae; genus Eschrichtius; species Eschrichtius robustus. The sequence goes on along the minus strand of NC_090836.1, from coordinate 103,980,710 downwards.
TTTGACGTGATCTTATAGTTTTCCCCCTTATTCTGTTACTGGGATCAATTACATTGATTTATTTTTGAATGTTAAACCAACCTTGGATGCCTGAGATAAATCCCCTTGATAGTGATGTACTGTTATTTTTATAATTTACTTGATTCAATTTGCTAATGCTCTGTCAAAGATTTCTGCAACTTTGTTAATTAAGGTATTGGTTTATAAGTTTATTTTATTATAACATCCTTGTCTCATTTTGGTATCTCAGTTAGGCTGACTAATAAAAAGAGCTGAGAAGTGTCCTCTCTTCCTCTATGCTCTGAATTTGTGTAAGATTGGTATTATTTCTTCCTTAAGTATTTGAAAGTTCACCAGTGAAGTCATTTGTGCCTGCAGTTGTCACTATAGAAAGGTTCTTAATTATGAAAGGCATTTCTTAAATGAATACAGGGCTTTTCAGGCTTCTTATTTCTTCATGTGCAAAGTTTGATCATTTGTATCCTTTAGGAATCTGTCCTTTTCCTCTATGTTGTTAACTTGACTGACTGTTACAAGTTGTGAATAATATTCCCTTGCTAAGTTTTAAATATCTGTAGGATCTGTAGTGATGGCCCCTCTTTATTCATGATACTGGTCCTTTTTTTTTTTTTTTCCTCTCTCTGTTTTCTTTCTTTTTTTTTTTTTGGTCTTGATTAGCCTAGCTGGAGATCTTTCAGTGTTACTAAACTTTTTATTAAAATAACTTTTGATTTTGTTGATTCCCTCTACTGCTTGCCCATTTTCTATTTTATTGATTTTTGCCCTTTCCTTCTGCTTCCTTGGGAATTAATTTCCTCTTCCTTTTCTATCTTCTGAAGGTGGAAACTAAAATTACTGATTTTAAATCTTTCTTCTTTTCTGATGTATGCATTTATAGGAATATGTTAGCTCTCCAAGCACTGCTTTAGCTGCATACTACAAATTCAAATGTTACATTTTTATTATTCATTCAGTTTAAAATATTATCTGATTTCCCTCTGATTTCTTTGACTCAAGGGTATTTTTAAGGGTTTGCTGCCTAATTCTCAAAAATTTGGAGAATTGTAGACATCATTCTTATTGATTTCTAACTTAATTCTATTACAGTTGGATAACATCCTCTGTATAATTTCAATCCTTTTACATTTTCAGAGTTGTTTTATGGCCCAGGAAATAAACTATTGTGGTTATTGGTCACTGTGTACTTGAAAAGAATGTGGCTGGATATCCCTAGTTGTTGGATTATTAATGAGCTCAAGCAAGTTGCTTGATGATATTTCTGTATCTCCTTTATCTTTACTGATTTTTGGCCTATTTTATCAATCACTGAGACAGAAGAATTAAAGTCTCCAGTTATAATTATGTGAGGCGCTCCACTGATACTAATAGCCTTTAATATCTTTCTATGCTAATTGCTCAGTTCTTGTCAATTCAAGTGCTAAACGTGGCCCTGAGTAAAAAGTTAACAGGGAGGAACATCCCTTCCCTCACCCCCACCTGACAGCCCAGGCTGAGACAGAGGTGCACCCAGTTGTCTCCCAGGCTGGCAAATGGATTTTTTTCCTTCTAGTTCATCCTTTGCCCAAGAGTATAGCCTTTCAGTATGGCCCTACCTAAGTGCCTTAGCTCTGCATTCCCTACCTGTGAGGGGCACACGGTCGACCTCTTGTTCCAAGTGTTTGTTCAAACCCAGGCCTAAAGACTGGCAAAAAACCCCTCTCCCTTCCCATCTATTTTCACTTGGCCCTCTGGGATGACCCTGCTTTCCTGCAAGCTTTCATGCACTTACAAGTCTGCTTTGGATAGTCTATCAGCATTTCTGGGTGATCTGAGGATCGTGTGATACGCCATATTTAAAGCTCAGCGTGCTGTAAGGCTGCCTCAGACCCACCCAGGAAGTGATACAGGGATCGGAGCCCCCCCGGAGCTCCTGGGTTTGCACCTGGGCTCTTCACTGTCCCCCCCTCTTCAGTCTAATTTCTCCAGCAGGCGGTGAGCTCTACGGTGGCAAGGGCTGCGTCTCACTCGCGTCTGTGCTTTCCCGCTACCCCGGCTGGCCCAGGTCTAACCTGGAGGAGATGTTCCCCAGAGTCTTGATGAACGGGACCGGGAGTGTAGGATGGGGCTGCATGGTAAAGATACCTAACAGGCAGCCTGAGGCTTCTGGGCTTTATCTGACGGGCAAGAGAGGTGCCAGTGAAGGTGATTAGGCAGGAAGGTAGTGGGACAGCTGCCCAGGTGGCATGGAGTTTCTGAGATTTACGGGACCAAGAGGACAACAGAACTGAGGCAGCACCATTTACAGGGTGCTGCCTCTTCCCTGAGAAACCGGCTATCAAAAGAGCAGCTTAAAGAAGCTAACATTACAATGTGCAAAGAGACAGTATTAGACAGGTTGTGTGCACCTCTTCTTCCAAACCTATAGAAAAAAGTAAATTATTCACTTGAGTGGATGTAGCTTAGGAACAATGAGAGACATTTCCCAAATGAGCCTATTTCTCTCCAGAGGAAAGATTGTGGAGTTGCCTGGGAAGGGTCAAGACTCAGAATTAACCAAGTGTCTGCTTCCAGCACCTCCGGAGTTGTCATGGTGACACTTCCAACTGGAAATCACTGATACTGGTCACGCCTTTCCCTAAGTTCTCCTAATAGACATGGCGACACATGTCAGGGGAATACAAATGTGACCACGAGCGCCAGTCGGGGCCATCTCAGCCAGCGGCTACCTGGGGCTCCATTTAAGCCATACCCTGGCCTGGATGCCTGGTCTAGGAGGTACTAGGGCATCGGCACCACGACACCATCAGCACCATCACTCCCACTGCTCTGGTGTGAAACAGTCAGGAAGTCAAGTCTGAATCGCTGTCTTTTAATACTATGCTCTTTAAAAAAACCTACCATGGGATGATGTTCCCAAGGCCTACCAAGGAACAAAGGGCGGTGTGCCCCGCACTCACTCTTCTCAGACTGCGGTGGGGTCTGAGTGCCTGTCTGGTCTGTACACAACTCCTCCTCCCTCCTGCCGGCCTGCGGTCTGGTTGTCAGGTCGCCTTCCCGCCACCATCACTGTGTCCGGGTGGGGCAGTCCTAAGCCCCGCCATCCGTGGCTTTAATCACAGCCTCACACAGTTCAAAACCGTGTGGGCAGAACTCTCTGGGAGGATGCACTGAGGGGGCCAAGGAAGTTTCGAGAGAGCAATGGACACAGGCTGTCACATGGGAACTTTCTGACTTTAAGCCTTAAAGTTTGGTCTTTCCTGCTCATTTGCTGGGATTCTGTGATGTTCCAAGTAGGAAAGGCTACTCGATGAAAGTAGCCAGAAAGGCATGATGTTACTATGTTAATAAAGGTGCCAATGGCGCAAAGTAGATTCAGTACTTCAATACCTTGAATAAAAATTGTTTTCTGCAGCCTGGAACAACATTATGCAGTTGTGGTTTCCACAAAGTACATGATTTCCTATTTCTCTGTGAGCTTTCTGGGTCACATATATTTCCTCGCCAAGTCTACATTTCTGCTTCAACAGTTAGAAGAGTCTTTCAGTATCATTTTTCCTGGAATAATTTGTTATCCATCATTTTTACGGCAGCATTAAATTTTAAGAGAGAATTGAGAGGGATAGAAAATCTATGGCATATTTCCAGCCCCCAAAGAAAGCCTTTAATAAATTTAGAACTTTTCAGTTTTACATTCAAATCTGACCCCAGGACCAAGAAGCTGCCTGGAGCCACCCGTCCTTCACGCCGGAGTGCGGGGCCTGACTGCAGCCGGGAGGGCGGCCCCCGGCCCCCAGCTGGCAGGACAGAGCTTGCTCTGCTGAACCAGACATGAGCTGTAGCCCCAAGAGGCACAGCAGCGAGGACTGGGAGACGGGGCCGCGTTACCCTCCCCCGGAAACAAGGTCTGGCAGGTGTTTACAGGTGTGCCCTACAAGACACCAGGTAAATCAGATCGGGGGTGCCAGGCCCCCCCCACCTCCCACACAGCCCTCTGCGGATGCCGGCGTGCCAGGCCCTGTGCAGCGGGGTGGCGCGCGGAGCCCAGCCGGCCGGTCCCGCCCTCCAGGACTCCCAGCTAGTGTGTGTGTGGCACGCGTGAAGACGGTGCCTCCACAGAACAGCAGGAGCACTAATGGGGTCCAGCAAAGCGCTGTAGGTGCAGAGAAACGAGGGCCCCGACATCTGAAACCGGTGCAAACGCCACCCTGCTGAGCCAACTTGGTAGGTCGCTTCCAGCCAAGTGTGGGATCAGGCACCGCACTGCTGGAGCCAAGACGGCCGTGATGAGAAGCTCCGTGGGCTTATTTTCAGAATCACACAGCAGCCTCGTGCTGGAGAGCAGTGAACCAGGCAGAGGGGCCACTGGGGAGAAGCGGGGGCCTGCCCGAAGGACCCTGAGCTTCAGTCCCTCCGGCAGCTGCACAGCTGGGCAGCCTCCCTCCCCTGCCCCGCCCCTGGGCAGCCTCTCCAGGCTCTGACCCCGCTTCCCTCCTGTCCCCAGAGCTCAGCGCGGCCCCCCGCTCCCGCACGCCTCCGCCTCGGTGGGCCTTCCACGAGCAAGCACACGCAGAGGTCTCTGAGCACCCACGCCGTGCTCACCCACCTGGAAACGTGATGCTTCATGCAATGCTCTTACAGACCACGGGAACGCAGCGCGGCTCCAGCACTGAGCTCAGTGTGTAATTTGCAACCCAAAGAGGCAGCCGTCTCAGGGGAGGAAGGCTGAGCCCAGCCAAACACGCCGCTCACGTCTCATCAGAGCCCCGCGTGACGCACAGCGAGCCCACGTTCCTCCCCAGCAGGGAGGGAGAGACTGACGTCCGCATCGTACGGGCTCTCTGGACTCGGAAATTCAAATGAGGACATAACTTTCATTTACTAGGACTCGCTTATTTGTTTTCCTCTTTCCCAGAACTTCGACAAGCCACGGCTATAAAGCATTAGCAAGTGTTTCTGGGTTGACAGATCAAATCACAGGATGATTAATGGACAGAGTTTCATTTAAAAGGAAAGAATGGAAATGGCAGGGTGGAACCCTTTCCCTCCAACCCTGAGCTAAGGGTTTCCCATTTTAACTCTGACTATGAAAGCAACGACTAACAGTGGGGTGCGGCTGACCCCCGAGCGGGGCAGGCCTAGGGAAGACCAGGGGCGCCCAGCATTCCACGTGGAGTGAGGAGGAGAGCGGTCCTGCACTGCCACCGAAAAGCAGCCGAGGACCAGCAGGGACTGACCGAGGGCCACACGCACGGCCATGGCCTCGTAAAGTCCAGCGGGAAGACCAGGTTCGACGAGCCGACCCACAGCAGCTTCGTGGCTGGGAGACCTCGGGGCAGCGCCGGGCCGGCCCTGAGCCTCAGGAGGACCCACTGACGACGCAGGCGGGGCCCGGCTCCCGGCGCAGTTACCGACGGCCACACAAGCCAAGGTGTAACACCAGTGCTTACGATGGTGGCTGCCACCGTGGGCTCTTCATTGAGGGGTTTTTATTTTCTTTCATTTATGGTTTATGGTCATTCCTCCCATCATTCAGGAGACTGGCTTCTAAAATGAGTCTGAAGTTGCCCATTAAAAAAAAAAAAAACAACAAAGCCTCAGTACAGGGTTCAAACTTAACATCGATAACTTTAAGAAATGTTTACATCCTAAGATTCCCAGAAATGGAATTGCTGGGCCCTCTTCAGCCTGTAATTCACAATAATAGGGAATCACAGGGAACAACTTGGGTGGACGGCGCTGGGGCGGTCAGGGCAGCTTTGGTTCCTCCCAGCGGTGGCTCTTGAGGAAGGGGACGATGCTGACAGGAGTTTAGGACGGGTGGAACTCAAATGTGTCTGCACCATTCAAGGGCGGACTCGACAGCTATCCACGGAGCCTGACACACACAGCACTGCAACGGAAGTGAACGTTGCGTGGGGTTAGGCTGCTCTCGAGAACTGTGGACGCGGCGGTCAGCTAGGACCTGGCGGGGGGGACCTCCCACCTGGACCACTCACATCAACAGCAGGCTGGCGAGGGAGGTTCGTCCTCTGGATCAAATTTACACCACAAATCACGCGAACCTGGAGATTCTTTGCTGAAACTCTTTCAATTTGGTGCAAGCACCCAGAATTTCACTTGGTAACTTAGTCAAATTAACTCCTTTAAAAACTTGCTTTTGCAACTTTTGTTGTATTATTTGATTTTGCAGTTGGAGTTATTTTAACAATGTACAATATAATTAGCCACTTAATGTCATTAAGAAAATTTATGAGCCTTCATGAGTTGAAAAACAGTCCCAAATGGTGCTTATGAGCCATCCAGGACTAAAAATAGGACCCCACTGCCTCAGTGAAACACGCTTAAAAAAATGTACAGTCACAAGTAATACGTCTAATTATGTATTAAACTAATTCTCGCCTTCACCTTTTGAATATCTAAACTCCTTACCCCATGTATCATTTTAATTATTTTTCCAGTTCATTCCCAGGGAAACTGGCTGATGGGGAATTAATTAATGGGCCCAACAAAGAGGCTGCCGGCATTGTTCACACCACAATCTGAGCCCTGGCCTCATCTGCATGTCTCCTTTTATTCTAAACAATAGCGCTGCTGAGATTTCGGCATGAAATTGTTAGCTCATTAAAGAGGACACAATCATACCCATTTCCACAGATATTCAACAATTACCCCATTTTACTGCAACACGAGTCCATGAATAGAGCAACCACTGGAGTTTCTGGCCCCAGGGTTTGAGAGACGTTACAGGTATGTAAATACTACCCTGCAGATTCCACTTGATGACATGATTCGGGATCACTCAAGCCCAGGAAAGATCCTCTATTTAAGTCCCTGTGAGACACAGGGGAGGCTGCAGGGCGCAGCAAGGCCACGGCCACACCGGGAGGCCTTTCACCTTCAACGTCTCGTGTCCTGCTGTGCACACTTCCGGGGAAGGGGCGCAGTGCCCGGGCGAGGCTGGCTCTCCTGACGGCCCAGCGTGATGTCTGCTTCACCCCCAGAGATGCTGGCAGAGGGGAATAGGGGGCCTGGGGGGACAGGGTCCTCTCCCCGATGGCGGGCCACGCACGGAATGCCTCGCCCGAGGTGGTGGTGGCACACAGCAGGTACCTGTCCCTGCAGCCTGGCACCCAGACCTCTGCCCACAAGGTCCCCCACTGCTGGCCAGCTGAGAAAACAAGAGCCAGGAGACCAGAGCCTGCCTGCGGCCTGGACAGCTGAGCCACCCACCCTGGCAGTCCCTGCCTAGCACCTACTGGCTGTGGTGAAGGAGCACCTACCCTCTGTCCCCCACGCACCTGAAGGCCCCCAAGGCACAAGGTGTTCTCGTTTGTCTTTTCACGTCCGGCACGAGCACTCGGACGGGTCCAAATACCCACACAAGTGCTCAGAGCGTCAAATATGAATGGATGGACAGACAGACAGATGGACAAGTGTGCTCCAGGGAGACGAGACTGGCAGGTGCCTCTCTCCTCCCCCCACCTTCAAAGGCAGACCCAGTAGAGCCTCAAGGCTGGTCAAATGCTGAGCAGAGCGCGGCTGTGTGCATGTGCGCGTAGTTTTTGTCTGTTTCTTCCGAGTTACTGCATAAACGGCCACCGTTCCTTCCTGAGGCCCTGGCTCCAGCCCCAGCGTCTCTGCCTGTTCTGGCCTGACCCCTGAGGATGCACGCAAACCTCCCCCACCATCCTGGGCTGGATAGGTCAGGACAGTGCGGGACAGGCCTGGCCTTGTGGCAGCAACCCCAAGGGCCTCTCAGCTGGCTCCTTGGCCCTCTGTGCGCCAACCGTGTCCAGAGTTCACTGCGGTCACACAAAGGGAAGCCTCTCAGGAGGGAGAAAGGCCCCGTCTACCCTGTGTATGTCTGTGCCCATCTCTGCAGGCCCTCTCTCCCCCGAGTCTCACCTCTTCATCACTAGGATGAATGAAAGAGGAGGCAGGATTTATTCATTTAAAACAACACCTGGGGGGCTTCCCTGGTGGCGCAGTGGTTAAGAATCCACCTGCCAATGCAGGGGACACGGGTTTGAGCCCTGGTCCGGGAAGATCCCACATGCCGCGGAGCGACTAAGCCCATGCGCCACAACTACTGAGCCCGCGTGCCACAACTACTGAAGCCCACGTGCCTAGAGCCCGTGCTCCACAACAAGAGAAGCCACAGCAATGAGAAGCCTGCGCGCCACAACGAAGAGTAGCCCCTGCTCACTGCAACTAGAGAAAGCCCGGGCACAGCAACGAAGACCCAACGCAGCCAAAAATAAATAAAATTTTTAAAAATAAATAAATAAATGGATAGATAAAATTTTTTAAAAATAAAATAACACCTGGAAGAACGGCACTGGGATTCGCCTTCCAACGGCCTTCCTTCGCTTCTACACTCCTGGAAGGAGGTTAGCAGGAGGCTTTAAAGCGGGCTGGTGTCAGGCGGGCCAACGCAGGCAGGGAGGCCTGCAGGAATAGTGCCATCCAATTAAAAAAAAAAAAAAAAAAAAAAAAGCCCCAAAAAGCTTTGCCATCACCTATCCAGAACAAGCTTTAAAACTGGATAAAAACAATCAGGTGAAGAAGTGGGCCGGGGTGAGAGCAGAGACACCAATGTGCTCTGAGGTCGAGTCCATCCAGGGGCCAGGGGTCTCCTCGCCGCCCCAGAGGGACAACTGCTCCATGGAAGAGTCAGGGGAGCGTCAGGGAAGTCGGCGACCCCAGGTAAGCTCGGCCCTCCTAGATCCGAGTAGCCGTGGCAGGGAATCCTGTGGATGCTCACCACGCCTCCCAAATCCGCCCTTCCCTCCCAGGAACGCCAGGCAGCCAGGCAGGCGGGACGGCACGCTGCGGCCTCCCGCTGCCGCCTCCCTCTGCCGCCTCCCTCTGCCGCCTCCCTCTGCCGCCTCCCTCTGCCGCCTCCCGCTGCCGCCTCCCGCTGCCGCCTCCCGCTGCCGCCTCCCTCTGCAGCCTCCCTCTGCGGCCTCCCTCTGCCGGGCCAGTCGGTCACCAAAGGAACGGGAACAGGGATGGGGCTGCCCCGGGCGAGCTTCTCTTCCACCGGCTGGGCCACGACCCAGCTGGGGCTCTGGGGCGCAGCGGTCAGCCCTCGCCGCAGTCCCACTCAGGGGTTCCAGGGCAGCCACCTTCCTGCGCTGGGCAGCAGGTGGCTTTGAGGTTGTTTTTGTGCATTTGGGGGCATTTTTCTCTTTTCAACAAAACCGCCGACCTTTTGGGAAGTGACTGTGTGCTCTACGTGCAGCCCTGGCTTATTTAATTGCTGGTGGCTCCGATCCCACAGCGTGTCGGCATGTCACAACGACACAGGCTTGCCGGAAGCACATTCCCTGTGTGTCCCACACCTCACAGCGCAGGGTGGCCGCAGACAAGGCCTTCCTTTCCTGGGTCCCTAGGTCCAGTCATCCACTGGCCATGGTCCCCACATGTGTCCAAGGTCCTCCAAGTCAGCAGGTCCAAAATGCGGCTCAGTATTTCTCCACAATCCTTCTACCTACCACCAGCCCCCCTCCCCTGCCCCATGCACCACAGCCAAGCGGGCTGGCCGCGGACTCCAAGAGGGATGCAGAAGTGGCCAGGGGTCCCTGGGCCCCCGGACCAAACGCAACACCGAAACCTGGCTGCTTCCTGGCACCAGGAAACAGGGATGAGATTGGGCAACACAAAGCCTGGGTGGCATCCGGGGACAAGGCTCCCGGCACAGCAGCCTTGGGCCCTTCCTCCCTCCCTCCCTCTGCTCACGTGCAGCTGGAGGGCGGGGAATGGTAGAGACTTCAAGATCTTTCATCTCTCGGCCCCTAAAATTAGAGGGGAAATCCGAGGACATGCTCCCTTAGGTCTTCTCCAGGGATCCATCCAATCAGTTTAGCCCTTTGAACTGAAGGACCTTGCTAGGTCTCCACAGAGAAGCACAGCAGGGAAATGAAATCTTGGACACCATTTATTCCTCGACCCCCCTGCTCTGAAGCAGGTCCAGGCGCACCTGGCCAGGGGACAGGAGAAGGCCCTGCAAGGTCTCTGCTCACCTCCTGGGGAGAAAGGCCGCCACCTGAGCAAAAACCACATCTGTGCCGCGCAACTTTGAGGCCGGGGCTAACGTTAGTGAAGAGCCAGAGACAGATTCAAACACCCTTAATTTATAATTGAGACTCTGCTCCTTTTCAAAGCACTGATACATCCTTTAGAACGGCCTCTTCGTAATGACGGAGATTAACGTGTAGAGTACATTTTTCAAAAGACACTGTCAGTTGCAGAAAAGAAAGACACTTCTAGAGTTAACATTTTTTCTCTGTGAAATTTAATTAAAAGCAGCTCATTCTTGACACCTTACCACGCCGGAGATCCCAAGGATAACGAAGACAAAGCCCCTCGCGGCGACTCTCAGTTATGAAAACCCGGCTGCGCCCAGGGTTTGGCTTTACGGTGACAGTGGCAGTACAGGGGGCCCAGCTCTGCCCCACTGCTGAGCACGACCAGGGCCGGGTTGGCCCCCAAAGCCACAAAGCCACAGAGGTGTACTGATAACAGTGCACTCACGGCAATAAGAAAAGGACTTTTTTTTTTTCCCCCTGAAAATGTACTACCGTTTCTGTACTTAAAATGCCATCAGGCGAAATCATCCGATTGAAGCATTTAATCCTTCCTGACATGGACCACACTGAGCTGAATAGCTCAATCCGTACAGACATTGGACAGCGATTCCATGTCCCTGGTCCCGTGTTTACTAAGCACACGTGGCGTCCGCGGATGGAGCTGCCCGGCAGGGAGCAGCCAGGCGGTCCCGCACAGCTGCCCGGGGCCACTGAGCCCTGGTCCACCCTGCACGCCCACCAGGAGGGAGGGACGGGCCGGCCACTTCTCCTCACCCATCACGACCGCCACGCTTGGTGCCAGAACAGCCCATCTGTCACAGGTTTAACTGTGTCCCCCCAAAAAGAGATCTTCAAGTCCTAACCCCAGGGGCACCTGTGAACATGACCTAACTGGGAAACAGGGTCTTTGCAGATGTAGTGAGGATGAAGTCATAGACAGGTGTCCGTATCAGAAAAGGGAACTGCAGACACAGACACACAGGGGAGAAAGCCCTGTGATGACAGAGCCAAGGACTGGGGTGATGCGTCTACAAGCCACGGAATGCCGGGGACTGCTGGGGACACCAGAGGCTAGGAGAGCCTCCAGAAGGAACCAGCCCTGCCCACACCTTGACTTCAGACTTCTGGCCTCAGACTGTGAGAGAGTACATGTCTGTGGTTGTAAGGCCCCCAGTGTGTGGTGCTTGGTCACAGAGCCCTAGGAAACCAACACACCACACAAGTCACACCCAACCTGTCCTCCACCTCCTCAGGCTTGGCTAGAAGGGCGTCCAGGCTCCTCCTTGAGACTGTGCTCCCCAAACACTTCCAGGGGTCCGCAAGGAGGCTGTGACAGAGGCTGAGCAGCGTCCATGCCCTGTCCCTCCCTGCAGGCTGCTGTCTCTCTGCCTGGGAGGACGAGGTTTCACTTCACTCCCACGGGGCTCCGGACAAGTGGCTGGGCTGGGCTACATCCCCCTAAGCTCTCCAGGAGCATCTCGGGGCCTCTGTCAGCCCAGAGGCAGGAGGGAGGGGTGCTGCACACTCCCCGTGCCAGCCCCGCCGAGGGCCAGTTCAACGGGCACCACGTGGAGATGTCAGAAACCAGACAGGCAGGATGCCGGGGGCGGAAGGCAGACCCCAGCATGAGAAACACAGAGAGGAGAGGGGAGCCCCACCAGCCTCGGGAGGCAGGCACCATGAAGAGCGCTCTTTCACAGCTGGGGAGCTGAGGATCGGAGAGGGTCCCTCATCAGCCAAGGCCAGACACCAAGGGAGGTGTGGTTACAAGTCGGGCTCTGGCCCGCACCAACGCCCCGAGAAGAAACCCAAGGCTCACGGAGAGCAGGGCGCCACCGCCCACCCCATCCCGAGGGCCCGGCCAGATGCACCCAAGGCCGCTCAGCTACACAGCACAGGAGTCAAGATCTGAACCCAGGGCCAGAGAAGGTAAGCCGTCAGCACTCTGATAGCACGTGCGTCTATCGACTAACACAGCCAAACAGTAGGCCTTCAGGAAGCGGCCTGTGAAAGGCAAAGACAAAAGCCGACAATTAGAAACTTCCAGCCGTTGGAACAGGGCATGGCTGTGGGTTCACGCAGAAGGACGGGGGAGGCGCCATGTGTCCACCCCCCAGAAGGAAGCCTGCCAACAAAAAGCACGCATCTGCTGAACGCTGAAAGGCTCGAACGGGCTGATTAAGTTGCATTTGCATATATATTCCCATTTTTTAATATTCAAGAAGTTAAAACTTGTAATACTTTTTTTTTTTCATTTATTTATTTTACTTATTTATTTTTGACCGCGTTGGGTCTTCGCTGCTGCGCGCGGGCTTTCTCTAGTTGCGGCGAGCGAGGGCTACTCTTTGTTGCGGTGCGTGGGCTTCTCATTGCGGTGGCTTCTCTTGTTGCGGAGCACGGGCTCTAGGCGTGTGGGCTCAGTAGTTGTGGCTCGCGGGCGCTAGAGCACAGGCTCAGTAGTTGTGGCGCACGGGCTTAGCTGCTCCGCGGCATGTGGGATCTTCCCGGACCAGGGCTCGAACCCGTGTCCCCTGCATGGGCCCGCGGATTCTTAACCACTGAGCCACCAGGGAAACCCCAATACTTTTTCAGTAATCTGGACTTCTTGCACGTTTAGATGTTTCTTTGTGGGCAGCCGCTTGCTTTGCTGGCCATCATGGAGCAGACACGCCCCCTGGAAGCTCCGCTCACAGTACAGGTTGCTCGATGCCTGCTGGTCCAGGGCCCAGGGGATCACGGGCATCCCTGGGTGTGCAGCGCGTGTGCAGTTCCATGGGGCCACCTCACGTTCCCGCGTGCCACCACACGCAGGCCCCAGGACTCGCCCGTGACCTCACACACCTGCCCTCGCAGAGCTGGCACGGACAGGGGCGACTGCTGCCGCCACCCTGGGAAGCTCCCCCCTCCCACTAGCTCCCCCAGAACCCGCCCCGGCTCCACTGGGCTGTGGGGACTCTTCCCTCCCCTGGTCTGGGTGGGCCTTTGTGGAAGGGGCCGTGCAGTGCTGGCCGCTCCCCGGCCTCGGAGGCCACCTGGTTCTCAGAACCCAGCTGCCATGCCCAGAGGGAGCCCAAGCAGCCCCCAGGCCCCCCGGAGCTTCCTGCTGGGACAGCACCAACCTGCCAGGCAGGCGGGTAGCCCTCTTCAGAGGGCGCTCTCCAGCCACCCGCCAGGCCACCCAGCAGGGCCATCTCTGCCGAATCCAGGGTAAATGGCCTGTCTACAAGCAAAACAAACAATTGTTATCTTGATCCACGAAGCTTGGGGCAATTTGCTTCCCAGAAACAGGTAACCAGCACAGCATCCAATCCAGAGGGAACCTGAGGGCTGCCTGAGTCGAGCTGGCCAGGTGAGGGGGTTTGGTGGCCCAGAGCAGCCACTCCAAGCAGAGAAAGGGGACCGGCTAATCCATCGCCACCGCAGAGCCCCCAGGGCCACCAAACGCAGTGGTCTGGTCCTGCGCGTGGGCCAGAGGGCAGGTGAGAGACGGCAGAGTGAGTACAAGCACCGGCTTGCAGGAGGCTCTGGGACCACCCCGGGGACAGAGGGCGCCGCCTGGTGGTGGAAATGGGAGCAGAAGTCACGTGTTATCTCAGCCGCAGGAGCAACAGGTGGGGAGGAAGGGAAGGGGAGAGTCCAGGACAGGGTCCACCTTGGCTGAACTTTGAGCTCAGCGGGGTGGGGTGTCAGGAGCCGTTGTTGCTTGGACGCCCCCCACCAAAGATCCTGGTCTGATGAGGCACTGGAATTAAAACTGCCCCAGCAATTCCAACGTGCACCCAAGGCTGAGAGCGACGGGTCTCAGACGAGGCCAGGTGCGTGGCTGGGGTGACTGGCCACGCCGTGCGCTGCAGGGGCCACCGGGCGGGAGAGGCCCAAGGGCAGATGAAGGGTCCCATTCAGGACTCGCGACGCCTCTAGGTGCCTCTCCTCGCCCACAAGGACAGTGAGGGACGGCGGAACTTTCCTGCTCTTCTCTGCGTTAATATCATAACATCCACCTATTTCTACATTTTGTATCTTGATGGCAACAGAAACCGCCAGACACCGTGTCAGGAATCCACGGTGCCCCCATGTGGGAACGGAGCAGAAAGGAGCGGGAAGGACACCCCGTAATCCAGTCGGGACATGAGACGCTTTTGTTCCAGGAGCCACCAGCCGTCTCTGATTGAACCTCGCGACCACCAGGACCGAGTCCTGACCTCCCCGCAGTCTCAGAGCAGCGGCCTCCAGCCTGAGCGGGCGCCGGAGTCTCCTCAGCCTTGTTGGGACACAGGTGGCTGGGCCGCCCTGGAGATTCTGATGCAGCGGGTCAGGTGGGGCCTGAGAACATGCGTTTCTAGCGAGGTGATGCCATGCTGCGACCCGGGGACCAGGCTCTGAGAATCGCTGTCAGAGAGAACATCACAAGTTCTGTCTGACGGCCAAGAAAAGAGGGTTGAGGACATACCCTGTCACACCTCCTAACCTCGAGATGGGGAGGAAGTAGCGATTTTAAGGAAAGACTCCTTTACAACAAAGGAGGACTCAGCAATTAAAAGGCACGAACTTACTTATAATGCAAAATCATGAATAAATCTCAAGATAATTATAAAGCGTGAAAGAGGCCAGACAGCACATCCTGCGACGGTTCCACGTGTATAAAATTCTAGGAGAGAGACAGGTCAACGCTGTGGATGGACTGTCCCGAGGGGCTGAGCCATCCTCGTGTCTCAGTGCAGAGCAGTGCAGGACACAGCCCCGGGCACTCGGGGCCACAGAAAGCGGGGCCACCGCCAGGCAAAGAAAAGAGCCGGGGCGGGGCGTGCAGCTGTGGGAACAAGTCGGGCCCTCCCGAGTCCTAAAGCACGTCGTCCCTGAGGTCCTCTGGAGGGGACAGAGGACCGTGGCCGAGGGGGTCAGGGACGAAGACCAGGCTCGTGACTTCCAGGAGCTCACGTTCCAGGGATCCCGACAGCTACCTTAAATGACTGTGAATGCCATTCTGGGGGGGGGGGCTGCAGGTATATTTCGAGTGGGCAAAGACAGGACCCCCGACAGTGAAATGTCGACGACAGCCCGCCTCTGTCGCCACCAAGCTGAGATCTGAGAGGCACTGGGCCAGTGGAAGGCGGAGGCACCATTCACACTCCACAACAGAAAAGCGTCCAGAAAGCACAGGCTGCTGAGCGGGTTTATAACTAAATTGTTCACCCCTTTCTGACAGCACCTCCCCGCCATGTAATTTGGCAGTTGTTCGCCTGCAGAAGCATCAGCAGCTTTTCCCGAAAACAGAGTCAGGAGCCCTTAGCAGCGGCAGCCCAGCTATGGGAGCCCTCCGGCACGTGCTCAGGACCCGGGGAGCGGGGGCCTGGCTGCTGGCGACCCGGTCTGAAATCATAAAGGAGCGGATGAGTGCAGAGAACGTGCCCGACCATCGGGCACGAACTGCCCCAGTCCCGCCCAAATGAGCATCTGCTTCCAGCGTCCAAGCATCTCTAGGGGACGGACACAGATGTGCTCAAGTTGGGGGTGAAAACACTCATAACTCAATATTCAAGTGGAATGTTGAAAAAAACCCTGAAATCTGCAGCTCAAATGATGTCAATGAAAAGTAGCTGCAAAGCCAAGGTTTCTCAAAGGCTGAGTGGGAGTGGGCATGGGCGTGGCGGGGAGGTCGGGAGAAACCACCTGGGAAAGCCCCTGCTGCCCGCCCCCCCCCCCCATTTGTCACTGCTCTCCACCAACGGCTCCTTCCCCAGCAGAGGACGGGCTCCACGCGTCAAACACGCGGACGCCCAGTACGTGGATTCACGACAAAGCAGGAAGCGGGGGTGATGGGCAGTTGGAGGTGCCCCACGGCCAGGCCTGTCTGCCAGGCCCGCTACACCGGCCGGTGGCTCTGGACAGAGCACTGCCCTGGCTGAGCCCCGATTCCCTCACCTGAAGGCGGCCGTGAGGGTGCCAACTGCACCCGCCTGCTACGAGGAGGCCGAGGGAAGCGTGGGACGCGGCCACAGCCCTGCCGTGACAGCCGGTTCTTCGCGGTGCAGCGTGGGCAGGGCGGTGGGAAAGGCCAGCCAGTGGCCCAACCTCCTCTGACCCCATACGCCTCCCGCAGGTGGTCAAGCACGGACACACGAGTCCTCAATGTCATTTCCTTTACGCCACTTGGTTTAACAGACGCTGACAGCAGCATGTCTGTGTCAGACGCTGTTCTGGACACTGGGACCCAGAGACCCATGCGGCCAAGGCCCAGCCCTCGAGAAACCTGCTCTCCTGGGCCGGCCTCCCTCTGAGCCTCGCCTGCTCTGGATAAAGGAAGCCCACGCAGGCTCTGAAGCGTGGTTGCATGGTGACGTGCGGCCCTGGGAGCAGAAAGGACGGGGGGGCAGGGACAGCCACCGAGGGCATGGGGACAAGGAGACGGGCGGCCAGTGTCCAGAGGAGGGAGGCTCTGAGGACGTGCTCGGCCGAGAAGCCTGGTCCCCAAAGAGAGGCGGTGCTGGCCCCGAGGGCTCCCAGCCCCGCGCACACTCCCCAGGCCTGGGCCAAACACACCGCCCGCCTCCCTGTTCACACGGTCACGACGGGCGGGAGCGTGACTTAAAGGACCAGGAAGCCAGCACCCCTGCCGGTCTCCCCACGGCACCGCGGCGCGGGCATCACAGTGCGGCATCAGCAATCGGGAGGCGCCTGTCGCCTGCCCTGCTACTGGCCTTCAATAGGAGGCGAGGCGCCTTTGTCCTGTTATCACACGGACGAGGGGGACAGGAACGCCTGGATTCCGAGGGCCTGAGAACGGGGGGAGCAGCGCGGCCGGAATCGCGACGAGTGGGGCCAGCGCCTCTGCCCCGCGAGGTCTCGGCCACACCAGCAAAGAGTCCGTGAGGCCGCACCTGGGAGCAGATGTGCGGGGTATAAACAAGGCAACAGGAGCTGGGCACACAGGGAGGGCAGCCGGAGTGGCCACAGACAGCGGGAGAGGCCCGCAGAGAACGAATCACAGCCTCTCGAACCTTGGTTTTCTCTTCCAAAAAATGGAGTAAACAGCCGCCACTTGGGGAACGGGCTGCACGTCCGCGGTGGGCTCGCCTGCCCTCTGCTCCGCCCCTCCCGACAGCCTGTCCTGCGGGTCCCAGCCCCGGACCCAGACAAACTCCAGTGGCAGCGACGGGCACACTCAACTGATTCTCTACAGTTTAAAAATGCCCCGCCGAGAAACCATGGACCGAGAAAAAGGTTATCTTAAAACACAGCACAGCAGCTACTAAAGATCAATATATCCGAAACTTTAGAAGTGTAACAGTAACCACAGAAATAAAACCAGAATCGAGGGATTACCATCTATTGCTTAGTCAACTTAAGAAAAATAACATTAGTTCAAAAGCCTGATGATGACAAGGGTGAAGAAAGCATCACTCTCACGTATTGCTGGTCACGACATCCACGCAATGCCCCTGAAGAGCGATTCGCATCAAGTACCTTGAACACCGTCACGCCCATTCACCCCGTAAGGCCACTCCTGCGGATCTGTCTCAAGGGACTGTTAATACAGAAAAAGCTCTAAGCACAAAGAGGTCACATGACAGTCATAATTACACTGCAAGACTGACCCACCACCTTTAAGCAGACGATAATATACCCACAGGGCAGGATATTATCAGGATATTATGCAACCCTTTAAAGCGATGGCTGTAAGGACTAGGAACTAATACAGGGGGAAAAAAAAAGAAAAAAACGTCATGATGGGGCAGTGTAACAAACTCAGAAAGCAAAACTGTATATAATACATGATTATTACATTTTTAAAAACTGCCGAGAAAAGATGGAGAAGGAACACTAGCGTGCCCCCAGAGCGGCTAGTTATGTCAGGGGGAGGGCTTTCTCTTCTCTAAGAAGTTTCTGCAGCATACTCTCAGGGTGAAATAAAAGAATATAAAATTTTAGAAAATAAGCAGTGAAGGAGGCCAACTTGGAATTTAACCACGGTCTAAGGTTTATCTACAGCAATGCAACTGGTGCCAGCCAAGGGGGCCTTGATGTTCAGTGAACCCAGGGCAGGCCTGTACTTTGCTCGGCAGGCTTCTCTGCACTCACGGTTAAGCACAAAGAGGTCTGCGGAGCAGCTAGGTTAGCATTTGGAAAGCTCGATGCTCACACAGCGAGAGGAAGCCCACGGCTGGCCCAGGACACCACCCTCATGTCACAAAGCCTGGTCTCCCAGGGCCCAGGAAGAAGCCAAAGCCCACCAGCAGCACTGAGTGGTCACCCCAGGGCACCACGGCCTTCTCCTCGTGGTCATTCACAAAAGGTCACGGAAAATTGGACTGGAAACCTTGAGAATACTCCCCACGCTTGGGATGCACCAGGCCAAGCTCCAGAAGGCAATTCGCAGGCTAACTTTTACTTTTTGAGTTTCTTCCAGAGGACGTAAAAATCAGGGTAATTACCGGGCAATGCCAGACCCTTAAAGACGAGTCTGTAAACCCAGGGCACAGCGGTCAGGAGAAGCGCCCCTGCGTGGACGGCCGTGACGTCCGCCAGGAGCTCGCAGCGCGTGTCCCCCGGCACAAACCCACGAGGTGTCCTCACCCCCAACGCTGCTCCTGAGTAAAGAGCAGCGGGTGCCCTGCCGGGGCACCAGGGTCAGTGAACCAGACGGCCCTGCCCCGCCCCACTCAGGGCATTCACGGGGGTGGGGGGGAGACAGGCAAGGACGGCGACTCTCATTCAGTGTCCCCGTGCACGTGGGGGTCCTGTGAGGGCACGGGGTCAGCACACGAGCAAGGTCCGGCGGGGGGAGGTGTCCCAGTGCCTACTGTGACTCTGCCTGTCCTCAGGCCTGGCAGCCGCCATCACAAGCACCTGAGATGCCACGTCTACGCTGCCCTTTGCCCTCTGCCCTCCGCCTGGTAAGGAGGCCTGTGTAACCAGGGGCAGGGGTCGAGGCAGAGCAAGCGCACCCACCTCCCGGCCCCTCGCTGGTCCCCGCCTCCCAGCAGGCCCACCCGGAGAGCCCAGAGGGGCCGGGCCACATCTGGGCTGTGAACGCGGCCCGGGGCCACTGCATCGGGACACATCCTGTCTCCTCTGGGTCTCCTCCAACAGCCCCCAGTTCTCTTGAGCCTTCTGTCCAGAGGCCAAAGGACGTCAGACAAGCTGCTTCAGGTCACAGTGCAGATAAAACGTTCATAAACGCATCATTTTAAAGCTGAGCACAAACGCGACAGAGCTATTATCCTCAGTGTAACCCTGCGCGAGGCCTCCAGCCTCCTCACCTGAAATGCGTGCCCACGAGACCCTGGACACCCAGCCAGCGCTCCAGCAGCCCCGCTTTGGTGGGGACGCGGGGATCGCCTGCAGCAGCGTCAGCCGGTGCCGTGACTCCGCGGGAGCTGGAACCCAGGAGACGGGGGCACCATGTCAGGGAGACACAGAGCCAGCAGGAACACGTTCTGGACGCTAACCCGTTATTTCTGCCCACGCATCCCAGTTCCACACCCAGAGCCCCAAAGACCAGGTCGGATGCCAACGCCAGGCCCGGCCCTTAGACGTGGGCAGCACGTGTGTCCCCAGGGGTCTCTCCCTCCTCATCTGGTCTCTGTGGTTCGGTCACTCACCGGCTGTTCCCGGTCATCCCCTGGGTGCATCTAACTGGTCACTAAGGGACTGGGGGCCTGTCCCAGAGTCCACAGCCTGCCAGGACTGGGGGTCGGTGGTGCACCTACAGGGAAGGGACAAGACGCACAGGCCCCTAGCAAGGACTGAGGGGCACAGGTCTCACTCAGCCTGAACCAGGCCTGCAGAGGGAAGACATCGCCACAGTCCCCAAGCCCTGAATAAGTTCCGATAAACCCATCCTGATGGAGATACGAAGAAAGAAAGTCTTAGCGTCACTAAGGACATTCTCCATACTTCTTAAATACTACCTCTAAATCCCCAGGCCGCTGTTTCAATGCCGCTCTGGAGGAGGGGGTACAGCCCTCTTCCAGCTCCTCCCCGCAAACTTAGCAGGGAGCACGGTCTCACTGAATATGCTCCTTTCTACACCCTTCCCCGGCTGACAGTGATCTATGCCTGCTTCCTGGAGGGGGGCCCACGTGAAATGCTCACGACCTCAAACCTTAATGGGCTTATGAAAAAGTATGTCGTAAGGAGACCTGCTTCTCCAGTCTAATTAGATTAACCCAATCCATCAGGCTCACCGCTGCCTGGTTCACTGAGAATCGCGCTGCAGAGCCCTGGAAGGTTCAGGAGAGCCGCGCGGCTGGCACGCTGCTCGGCACCCCGTGGGCTCTGCACCGAGCGTGCTCTCCACCACCAGGCACCGCAACCCGCACTCCTGAGGGTACCGCGGAGTGTGAAGGCCCAGGGCCACCTTCCAGAGGAGTCGAAGAGCAGGTCCCAACGACCCCTGGAAAGGCAGGACCACGGAACAGAGGATGGGGCCTCGGGAAAGCCTGCACATCGTCTGAATGCAGCGCGGGTCGCTAAGGTGGGAGTGACCCCAAGACGAGGCTGGACAAGCAACGGGGCAGAGCCTGCAGCTCCGGGCCCTCCTGCACGCCTGGCCCCTCTGCCGCGCCCACACGAACACCTCGGCAGGATGCCCGGCCGCCCCGCCAGCTCCTGCCCTGGGCCCCAGGGCTCCATCCGCCACTGCCCAGCGGGAGGACGCGGGGCTGGCGAGAACCATGACCAAGAGCTGAGCGCCCGGCGCCTTCACCAGAGCCCCGAGGCGGCCCTCACAGCAGCAATGGGGACTCTGCACGGGTGGGATGAGAGGGACAGCCGCAGTGACAGGTCATGCTGCAGGTGGGACTGGCGGTGTGGCCATGGCGCCAGGTAAGCATCACAGGTGGGGCTAGAGGCGTGGCCACGGGAGCAGGCTCTGTTCTCTTTTACGGACAGGAAACCAAGGTTTGCAGAGGTCAAGTCACCATCTGGGAACAGAGTTGGCCCGCCTCCACGGATGAGACCGTGGGCCTGCCGCCCCTCACGGCCCCTCTTCTGTCCCGGCCCCCAGACACCCCGGGAACGACCACACCCAGCACAGACCCTGCAGCGCAAGCCGTGCCCACCTGCCTCTGCCAGCCTTGGAACACGCTCTCCCTCCCGTGCAAGCTGCCCCTGCTTCGCTGCGAGCCGGCTCTGTGCCCCGTCCTCCGCAAGAGCTCTCCGTGCACCCTCCGACCCTCAAGGTCCCCTCGGGAAGCCTCCTCAGCACCCCTGGGCAGCGTGCGGTGCCCCCAAGTCCCCGGCGCCTACTTCATTACTTCCATCACAGCGCTTGCTGCCCGGGCTGTAACTACATCACGCGCCCACCTCCGCCCCAGGCTGCGGACCCGTAGGGGGCAGGGATGCTGCCTGGCGTGTCTCAGTGGAGTCCCGGAGCCCCACCCCGCCCTGTTCTTTGTGCACCAGGGTTCACATTGTACTTGGTGGGCAGGTAGCTGGGTGGAGGGAGGGAGGGAAAGAAGGGCGGATAGAAGGAAAGACAGATGCCCATGGGACATCAGAAGATACGCCCCCTTTGGGCTTAGAAAAGTGTTATTAGTAGAACTAACTTGCATTTCCAATGAGAACTTAAATGCAATTCCATGGACTGACAGGCTGATCTCCAAATTCAAAGTTATTTCTGGGAAGGCACATCCCCCCCGCCTCCCAACCTTTGCAAAAAAATTTCTTTTCGTCTGAAAGCATTAGTGGGCACCAACACCGTGCTCACTCTGTGTGCACATCAAGGACAGATTTGAAAACTCAAAGGCCCCAGTTGAGGGCTTCATCTGCCGCGGGCCTCCACAGCCCGCCTCTCCGCCGACAGCTGCCACCTCCTGCCACCTGCCTGCAAGTCTCCGGAGCAAGCGCCAGGCCTCGGTCAGCTGCCCAGGGCCCCTCCCCTCGAGGGCCAACAGGCATCTCCAGCACAGGAAGCCCGACAGGACTCCTCCCTCCCACGCCCTCTCCAGTCTATCCCACCCCATCTTGCCCAACCCAGTAAACGCGACCTGAACCATCTCCTGCCACCAAGACACGAATGCATTAATTATCTCCTGCTGCTTAACAAACTCCATGAACCGGAGCAGGACAAGCATCCGTTATCTTGCTGTTTGCGTGGCTCAGACCTGGCTTCGGCTGGGTCTTCTGGCTCAGCGCCTCTCACAGGCTCAGCCCAGGGCCAGCTTGGGGCCGTGGTCATCTCATGTCCCCAGGCTCGCTCCCGTGGCTGATGGCAGCCTCGGGTCCTCCCCTCTGGGCAGCTGACAACGTGGCAGCAGCTCCCCTCGGAGCGAGCCAGGGTGGGAGTAGAGAGACGGGGTCACAGTCTCAGAGGTGACATCCCCACATGCTTGCTGGATCCCCTTGCAGGAAGTGAGTCACCACCTGCAGCCCACACTAGGGGGCGGTGCCCGCAGGAGGGCAGGACACGGACACCCGGCAGCGGGCACCACTGCAGGCCCTTCCAGAAACATCCCCCGACCTAGCCTCGTCTCTCACTCTTCAGCCCGTCCCTCTGACTCCACCTTCAAACTTCAGGGTGTACGTAAAGTCTGGAAACACCCGTACTGTACCCTTCACCAGATTTCCCAGCCTGGAGATGCCTGGGCATCGGGCAGTCACACGCGGTGCCTGGTTATTGCAGATCCAGCTCTGCTCGCGCCTCTCGCCTGGAGCCTGCGGGCCTCTCCACACGCCCCCTGTCCCGGCTGGGCTCTCAGGATGCCGTTAGCCTGAAATGCTCTTCCCCGAGAGCCCCTCCCAAAGCTCCCGTCACACAGAGCAGCGGCCCTGCAGGGCCACCTCCTGCGGACCACCTCCCTCCCCCAGCCGCCCCGGCTGCACAGCCCTGCGACCTCCCCACACACAGTCAGGCCCACCTTCTTCCCAGGGTTTGCTTGGGCTCCCTGGCCAGGAAGCGGGCTCTGTGAGATCAGGACCCACCTCTTCCGTGGCTGGGTCCCCGGCACCGAGGACAGGGCCAGGCCCACAGCAGGCGCCCAACAAACGAGCACTGACTGTGACCCCGGGGCCCGGCCAGCGACAGGGGTCCCACACTGCCGGGCTCCTTCCCGGGAGGCCGGGAAGTCTGCCGAAGTGCAGGGGCGGCCTCACCTCTGGCGACGGCTCGCTCACCGCCTCCAAGGATGGGGAGGCTGCACCAATGGGGAGACTTCACCTAAAATGGCGCAGGCGGCCACGTCTGCCGCAGCAGACGCGGCATCTCGGGATCAGAGCCAGCTCAGGGTCTCGGGGCATGCAGGGCTCCGCGGCAGCCAGCGGGGGCCCTGGCGTGTCAGGGGGCAGCTGGCAGCTGGCCTTCAACGGGCCCGGAGGCCCTGCCCTGCCCCTGCCCCTGCCCCTGACTGGCGCGGCCGGGAGCTGTGAGACACGGGGCCGCATCTCAGAAAGGGCCCAGCTAGGCCCCCAGGACCCTGGAGGAGCTCGACACACAGCCCTGCCACCGCATGAGAGAGGAAGGCTGCAGCTCGGTCCCCTGCCCTCACACACAGGGAGCTGTAGGGTGCCAGCTCCTCAGACCGCAGCCCCACCGTCCCCGCACATGGCAGAGTGCTCGGCCAGGGCCGGGGACGCGCGGACGGCGGGGGCCCAGGTGGAGGGACCCTGCGTGGGCCACACGCCACTGGAATGACGCAGAGGCCAAGTCACTTGAGCTCCGAGACCCCAGTTCCAATTTCTGTAAAAACTGGCTGATAACAGTGACAGCCCGGCAATAAAACCCAGAATTTGTGCAGCTCTACAGTTTACAAGATACCGGCGACAGCGGTGTGGGAAGAAAAGGGCTCTTACCCAGCGCCCACCGTGTGCATGGTGCTTTCTAAGCTCCGTGCGGGAAGCACCCAGTTCCCCACGAGTCTGGCTGGCGAGGCCGCGTCTGCCCCTGGGCCCCAACAGCGGCGCAGCTGTGCAGCCCACATGGCCCCCGGGCCCAAAAGCCTGCCTGCCTCGCCCTTTACAGGACCTGTCTGCCGATCCTTGCGTTAGAAACTCCTCCTTCAGTCCCAACAGCAATCCTAGGAGCTGAGCTTCAGGACCCTGGACCTGCCCAAGGCTACAAGGGCAGCGCTGGGCTAGGATGGAGAGGCCGTTCTGCCAGAGTCCCAGAGGTCACAGTATCCACGGGGCTTACGTGGAACATCCAAACAAATCCTTATGTTCCATTTGGCCACAGAAGAGCGATTCGGAGCTTTACTGGTAGAAAATGCCCTCCTGCCACTTCCCTCTGACGGCGTGTGTGCCAAGAGCCAGGGCCAAGGGCCGGGAGCACCAGCCCAGGCCGCTCCAACGCTCGTGTGAGACGGCTCTGCACCAGGAGGGAGGGGCGGTGAGAAAAGGAGCCGCTCGCCAGCCAGGCCCCGATGTGTGGGTGTCCACGTTTCCTCTCCTGTGTCAACAGCCGGCCCCTAAAGATGCACTCGGGGACACGAGCAGTACGTATACATTCTTAATTAGAACTCCAGTGGCCTTTAGACGCCACTAAGAAGGAATTTAATAAATGCTTTAAGCCAGTGAAGCCACCTTGCGACACTCACCTGGCAAAAGGAAGTTTTTCCTTTTCTTCTAACGCAATCACTAGGTTGTGGGAAACGTCAGCCTCCGTGGGGACCCTCAGCACGCCCTCACCTACCCAAGCCGCAGTCCTCGGGATGGGGCGGGGGCCACTGCCATTCCTGAAGTCACACGCGTCGTCACCTCTGCGTGGACACGAGGCTGTGACGCCCCCTCCCCTGGCCCGGGGCCCTGGCTCCACCGGGGCTCACGCCCCGAGTATCAGCCAGTGATGGGAAGACCTCAGCCAGAGCCGGAATGGGAAGGAAGGAAGTTACTAGAATGTAGAGAACAGGTATCACTGTTCTGAGAGCCTGGCTCTCACATTTCCATTCCAGAAAGCTGTTGATGTTTTCATTCCGAGACAGGTCCCAGCGGAGCCCACCCTCCTGAATCAGCCTCGGGGCGCCGGGGAAGGAGGGACGGGGGCAGAGATGTCCACCACCCAGCGCGCCCACCTCTTCGGTTCTCCCGACAAGCCCGTCAGCTTGGAAATGCCCGGGGTTTCCCACCGCGGCCCCCTCCCTGCACAGCCACACCTCTCGGAGGACAGGGGGCTCCAGCCAAGTCCATTTCCTCACATTCTCCCCAGGGCTGGCTCGAGTCACTGCCCCGCCGGACCTGCGCCTGCCCGCTGCTGCCTGCTGCCCACGGGTCCTGACCTGCCGGCTGCTGCCCGATGCCCACGGGTCCTGACCTGCCCGCTGCTGCCCGCTGCCCACGGGTCCTGCACCTGCCCGCTGCTGCCCGACGCCCACGGGTCCTGACCCTGCCCGCTGCTGCCCGATGCCCACGGGTCCTGACCCGCTGACTCCACCAGTCGCTGCCAGAGCAGTGCTGCATGCAGCTACTCTGGGTGGGCCTATTCAACATAAATCTCAGTGAACTAAAATGAAAACTAGAGATTCAGCTCCTCGGTCACACTGGTCATATTTTTCGAGTGTGGAAAACCCACGTGTGCCTAGAGGCTCCCCTCTGGGTGGTCCCGTCATCCTAGAGCCTTCTGCTGCTCTGGGCCTCTCTCCCTGGCTCGCACTCAGGTGTGTCCCCTCCTGCCCGGGGGACGCCCTCCTCCGGCTGCCCCGCCTATTCCCCTAGACCCTCCCTAAGCCACCTCGGCCACGCTCACGAGGTCCTTCCTTTTAAAGGCCAAATAATGTTCCGTTGTGTGTGTGTGTGTACACATGTATATATAGACATACATACGTGTATACACACACAATTTATCTTTTCATCCATCGATGGACACTTGGGTTGTTCCATATCTCGGCTGCCATGAACATGAGGGTGCAGATACCTCTGTGAGATAATTTCATTACCTTTAGACAAGCTCTGTAAACTTGCAGGATAAAAAAAACATCAATATACAGAACTCGGTTGCATTTCTATACACTAACAATGAACTACTGGAGACAGAAATTAAGAAAACCATCCCATTCACAACTGCATCAAAAATAAAATGCTTCGGAATAAATTTAACCAAGAAAGTGAAAAATCTGTTCACTGAAAACTAAAAAACACTGATGAATGAAATTGAAGAAGACATAAATAAATGGAAAGACACTCCTCATTTGTGGATTGAAAGAATTAGTACTGTGAAAACGTCCATATTACCCAAAGCGACTCAAGGCATTCCCTATCAAAATTCCAATGGCATTTTTCACAGATACAGAAAAACAAACCGAAAATTTGTAGGGAACCACAAAAGACCCCGAACAGCTAAAGCAACCTTGAGCTGGCCGACATACTAATGCCATTTAG
Source organism: Eschrichtius robustus (assembly GCF_028021215.1). Lineage (NCBI taxonomy): Eukaryota > Metazoa > Chordata > Mammalia > Artiodactyla > Eschrichtiidae > Eschrichtius > Eschrichtius robustus. The sequence continues at coordinate 103,954,308 of NC_090836.1, read as the reverse complement.
GAAAAAAGAAATACAAACCAGAAAACGCACTTCTTCTCCCATCTTTCAGGAAATCAGCAGGTGCCGACCCCTCTGGCTGTCTCCTCCCAGGCAGGTCCCCCCGCGGGAGGACAGTCCCACTCACAGTGGGGGAGGGGGGCTGCCGCACCGCCGACGCCGGGAGAAGCTCACGCGGTCCTCGCCCGCCCGCGTGGTGGGACTGCAGCCCCGGTGCACACCCCAGAGAGCGAGCAACCGGGGGCCAGGGACCCTCCTCAACAGCGCACAGGCACACACACTCCCATGGTCTGGAAGGAGGTCAAGCGGCTCAGACAGAAGGGCGGCTTTTGTCCCAGGAACTGCCGGGGGAGGGGCTGGCCCGGGGGTCGGGGGGTGGCGGTCCCTGGAGTCAGTTGCCTGTGCCCACCAGGCCTCCAGACATAAAGTGCAGCCAGGGACGCGGGGAGGGAGCGCAGCCCTAGGACCCACCTCTGCGCCCAGGGCGCCGGCCGCTGCCGGGAGACGCCCAAGGAGCAGCCCTGGAGCAGGCCCTGGGCTTCGCAGGGACGCAGAGGCCCACGAGCCCTGAGCCACGACCACCATCCGGGGCCCACCCACGTTACAATAAAATAGAAGCCGCATTTGTGGCTGTTCTTCCACAGGGAAGCAATTCCAGAGAAGGTGCGTGAAACCAAAGACCGCGAGGGAGGCCTGCTAAGGCTGGAACACAGGCTCAGGGCGCAGAGCGGCTCTGAGTGCAGAGGGGCGAGAGCTGAAGCGCCGCTCAGTGCCCGCCAGCAGGCAGGGTGCCCTGGAGTCCAGGCCCCTGAAACGCGCAGCCGAGCGGCTTTCCGGCCTGCTGACCCAGCCCTCCGCAGCCCGGGACTGGCCCCCCAGGCCGGACCCAGAGGGCCGGGCTCGGCTTCACCGTCCAGGTGGCAGCAGGAGGCGGCAGGTGTGGCCCGGAAACACCCGCGTGCTCTCCCGTCAGCCCCGTGGGGCCCTCGCTCGCTAGGGAGGGAGCCCACGCCTCCTGCACACGGAGCGGGGGCGTGGAGGGGAGCCCACGGGAGGGGAAGCGAGGGCCGGGAGGACACGGGCGGGACGGAGTGCATCCCGGCTGCCCCGACGGCCTCAGTCAGCCCTGCGGCCGTGGACCCACAGCACAGCACACGGGCCCAGAGTTTTCTCTCTCATTTGAGGTCCTCAAAATCCACGTGTCGGCTCCAGCTACGGCGGGTGGGACGCACCCTTCCCCCCGGCTTCCCCTGGGAGCTGGACCGGCTGCTCAGCCACGGCGGCCTCCACGGCGGCCCGCACCCAGCGCCCTGCTCGTATGGGGCACATCACGCACCCAGGGTTCACCTCCCTGCTCTTCGGGCTACTTCTGCATGATCTGCGCTTTTTAATCGCCTTTTTTCCTCCTTGTAACTAATGCCCCTCATTCATTTTTGTGCCACCAATCTAGCCCACGGCCTGGGACAGATTACGGATAGCCTTTTGTTGACACATGTCCCAAGAGGATTTTAAGCTACCTTGTGAGGGATTAAAGAGTTACTGAAACCTGTAATGGCCCAGCTAATAAGCACCCTAGTTGAAGGGAGAGTAATCACCCGATTGCCATCCTATGATTACTACGTATTTTCACTGCCAAAAGACGCAATACAATTTCATGGTTACTTGGGCCTGTGAAATAGAAATACCCCCAATTTTTAAGATATGAAAAGGTTTATGACGAGGGTACTGTCAGTTCAACAATCAGTCCATGGTACAAATGAGTCGATTCGTAACAAAATTTAATTTCAAGAAAATTAACTCAATAAAGATGCCACAATTGTGCTTAAAGGTTTAATATCTATTAGGAGTTTTAGTGAAGTGGTGCAGGACCACAGACGCGCAGATCCATTTTCTGCTCCTCAAAATGCGATTGACTTAATATCTAATTTATTCATAATGGGGACAGTATCACAGGGAACTCTGTGTTTAATAAGGGGGGTCAGGATCTCAGTGTAACCTATCACTAGCAGAGAGCGTTCAAAATTTACGGGATATGAAGTTTTGTTTCCTGCGACGTAACTGAGACCTGATCGATAGCACCAGGCCAATGGCCACTTTAACCAAACAGCCCCCCAAAAAAGGCTTTACATCCCAGGAAATGTGAGTGGCTAGAAATTCTGTAGCTGTCAAGTACCTACGAAAGCAAAACCAAAGTGGGGGATTTGGGTGCGGCTACTGACCAGTCATAATTTCTGTAGCCAACACCATTAGCACATACAGCTGCAAAAAGGAAAAGCAAAGTCACAACACAGGGCTTCAGAGCCACAAAAACAGCCACAGACCCCCGTGCCGGGCACACGGGCACACAGGCAAACAGGCACACGGGCCAGCATGAGGAACAAAGCTCTAGGCTACTGTTCTCGATGACCTGGGAGAAATGTGCTCAGAACTCAAGGCTGGCGGGCATGGGGGCCAGCAGGGCAGCAGCTCAAGGTCCCCATCCCACGGACGATCGCGCCATCTAGACCAACGGCTCCTTTGATGAGGAGGCCGGGGGGCGAGGCCCTTCCAGCCTGCTCGGGGCCCCGGGCCCCCACTGCCGTCTTCGTGGACGTCAACGCACGGGAGCCCAACCCTGCACCTGGGACTCCTGCTGCCCGACGAAGAAGCCCGTGGCCTGGGGCTCCCTCTCCCAGCCTCCAAAGGCAGCTGCCCCGTCCAAGGCCCATGAAGGGCTGGCACCCAGTGCAGAAAACCCTGCCTCCCGGAGTTAAGAAGGAAAGCCAGCCTCCAAGGGGACGCCACTCCAAGTCCACACAAGGTGCCTGCTCGCCACGAGGGATGAGGAAAGGCCAGCGTGGCACCCCCGGCATGGCCTCAGCCGCAGCGAACATCTCCAAGAAACTGGAAAGGCGTTAGAATAAGCAACGTTGACACTCGAGAGAACAAAGGTGGTTTGTTCCAGAAAACGCTGTGGAGAGGAGGAAACTTCACAGCGCAATGAATCTGTCGGGGACTTTTTAAAATCTTTATCATGAGTGACTCAAAACACAGACAAGGTGTGAGTCCTGAGCGTGAGTGTGTCCGGTAGATGCAGCTCAGAGTCTCGCTGGAGTTACACCTGCCAAAGTGCAAACTGCACAGCGGGATGAAATCCAGCTACAGGTAAAACTACAGAAAGTTCTTTTCCCTGTCTTACATCTAGTCAGATGACAAGAACGCCAGAGGTGGACTTTAAAAAGACCGCATTTCAGTGGAAGGATGTTTTGAAGGCAAAATGGAGCACAGCAAAGGGACCCAGAGCAGAAGGTGGTAGGAGGTAAGGTGCCGAGGACACGGCCCGGGCCCTCGTGGGGGCAGGACCTGGCCTGGCTCCTGCCGCGGGCACCCTGCGGGAGGGGGCGGTGCAAGGGCCGCTCACCTGGTACGTGTCCCACAGGCGGATGGTGCAGCGCAGGGGCACCTCACGCATCAGCAGGTTGTTCATCCAGCGGAAGGCGAACTGCAGGTACCTCACCTCGTGCTGGTCCAGGTGCCGGTGGACTTGCCCTGCAGGGACAAACACAGGCCCCGCGGCTGTCAGGAGAGCCCCCGGAGGCCTGCCCCTTCCCTGAGGCCCCGGGCCCACCTCGGAACCCCTCCAACCAGCCGAGCCACCGCCCCCAAGGAGCACGGAAGGAAAAGGAACTTCCACTCCAAGACCTCAGACTCTCTTCCTCAAGGCATACGGGTGGTGACGGCGGTTAACGGTAACTAGGACCACGACAGCTCCCGCGGGCGGAGTGTGTGCCCCGTCTGGGATGCCCCGAGCCCCACCCCAGGAACACGGGCAGGCCCAGTCCTGCCCTACAGATGGCAGCACTGGTCCGAGAGGCCGGCGGACGCTCGGGGGCACATGGCGGGGCTCAGCTGACCTTCACCCGTCTGGCCCACAGGCAGGTCCGCCAGATACGGGCTGCAGTCCTGAGAGAGGGGACGGCTTCAACCTCGTGCCGGCCTGGGTCCCACGGGCTCCCGGGCCCGGCCAGTGAGGGGGCAGGCGGGCCCATCCCTGGATCCCAGGTTTGGGGCTTCTGTGAAGACAGCAGGGCCCCTGGGGAGAACCAGGCCCGAAGCGCCATCTCCCACCAGCCACAGAGTCTCTCCCCATCACGGCGCTCCACGGCTCGAGCCCCTAGCGTTCCCCGCCCAGGTCTCTCTGCTGGGCTCTCAACAACCCGCGGGAAAGGCTTCAGAGCTCACTGGAGCTCCGAGGTCCTGGGACCCTGGAAGTGCCCCTCCAAGGAAGCAGAGACTCTGGGGATCATGGTGACTGCCCCATTTTCCCCACATTCTGCCCTGGGAAGAGCCACTCGAAGGGCCAGGGGAGGACGGGTGCTGCCTTACAAAACAGGCAAGTGTGGCCTAATTATCCAGACTGGGGACTGGGACGTGCCCACCCTGACTTCTGTCCACAGGACCCACGAGTGTGGCCCACGGCCCCGTGTCTGCACATGCCCGGAGTCACTGGCTCCTCCTCTGGTCTCACCCCCCGCTCCCCGCCTGCCCTGAGAGGCAGCCCTGAAAAAGTGTACAGGTCCTTCAGTGCTCCCGACGAAAGTTCTAGAAGCGGCAAACAAACAAGCGGCAGCCAGGGGATCAGGGAAGCGCGAGGCCAGCTCAGAGGGCCGCAGTGTGGGCGGACAGTGACCTCAGGGGTTCCCAGACGTCATCCTCATCTCGGCGGCTGTTAAAACACAGCTTCTCGGGTGCATCTCCACTTTCTGGATCACAATCTTCCCGGCGGGATCTGAGTTTCTGTGTCTCCAGAAGATTCTTACGTGCCAGCCACCCACCTGTGCTGGGAGCCCTCTCAGGGACAAGTTACACAAGGACCCGGCACCCGGGCCCCCAGAGACAGAGGAAGACGGGGCTCCAGCCTCTGACACAGGGTCCGCGTCCCAGGAGAGGCTCCCCACGCAGGGCAGGGCTGGCTCTGTGGTCCGCTCTACAGCTTCTAATCAGCTTGTGTTGTACTAAATACACTTACTTGTTCACTTCACTTCACGACCCAAAACGGTCCCCTCCTGCTCCAGCGGAGGATGAAGTGGGAGCAGAGCCACAGCACAGAGCCGGTGGAGCCTCCAGGGCGGCAGCCCCGGCACAAACGAGCCACACGGCTTGTCACCGAGGAGAGCCCTGGGGTCTGCAGGGGGAAGTGTCCTCCCCGTGTCCCCAGCTTGTAAGCTCGGGGGCCACCTAATACCACGAGGGGGTTCCCCTCCAGACATCGTGAGGGCCCCGTACATGGCCCACAGTTTGAGAAACACCAGCTGGCAGACAAAGAAGGGCCAGCTGGGCCAGGACCGCCCTTCTCGGCCCTCGGCCCCCAGCACTGCGCCCGCTCGGGTGACACTGTGTGCCCGGCCAGGCCCCACCCGGGCGCCGCCCCAGTCCCTCCCCCCGCGCCAGCCTCCCTGGACCCTGTGTCACACTGCCCGGGCCTCGCTGCTTAGGGCCGTGCCCGCCCCAGGACATGAGCTGTTCCACAGCAGGTGCAGTGCCTGAGACCCCTCCGCACCTGCAGCCCTGGGACATACTAGGTGCCCAGTAAGCATGAACCAGATGACGGGTGAATGAATGAATGAATGAATGAATGAGGGAATGAATGAAGTTAGAAAATGGGTAACTGAACATGTGAATAAACCGCCCATTTCTCAGTCACCCCCCTCCTCCTATTTCTCCACGACGAGATACTGCGGAGCTTTCCAGCAATGCGATGGACGTCCTGTTCTTTTTAAAGAATTAAGATTTATTTCTAAGCTGAAAACGGCAGCAGCTACAAAGCTGGAAAGTTCCGTGGGGCACTGAGTGGCCCCCTGTGCCTGTTCCCCAAGGGCGGCAGCCCCTGCCGAGGCCTGGGCACCGACGCGAGCACGCCGGCCAACGGGAAACGCGAATACCATCAACACCTGGAAACCGGCAGTTCAGAAAATGAATCAATTTACTGAACAAGGATCTTTTACACAGAAACAGGGCAGTGAGCTTCCACGAGTGCAGTCGGCAGCGGGGGCAGAGCGGGCGGAAGGGCGGTGGCAGCTCCGAAGAGAAAACCGCCTCCTGAATACAGAGCGCCCGAAGGAGGGGGACCCGCAGGGACTGCTCCCAGGACAGGCCTGGACGATCAGGGGCTCCAGGACCCGCCACTCACTAGCCACTGAAACTCCACGGGACACGGGGGCTGAGGACAGAGAGCAGCGGGTGGCAGGGCCAGGCGCCTCCTGCCCAGGCCCGCGCGGGGCGCCGACGCCACCCCACGCCAGGCGCTCGCCGGGTGTTGATAATTGGGAAGGCGGGGCCGCTCCGAGTTCACCCTCGTGGATTCAGGTGACTTTTCACGGGTTGTGGAGCCCTGGGTGTCGGCCCGCCAGCTGACGAGCCGTCAAAGGCCCTCCTCAGGGTCCCCCTGCACCGCGGTGCCCGTGGGGCGGGACCCTGTCTGGACCCAGGGATTGGCACAGAGCCAGGCCCGGCGTGTGGCGTGTGCCCAGCACATTCGCGGGTCGGGTGGAGTGACGGCCGGGGCCGGATGCGCTCGGAGGCGGGGGCAGGGCGGTGGCGTGGAACGAGCTGCCCGCAGTCCCCCAGCCACATCCCTGCGCCCGCAGTGCCACTGGCCTCCTCGGCTGACGCAGAAGGTCACCGTTTACAAGCGGGGAAAACAAGCAACTCTAACAAGTGCCCGGGAGGCACGCCACACCTTTCTAACGTGAACTGGTGAGCAAAGTGATTTGCAAAATTAAACACATATTTCCGGAACATCTGTCACTGAAGGAACCTAACCAAACAAGTAAAAATGAACCCCTTCTCTCCTCCGGCAGTCCCACCTGAGGCGCGCCCCACGAGACGCTGGCGGACGCCACCCCGTCTCAGGCTCAGCCAGCGGAGCCCATGCCAGCCAGAGCGCGAGGACCAACAGCCCAGTGGCCAGCTCCCGCCCACGGGACCTGTGCCCACGCGAGGAGCAGGCGAGGTGGCCCATCCGGGGGTGCACGCGGCAGCGGCAGACTCAGGACTGTCCCTCTCCATGCCCTGAAATGACCCCACGATGCCAGATGGGCCCACAGACCCGCCCGGTATCGCCGGGTACCAGCACCCTGGGCACGGCCGGGGCCTCTGCAGAGCAAGGGCCACAGCGTCAACCCCACGAGGACACGGGCAGAGGCTGCTCATTCATCAGCTCTTTCCGGGAAGCTCTCGGGGTCTCCATGTACCCCACCGCCTGTGACAGTGAAGCTACAGAGGAGACATGGCCGGCGTCCTGCCCTCCACGAGCTCAGCAACGTGCAGGAGAGACAGAAAGAAAACGCAACTTTGAGCCTCCGAGTTGCCTATTTCACCAGAGTTACCGGCTCTGAGTGTCCTGAGGGCCCGGGCTTCTCTTCTGCCCGACGCGGGCCCGAGCTCCCGACAGCAGCGAAGCAGGCAGCCCCGGGCCCACCTGGTGGGGATGCGCGCCTCGGCCGCCAGGCTCCGACCCACGACCAGGCCACCCCAGCCGATTCGAGGCCAACAGGAGCAGCCATCCCAGGACCGCGGGAGGCACTCCTCGGTCACGTGGAGGTGGCCGTTTCTCACTGGTGACCTGGCTTCTCCGGAAGCCACAATGAAGAGTGACATGGCCACTGCCCCCGCCCCCCTCCTAACGCACACAGTGAACTTCCGGAGAGGCCGCCTCCTGCTCTGAACGTGTTGAAAAATGGACGCCTAAGCCCCAGCCATTACTTTCCAGTTATGTACATCGGAGCACAAATGTGTGTGCTGGGAAGATTCTTATAAGCAACTGTGAGCAGATGCTCTGTCACTGATAAAGGTAACTCGGTGAGCGGTGATTCTGCATTTGAAAGTTCCATTTCACTGGAAATTAGAGGGGACGTGGAATGAGTGAGCAGGCAGATGTAATTATTATCATCTTTCAGGCTGAGGAGACGTTTCTCCATCAAGGCCTTCTGAGGCAGACCGCCACAAAGGCACAGGAAGTGCCCATCGCCCAGCACGTGCCGGACGCTTCTCCCAGCACCTGAAACAGCGCGTCTGCAGGCTGGAAATTCTGCTGCAACACCTTGTCTTCTTCATTAAAAACAAAAATAAATTACACAAACAGATTGTGCCCCAAGATTTATGCTAAAAAGGAAAAAAAAAACATGTATCCCGTTGACTTGGCACGAAGAATAGGCACTGTTTACGCAGGGCCAGGCACTGCTTAGATTTATTTGCCCCAAGAGTGAACCTAATTGCTCACCTGTAGATACCTGACAAGGAAAACCGCCCCAAGCCACCCCCCAACCCACTTCTGCTGGGCGAGGCCCGAACAGGCTTTGGTTTCGGGGGTGGGGGTGGGTGGAGATTTCAATCCTCTAATCAGTTAAAAAGATAACGAAGAACAAAAACAAGAGCCTCTGACAGCGAACGCGAACTCGGGCCTCTCTGCAGCCAAGGCGGCCTTGCTCTGGGCTCACCCACCCTCCTCGTTTGCCAGGGCTGATGGACGGTAAGAACAAACAGCTAGAAGAAAGCATCAGCCCCAAACGGGCAGGGCCGAGCCGCATACCCAGGACCCCCGGCTGAGGACCCAGGGCGCAGGGCTGTGCCAAGGGGCAGGAGGAAGGAGCCGGACAGAGGACGACACGCGTGACGCCCGGCCCAGCAGCTCCCGGGGGAGAACCGTCCAGGGCTCCCCGCTGCAGACAGACCTGCCGGGGCCACCCCCAGAGGCCACCAGGAGGACAGAGGGCCTGAGCTGGGAGGGGAGTGAAGGAAGCAGAGCAGGACCCAGGACCCGTGACTCCACTCCCCACGCACACAACACGCTCATGCAGTGAGCGGGCCTGTCTTCTTCCTCAGGCAGAGCAGAGCCCGGGTCAGACTGGAGAACAGTAGAGAGACCTCGGGTTACAGCATCAGGAGAGCTGGGCTCAGATCCCAGGTCAGCTTCCAGAAGGTTCTCTAGGCTGTCAGCGCCTCCAGGCCCTCCCTGGAACGGGGAGAGCCCCAGCTCCCTCACAGCACCCTCTCGGGAGAGTCCCGGGGTAGTGGTTGCCATTCGGTGGGCATGCGACACAGGTGCCAGGCCCCTCCCAGCCCTTCTCTTGGCGCCAGACCAAGAGGAGGGAGGGAGGGCAGCTAAGCCTCATTCCAGAAGTACATCCGCCAGGGAAGCTCTGAGCACGCGAACAAGGCCTCCGCCGAACAGGGAGCCTGCTCTCAGCCGCCTCAAGAAAGCACCCGAGAGCAGACGCGGCTCCCAAGGCCTCGGGCCACAGGCCCACGTCAGACTCCCCACGGACCCTGCTCAGCCATCACAGCGCAGTGAGCAAAGGGGCAGAGGGAGCAGACTCAGGACACGGGGACCTAGACAAAGAGTGGGAAGGCGGCCAGGCTCTGGGCAGGGGCTCTGCCAGGACCTGAGACCAGCAGACGCATTGCCCCTCCAGCCACAGGGGACACGCGCGTTCTGACGGGGCCACAGGTGACAGCCCCTGGTCCCAGGGTCTCAGGGTCGGGGCTCGCAGAGGCCGGACCTCAGGACACGACAGGAGCTGGGCACTGAGCTCCATCAGGGGGGCCCGTGATTCGGCCCATCCTGCCCACGTGAGGAAGCCCCAGTAAAAACTCCGGACGCACGGGCTCAGCGGGTGAACACGTGAACTGTGGAGGGCGACAGGCCCTGACTCCAGGGCCGAGAGGAAGCGCCGAGTCCCCGGGACCCTCCCGACCTCACCCTGCGCCTCTCTTCCCTGGCCGGCTCTCCTGAGCTCTGTGAGCTGCTCCAGCGAGGGATCAGGCCTTGGGGCCCCAGCAACCGCTCGCTGCCTTGATCACTGATGGGTCACAAGTGCGGGCGGCCTGGGGGCCACGGGCGTGCGGCTGGCACCTCCTGGAGAACTGAGCCGGCACGGGGGTCTGGCGCTCACCCTGGCAGGGAGTAGCAGAACTGTGCTGCGGGGCACCCCACGCGGCACTTGGTGTACGAGCAGAGGACTTCCTCCAGCATTAAACGACCCTGAGGGTTGAGATCCAGACAGACATCAGGGCAGGGGCCAAACTGCACATACGTTCTCCCCAGGTCACTCCTCCAAGGCTAGTTCAACACCCAGGCCAGGCCGCGGGGTCGCGAGCTTGTTATATAGGAAGAAGGGGGGTGGCGGTGACGGCGGGTCGGACCCTACAGGCTGCCACCCGTTTGTAAAGTGGGCAGTACACCCCCGGGAGGAGGTCACACCAGGCACACCTGGCCTTGGGGACAGGGACACCACCACACTCTCAGGACCCCAGCATAAACACGAGAGCGGGATGGAATGAAGCTTCCCAGCAGGTTGTAAGGAAACAGCGTTCATCTGACGCCACCCACACCATCTTTCCATCCCTGGAGAGGTGTCAAGGTCTATGTTTTCCACAGTAACATCATTCAAAATACGAGTTCTTCCGGAGCGACACAGAACTGAAGCGACGAGGTATGAAGTCATGCTCCCTTCACAGGTGTGCTCACGAGCACCTCAACACACACCCCAAACTGGGGCTGTTTCCACGGAGTGCAGGAGACGGAGCCCACATCGCGGGGCACCGACCGCTCCACAAGCCACATGAGGGCTCCCTGCCCCCAGCCCTGGCCACGCCCAGAGAAGAGAGGAAGTGGGTGCGACGCCAGATCCGGTGGATGGGTCTCGGCTCCATCCCCCCACACCCATACAAGGTTCTAGAGGGGACACAGGGCGGGGCTGGTGAGGCGTGCAGATCTCAACGAGCTGCACTGTGGACAGATCTCAGCTCGCTGTGGGCAGGAGGCCAGCCCTGACACCACCCAAGTCTGCAATGAAATCGAAGACGTACAGCTTTCCCAGAAGTCTTCCCTCTCTCCTGATGCACTTTAAGACTGAGAATACGCCACAAAAAACATGTGTCTGAGTCTGACCTGGATTTGAGACTCCCCGCGCCTGGTAATGGCTGGTCCGTGCCTCCCCACATTCAAGACAGCTCAAGCATTACTGCCCTTTTGAAGCCTTTTCTGACCTCTCTCCACCCTGGAGCTGAGCCCCCTTCCTCAGTGCCCTCACCTCGACTCCTAGAGAGTGCCTGTGACACTTTGGTGGCCTTGAGGTTTGCATGGCTGGGTGCTCTCTGCACACACACAGCCGCTCCTGGCCTGGCCCTCGGGATGAGCGAATGGTGGGGCTCCTCCTCCCAGGAGACACCTGCGTAAACTAAAGACTCAACAGTGGGTGCCGTGAAGGCAGCTTCCCCGAACATCCACCTGGGGCTCCTCAGGCGTGAGCTGGCCAGCCAGGTGCCCACGGTGCGGAGCGGGGGATCTGGGGCATGAATACCAGGCATCTGCCCGCCAGGAGGCCAGCACCCACACCAGGGTCTGGGCTGCCCTGACCGGGCTGGCTGACAGGCCAGCAAGTGCTCAGGGGGCCTCTCCGAAGGCCCCCCCAGGGCTCCCAGTGCTAAGACAGAGGGGGTGCACCAGGGTTTCGGGCACCAGCACGCAAGTGCACACAGTGTTAATGAGCCGGCAAAGCCCCGTGCTACCGGGAAGGGCTGGGCTGTTGCGCACCAGGGAAGGACCGAACCAGGGAGGTGGGTGTTTGAGACTCTCCTGGCGGCCCTAGTTCAACCCTCAGCTGCTCGGCCAGCCCGGGGCCATCTGAAGTGAGGAGGGCTCAGCGGAGGCTCAGGAGGCCAGGCGGGGCTCTGCAGGGGCCTGAGTGGCAGATAAGCAGAGGCCGCTCTCCACCAGGGGACGAGCAGGAGGAAGACAACGGCCTTCGGCTGACCCTGCCCGCCTACAACCGAGACCCGCAGCACGTTCCAGGGGCCGGGCTGCTCCCGGGAAGGAGCCAGCCCTCCCCGCCCCCATCCTACCTGCTGAGACCCCCCCAGCATGGCTGGATTTCCTGTCCCAGCCGCTCTTCCCAGCCCTGGCTCTCCCGCTGCTGTTGTCAGCAAGCAAACGACGCAGAACAGCCCACACGGGTGGTGCCGCGGGAAACCTTGCTCACCCGGAACACCTGTACACGTGTGGTCACAGGCCCGTATGCCGTTCCCGCTGGAGCGCTTTCCACACCCGGGGACGGTGTGAAGACAGCGAGCATAAGGGCGCCAGGAGGGAACTGCAGGTCTCCTTGCAATCAGGAGGGAGGCATCCAAGTGTAAGAAGGAGGTGGGCCACGGTGTCCGCACACCCTGGTAAGGCACCCATTTAGCATGGAGCTAAAAGCATTGGTTGTCCTCAGGCTGCTTGGCGCAGATCAAATGAAGAGACACCTTCTCCACGCAGCTGACAATGTGAGGATACCCAAAGCGACCCCCTCCAGGCTCCCCAGGTGCCACGTGGGGACCTGCACCCCTCAGCCCTGCGTCCCCGTCGCACGGTGTCATTTCCCGGGTACACACGACGGGCAGCTCTGTGACAACGGCTCTCTGTGCCCGTCTCGCCCCAGCCCCTAACCGCCTGCTGGTCTCCGGTGCCCCCCAGGTGCCACCTGCAGAGGACAGCCGCGGGTCTGCGTTCTCACCGCCCGGTGCCGGCGTGTCCCCACGCGCCAGAGAGCCGGCTGCACGAGTGTCCAGCTCAGGGCCCGTGGCTGCCACGCACTGGGGAAGACGGGGGGAGCGGGTCTCCTCATCGCTGTCACGGGTTCCAAGGAGGGGTGCTAAGAGCCCCCTCAGCAGGGCAGCAACCAGAGACTGGAGCGGTCACACGCACACGTGGACACACGCACACTCAGGGGCACACTCGGGGCCCTCAGGAGCCCGGGCCGAGGGGCGACAAGCATGGGCTCCAGGGTCAACAGACACTTCATCAGAGTGGATAGAGGGACAATGCATCTGTGTGACCTGAGCAAAACGCTCCTGGCGGCCTCAGTCCCCATGTGTCAGGTGCAGGTCCCGTCAGCCCTGACCTCACCAGCCGTGGGGACGGGTGACGCACCGAGTGCCTGCTGCGGGCAGAGCACCACGGGCTGAGTGCCCAGCGCCCCAGCGCTCCCACCGCTGCTGGGTGCGGGGCTGTTCCCAGGCAACGCCCGGCGGAGACCACTGGCACCCCGTCCGGGACCCCAGCCTGGACCAGGGCGGCTTAAGAGGCCGTTAGAGGGGCTTCTGACACCTGCGCACACCTCCCCTCCTTCCCGGCACCCCGCACAGCGACAGGAGGGGGCAAACACTCGAGGGCCAGAGAAAGGCAGAGAGACAGAGACAGACGGACAAGAGGGCTCCCCCGATGGCCTGGCCTGCTTCAGCCTGCGCCCAGGCCACGCAGAGCCAAGAGGCGAGCCCACAGCCCTGGGCCCTGGAGAGAGGCGAGGAGGGGGTGCTGGGACAGAGTGGGGGGCTTCGAGAAGCAGCGGGACGGCCTGTGCCCGCACCCCGGCCCTCCCCATCCTGCCCAGCCCCCAGAACACAGGAGGGCTACCACCGCAGACGTGACACCGGGGGTCTCTGTGGGGGGGGACCCGGGCCCGGCAGAGCACGGAGGACTGCACTGTCCCCTGCGCGGTGATGGGGGCGTGACTGCAGGGCAGAGTTGGTGCTCGGACAGGCCAGGGAAAGCACCCTGAGGGTGGGCCCGCCAGGGACCACAGCCTGAGGTACGGGGGGCCCCGAGGGCCCATCTGAGGTCCCCCTTCACAGAAACAGCACGTGCCTCCTCCGCCTTCTTGAAAGGGCGGATGGTTTATTACTGTGGAAAGGAGTCTGACCCCCGTGCAATAAACTGTCCTCCTTCCACCGAGCCCCGCGTGGAAAAGCCCGGCTGCCGGGGCGGCCTCCCGTCCTGATTTCAGACGGACGTTGGTTCTTTACAGTAAGGGAGATAAAGCCACCCACACTCTCTCCAGCAGCTTGTAACCATGAACAAAAATGGCTTCGGGGAATCATTTCAAAAGCAGACTTGATGGCCTACATTCAAAACCAAGACAACTTTTTCTTCTTAAGGTCAAGGAGAGTCGCTTTCTTTGGAAGTCTCTACTTACAATTTAATTAACTCGTCTCGGTTTGGCAATAAACCTCGGACATCAGTCTCGGGGGGAGGGTCACAAAGATAGCATCACTAAGGAGAAAGGCAGCTAATTCACTGCTCGGGAGGCCTCGCGTGCTCGCCTTTCCCTACCCACTGGGCGGTCATCACCGCTCCCCAGGTAAACAGGCCCCCACCCGAGCAGCCGAAGGCGAGCCAGTAATCCCCACGTGGCCTTCCGTGCCGGCACCTCCGGGTGGTTCCGGGAAGGAGGGCCGGCCAAGCCACAGGTGTAGCATCTCTAACACAAGCACCGACCCGCCTCCCCGTCCCGCCCCAGCCCACCTTCACCCACTTCCTGGGGCCGTAAAGCGGGCTGGGTGGCGGTGGCCCGGCCATCTCGAGGGCCCCGCCTGTGAACGGGGAGTCTTTCACGAGCCGGTGCTAAGTGCGGGCCTGGAAGGAAGAACTCCCGGAGCAACTGTTAACCTTCTGTCTGCTCGTACAGGACAGAACGTCTTCAATGGTCAAAGCCACCGACGCCTCAGCTCCAGGTCTTAAAAACCCCGCTCTGTCCTGGGGGGCATGTCAGTGCAGTCCCACCTGCCGGCCGCCAGCCCCAAGACCCTCCCGGGACCCTGCCAGCCCAGACATGGGAGGAGAGTTGCCCCTTGATTTTAAGGAAACAGATCCCTCGCCACCTGCTCGGGGGGTGGGAGGAAAACACAAAGGGCCGGGAGACAGGGAGGCCTAGAAAGGAGGGAGCGGGGAACCAGAGAGGGTCAGGCAGGGTCCCAGGTGGCAGGGCCCAGCCCGACTCCCCCACACACCACTCAGGCTCTGGAGGCGGCTACAGGCCTGACCCCAGGCCCTAGGACGACGGTGGGGAGGCCTCTGGGACCGGGCTCCTGCAGCGAAGGCTGGCAGGGGCAGGGACGGAGGGCGGAGGGCGGGGCCGTCCAGCACGGCTACAGGGGTGCTGAGCCCGGGGACCCCTGAGCCACTGACCCTTCACGTCGGGCCGGTACAGCCCCTCAAGCACGGTGGAGCCGAGTCCTTCCGAGCTCTCTGGAAGGCATCGCCCCTTCCCCCGACGACGTGACACCCCTGGGGGTGGTGGGAAATGTCTGTGAAGATGGTCACTTGGGATCAAGGCTCTTGCACAGAGAAAGCGCTGTCTCTACAGCAGCACAGAGGTCAGCTGGCGGGAGAAGCCAGCAAGTCCGAGAGGCCCTCGGGTCCCAGCGAGGAAGGCCCAGCTCGGCCAGCGGTGGGGTTGGCGGGGGAGGGTGGGAGTGGGGACTCGCTTTGAGGCCGGACACTTCGCAGACGGCCACGAGAGGGTCGGCTCTCAGCGACTCAGCCAGGAATTGCTCGTCTGTCCTGCATATGCAGCATTTTTCTGTCCCTTTTACAAATGATGTAGCCGCAGCCGGGGCTACACTGGCACATATTACGAGCTTTCCCAGGCATCCGACCGCCCATCCTACGGACTGAAGGGCAGGAGGAGGGGGAGCTGAGAGCCTCAGGCAAAACAAAAGCCTCCAAGGAAACCCATGTGGTGCAGCAAACATCTAGAGACTAGAACAACCAACACGGAAACTGCTTTAAACCCAAACCTGCACTTTGTACACAGGGAGCCTCATCTTCAAACTCTACGGAAGCAACTCGAAGCCACGGACGCTGAGGGCGCCCCCCTGTGCAGGAAGCACAGCAAACACCTGACTGTTAACCCACCAACGGGCGCGGAGCACACCCTGCACACGCGGGGCGCGAGATGCGGCCAGGGGTCCCCAGAGGGGCGGAGCACGGGGGGTCTGGCGGTGGGCGCGGCCACGGTGCGGCCACAGGCTGCTGCTCCCCAAGGAAGTCTGGGGCGCAGGCGGGGACGAGCGTGACTCAGAGCCCGAGGATACCACCGGGTCCCCCGCACGGCTGGGAGACAGCTCAGTGGGCTCTCCCATGTTCAGTACCAACGCAGCGTGGGCGGAGCTGGAGGCCACATGGAGATCATCCGGCCTGAGGGGAAACTGAGGCCAGAGAAGGGGCAGGGCTCTCAAAATGGGGATGGTCACTCACCACTTCACAGGGGCGCTGTGAAAAACCAGCACAGTGATGCAGAGAAAGAGCCGAGAACAGTGCCTTGTACGCTGGCACCTAATGGATGCCAGCTGCCATTATTATTATCATTATTATTATTAGCAGCAGCAGCAACCAAGTTCAGAGTTGGTGATGGAGGCTGAGCTGAACTAGACCCAGGGGTTTATTCATAATACGTTATTTTTTAGATTACGGGAAACTTCCTCTCCTTCTTTGATTTTTTTGGCCTGAGTAATAGATCCCTCTTCCCAAAAATGCAACCAAATAGCCATGTGGGTTTTCAGTTGAAGGCACATTAAATCAGCCGGACACGCCCTGGGAGAGTGAGAACCCATGGGCCACCTGCTGTCCAAAGGCCTCAGGCAGGCACAGCACAGAGCCACCGGAATAAGGACGCTGGCCGTGGGGGAAAAGCCCTGGCCCGAGACAGGGAGACGGGCTGGTGAGGGACACACAGAGGAGTCGCCGTGCCCACGTGACTTCCCGTGCCTGACAGCACTGCCGTCACGCGGGTGCTCTGCCCGCCACCAGGGCCCCCGCGCCTCAAAGGAAACATCGCCATCCTTCCCGGCTCCCATCAGCCACTCCGGGGCCTAATGAAGATGCAAGCGGGGGAGGGGAGCTTGTTATTTCTCGCTGTCACGCACTGAATATTCCATGGGCCAGGGCCCCTCCGCTGATTTATCCTCTGCTCTCCGACGGCTTACATTGTAGCAGTAATAAAAATATTTTCACTTGGATGGTAATAAAGCTGAATCTAGTTTACTAGCTGTAACTGAATTCTATCTTGAAAGAATAAGTCAATTTTAACCTTACAATGTAGTCGAGACAGCTTTCAGAGAAATTTCATTAAAATCGCATTTAACCTAAATTTAAAAACACAGGGAAGGGAAAATGTACACGCAGATTAAGCCTTTAACACACCGAGATAAGACTAATCTCCAGGAGTGCATTCGGGCATTTCTCCCCCGAAGGGTGAGAGTGTAAATTTTAATAATAATGACAGCCCGCACTCCCCTTGGCCCCCCTGCGTTGGGTCAGTATCGGCCACGCTAACGGGCATCCGGGGGTGGACAGAGGCGCCTGCCCAGGGAGCAGAGGCCCCAGACTAATCCCACCAAAGGAGTGCTAGCCCACCCACCGCTACTCGCCTGCTACGCAGGTGATAAAAATGATGGTGAGATGATACAGGTACAAAGTTGGCTGGGCTCATGATGGGCCAGGCACCGTCCTAAGCATCTTACCTGTGCTGACTCTCATTCCCAGGGAAACCATGGCCACCGCGGGGCCATCACTCCCCACCCACACCCACCACTGGGGCGACAGAACCAGAATCTGAACGCACGCCGGCCTCCGGAGTCCTGCCCGGTGCTGAGTGGTGGCTCAGGACAAGCCAGAAACGTTCAGGAATGGTTTCCAAGGAGCCCAAAGCAGGGCCCACCTTCTCTCCTCGGCTGCTTAGCCTGCCTCCCGTGTCTGCTCGTGGACCAGCAGCCCCTGTCACCAGGGGACGGAAACTCTAGCGTCTAATTTCCTTCTGACCCCCTAGTGGGAGGTCAACCCGTCCCTCAGGTTCCCACCAGCTTACAGGCCCCCAGCTTGTCACTGCTCTTTAGCACCCAGGACGACCCCCCAAGGGAAGGGTTTCCACGGCCTCAGAGGAAGGATGGGAAACACAGGAGCACGGGGCCGGGGGGCGGGCAGGCTGCCGTCTACATCCAGGCCTGCAGACCGCACACTGGCCCCCACCCCACCCAGCGCACCACAGACGCCCTGCGGAGGGATGCACACACGCTCCGGGCCCCCAGCAGCCCTGTCACAGCGGACTGGCCGTGGAATATCTGGTGGTGGCCCCAAACCATGAAGGACATCTCAGAGGAAAACTACAGGGCCCCAGGGGCTTGGTGCCACCCTAGGCCAGGGTGACAGTGACATCTTCCTGGGACTGTCAACGGCACCTCCCGGGCTACGGCCTAAAGAAGGGCGTCCCGTAGACCCTCTACGGCAGCAGGCCCACCGGGTGGGCGAGCACGGGGCCACTGAGCTTCCCCAGGCTGCGTCAGCATGTCCTGGTCCTGCGGCTCCCTGAAGGCCAAAGTCACATCTGTCACTTACCCCACCTGCCTGCCCTCCCTCCACCCGTCAAACCCCACCCCAGCCTGGAGCGCTGCCCTGTTCTGCCACGCACAGCAAATTGGGGGGGGGGGTGGCTAACTGCCTGTGGGGGGTGGCCGCGGCGTTCCAGGCAAAGGAAACAACATGAACAGGGATCCCAGCACGGCTGAGGTCACATGTCGTGCTTAAGGAAAAATAAACAGCCCCAGGCTTCAGCACGGCCTAAAGCTGGCTGCAGGATGAAGGGGTGTGGGATCAAACCGCGAAGGGCCTTGGAGGCCACCGCACCGCGAGTCCCGAGGTCCAACTGCCGTCACATCAGCAGCAGCGTGGAGGGTGGACCAGAGAGGAGGAAGACGCGGATCTTGTTAGGAGGCGGAAGGCAGGAACCTCCTACAAGCCCGCCTGCACTCATGGGCAGGGATCAACCAGGTGAGTGTCCCGGGCGGCACGGGCAGCCCCGCGCGGCTGTGCGCGAGGACTTGAGCGACACGCAACACATCTCCGAAGGTCATCATCCAAGGTCAGTGAAAAAAAAATCCAACCATCCCCAGGGCGACTGTGAATATATTCACCAGACGGTCGAGGGGCCCTACGCCAGCCTTTCAGAGCATAATGATTAATAAGTCAGAAACTGATCCAACCAAATGAAGAGGAGTAACTTCACTTAAAAAAATCACCTGGTGACCAGCCTCATCACAATGTCTGCACTGAGGAAAGTCAAATGAGCTCAGCTGGTGTACAGGTCAATCCAAGCCTTTGGCATAAACAAGAAGCCCTCCCGGGAGGCAGGCTGCCCCTCCGTGGACATGTCGGGTGGCCGGAATGGGTAACGAGGTCAGTCTGCCCCTCGGCAGAATGGGAAAGTAACTAACCTCAAGCACAGCAGCCCCGCCCAGAAAATGAACCACATCTAAAGTGGGCATGTATGAGTGCAGAGGGGTGTGGGCACATTGGTGCATGCGTGTGTTGGTGTGTACGTGTGTGTCGGTGTGAGTGTGCGTGCATGTATGTGTGTACTGGTGTGGGGGAGTGTGTATACTGGTGCGTGTGTGTGCATATACGTGTAAGGGTGTGTGTGTGTCTACTGGCGTGTATGTGTGTGTGCACATGTGTATACTTTAATTTCAAATGACCCATCGTGTGTGAGCCGTATTTTCATCGCCACCTGTAACCTCTAGGAGAAGAGGGCAGCCTCAAGCTTAGGACTAAGTTTAAATTCCAACTTGATGCAACTTTGAACTCTCCCTTTGTGGAGTTGCCAGATAAAACACAGGAGGCTCAGTGAACTCTGGATTTCAGTATGTGCCCAATATTGCATCCAACGAACAAAAAATGTTTCATTATTGATCTGAAATTCAAATTTAACTGAGTGTTCCATATTTTTATTTGCTAAATCTGACACTGCTAACATTAGGTAGGAAGGATTTCTCCCCATTTTTCCTACAGGAAAGGGAAAGCAGAGCTTGGATAAGCCTGAGAAGGCGCATTTCTGTTGGTGGTTCTGGCCTCCCCAAGCAGCCCTAGGACAGTTTAGAGTGTGGAGAGAACTCCCTCTGGGCTATGCTCACTGGCCATCCGGTCCAGACTGGCTGACTAATGACCGGGTCTCTCCACCTCCCCCTGGCCCACCGGGGCCTCAGCTTTATGGTCCCTCCACAGCTAAGGGCAGAGCCCAGCAGACCTTGGCCTGCAAAGGAGTCACGGGCCTTTAGGGGGTGGGCGTGCCTGTCTCCTCCCACTTCCCCTCCGCTGGGTCTGCCCCACCAGGAACTATGCACTGAAGTCCCTTTCTGTGTCTGTTTCCTTCCCCACGGGAAAACTCACTAGTCTGTGAAGCAATTCTTTAAGATCTGATTTTAAGTGTTCTGAGAAAAACCAAGCACAGATATAAGCAGATTTACATGTCTGCTGAGGCTGAGTATCTTCAAATGTTCCTTTTTAAAACTGAAATAGGGGAGGCGGAGTCAAGATGGCGGTGTGGGAAGACACGGAGTTAGCGTCTCTCCACAACTAGGGCACCTGCCGGCCGCTGGTGGGGGACTCTGGCGCCCAAGGAGATGGGAGGAACCCACAAGTGAACCAGTAGGACGTAGGGGGACTGAGGGGGGAGGAGAAGTAGAGGCCAGACAGGATCAGCGCCCCTGAGGCCGGGGAGATCAGGAGAGGCAGGCGGGAGGAGCCATCCAGGAGGAGCAGGAGAGAAGCGGAGGGGGATTGCCCCGCCCACTCGAGCCCAGGAAGCCTGCTGGGCTCCCAGGTGAGGTCCCTGCCCCATGAGACCAGGGGTGGGGGGCACGCCTGGGCCCCTTCTGTTCCTTGAGCCTAAGCCCATCCCCCCACCCACAGTCCCCAGGGCCTTTTCCAGCCCCGTGGGTCCTGAGCATTGGCCCCGTCCACCCCCCAAACCTCGCCCTTGCTTAGGCCTCGCCCTCCACAGCCAAGGCCTTTCCCCCCCACACCTTTTTTTTCTTTTTCCTTCTCCTCTTTTTTTACTATCGTGGTACTGATGTACCTTCCAGTTGTTGATTCATCTATATTTTTACTTTTATATTCTTCCTAACGTATCTGTTAGTTTCCTAGTCTAATTTTATTTTTTATTTTGTTCTTTTTTTCTTTTTTGCCACCCCAGGCGGCTTGCAGGATCTTGGCTCACGAGCCCAGGGTTGGGCCGAAGCTCCTGTGGTGGGAGCTCCGAGTCCAAACCACTGGACTAACAGAGACCCTCAGACCCCAGGGAATATTCATTGGAGTGAGGTCTCATGGAGTTCCTCATCTCACTACCAAGACCCAGGTCTACCAAATAGCCTACAAACCCCAGCGTTGGAAGCCTCAGGCCAAAGAAACAGTAAGACAGGAACACAATCCCACTCATAAAAGATAAATAAATAAAACAGCAAAAAAATGTCACAGATGAAGGAGCAAGGTGAAAACCTGCAAGACCAAATAAATGAAGAGGAAATAGCAACCTACCTGAAAAAGAATTCAGAGTAATGATAGTAAAGATGATCCAGAATCTCGGAAATACAACGGAGGCACCGATTGAGAAAACACAAGAAATGTTTAACAAAGATCTAGAAGAACTAAAGAACAAACAAACAGAGATGAACAGCACAATAACTGAAATGAAAACTACACTAGAAGGAATCAATAACAGAATAACTGAGGCAGAAGAACGAATAGGTGAGCTGGAAGACAAAATGGTGGAAATGACTGCCGAGTAGAAAAATAAAGAAAAAAGAATGAAAAGAACTGAAGACAATGTCAGAGACCTCTGGGACAACACTAAACGCACCAACATTCGAATTATAGGGGTCCCAGAAGAAGAAGGGAAAAAGAAAGGGTCTGAGAACATATTTGAAGAGATTATAGTTGAAAACTTCCTTAACATGGGAAAGGAAACAGTCACCCAAGTCCAGGAAGCACAGAGAGTCCCATACAGGATAAACCCAAGGAGAAACACGCCAAGACACATAGTAATCAAACTAACAAAAATTAAATTCAAAGAAAAAATATTAAAAGCCACGAGGAAAAACCAAAAAATAACATACAAAGGAATGCTCACAAGGTTATCAGCTGAATTTTCAGCAGAAACTCTGCAGGCCAGAAGGGAGTGGCAGGATATACTTAAAGTGATGAGAGAGAAAAATCTACAACCAAGATTACTCTACCCAGCAAGGATCTCATTCAGATTCGATGGAGAAATCAAAAGCTTTTCAGACAAGCAAAAGCTAAGACAATTCAGCACCGCCAAACCAGCTTTACAATAAATGTTAAAGAAACTTCTCTAAGTGGTAAACACAAGAGAAGAAAAAGACCCACAAAACAAACCCAAAACAATTAAGAAAATGGTCATAGGAACATACATATCAATAATAACCTTGAATGTAAATGGATTAAATGCCCCAACCGAAAGACACAGACTGGTTGAATGGATACAAAAACAAGACCCATATATATGCTGTCTACAGGAGACCCACTTCAGACCTAGGGACCCATACAGACTGAAAGTGAAGGGATGGAAAAAGATATTCCATGCAAATATAAATCAAAAGAAAGCTGGAGTAGCAACACTCATATCAGATAAAATAGACTTTAAAATAAAGATTGTTATAAGAGATAAGGAGGGACACTACATAATGATCAAAGGATCAATCCAAGAAGAAGATATAACAATTATAAATGTTTATGTGCCCAACATAGGAGCACCTCAATACATAAGGCAAATATTAACAACCATGAAAGGAGAAATAGACAGTAACACAATAATAGTGGGGGACTTTAACACCCCACTTACACCAATGGACAGATCATCCAAACAGAAAATAAATAAGGAAACACAAACTTTAAATGACACAACAGACCAGATAGATCTAATTGATATTTACAGAACATCCCACCCAAAAGTGGCAGAATACACTTTCTTCTAAAGTGCACATGGAACATTCTCCAGGATATATCACATCTTGGGTCACAAATCAAGCCTCAGTAAATTTAAGAAAATTGAAAGTCATATCAAGCATCTTTTCTGACCACAACACTATGAGATTGGAAATCAATTACAAGAAAAAACTATAAAAAACACGAATACATGGAGGCTAAACAGTGCGCTACTAAATACCCAAGAGATCACTGGAGAAATCAAAGAAGAAATAAAAAAGTACATAGAAACAAATGACAATGAAAACAGGATGATCCAAAACATATGGAAGGCAGCAAAAGCAGTTCTAAGAGGGAAGTTTATAGCAATACAATCTCACCTCAAGAAACAAGAAAAATCTCAAATAAAAAATCTAACCCTACACTTAAAACAACCAGAGAAAGAAGAACAAAGAAAACCCAAAGTCAGTAGAAGGAAAGAAATCATAAAGACCAGAGCAGAAATAAATGAAATAGAAACGAAGAAAACAATAGCAAAGATCAATAAAACTAAAAGTTGGTTCTTTGAGAAGATAAACAAAATTGATAAACCCTTAGCCAGACTCATCAAGAAAAAAAGGGAGAGGATGCAAATCAATAAAATTACAAATGAAAAAGGAGAAATCACAACTGACACTGCAGAAATACAAAGGATTATAAGAGACTACTACAAACAACTATTTGCCAATAAAATGGACAACCATGAAGAAATGGACAAATTCTTGGAAAGTTACAACTTTCCAAGACTGAACCAGAAAGAATTAGAAAATATAAACAGACCCATCACAAGTAATGAAATTGAAACCGTGATTAAAAATCTTCCAATAAACAAAAGTCCAGGACCAGATGGCTTCACAGGTGAATTCTATCAAGCATTTAGAGAAGAGCTAACACCGATCCTTCTCAAACTCTTCCCAAAAATTGCAGAGGAAGGAACACTCCCAAATTCATTCTACAAAGCCACCATCACCCTGATACCAAAACCAGAAAAAGGTATCACAAAAAAAGAAAATTATAGACCAATATCACTGATGAACATAGATGCAAAAATCCAGAACAAAATACTAGCAAACAGAATCCAACAGCACATTAAAAGGACCATACACCATGATCAAGTGGGATTTATCCCAGTGATGCAAGGATTCTTCAATATATGCAGATCTATCAATGTGATACACCACATTAACAAATTAAGGAATAAAAACCATATGATCAACTCAATAGATGCAGAAAAAGCTTTTGACAAAATTCAACACCCATTTATGATAAAACTCTCCAGCAAATGGGCACAGAGGGAACCTACCTCAACATAAGAAAGGCCATATATGACAAACCCACAGCCAACATTGTTCTCAATGGTAAAAAACTAAAACCATTTCTACTAAGATCAAGAACAAGACAAGGTTGCCCATTCTCACCACTATTATTCAACATAGTTTTGGAAGTCCTAGCCACAGCAATCAGAGAAGAAAAAGAAATAAAAGGAATACAAATTGGAAAAGAGGAAGTAAAACTGTCACTGTTTGCCAATGACATGATACTATATATAGAAAATCCTAACGATGCCACCAGAAAACTATTAGAACTAATCAATGAATTTGGTAAGGTTGCAGGACACAAAATTAATGCACAGAAATCTCTGGCATTCCTGTACACCAACAACAAGAAATCAGAAGGAGAAATTAAGGAAACACTCCTATTTACCACTGCAACAAAAAGAATAAAATAGCTAGGAATAAACCTGCCTAAGGAGGAGAAAGACTTGTACTCAGAAAACTATAAAACACTGAAGAAAGAAATCAAAGATGACACAAACAGATGGAGAAATATACCATATTCTTGGATTGGAAGAATCAATATTGTGAAAATGACTCTACTACCCAAAGCAATCTACAGGTTCAGTGCAATCCCTATCAAACTCCCAATGGCATTCTTCACAGAATTAGAACAAAAAGTTTTACAATTCGTATGGAAACACAAAAGACCCCGAATAGCCAAAGCAATCTTGAGAAAGAAAAACAGAGCTGGAGGAATCAGGCTCCCTGACTTCAAACTATATCACAAAGCTACAGTAATCAAGACAGTATGTACTGGCACAAAAACAGAAATATAGATTAATGGTACAGGATAGAATGCCCAGAGATAAACCCGTGCACATATGGGCACCTAATTTACAACAAAGGAAGCAAGAACATACAATGGAGAAAAGACAGCCTCTTCAATAAGTGGTGCTGGGAAATCTAGACAGCTACATGTAAAAGAATGAAATTAGAACACTACCTAACACCATACACAAAAATAAACTCCAAACGGATTAAAGACTTAAATGTAAGACCAAACACTATAAAACTCTTAGAGGAAAACATAGGAAAAACGCCCTTTGACACAAACCACAGCAAGATCTTTTTTGACCCACCTCCTAGAGTAACGGAAATAAAAACAAAAATAAACAAATGGGACTTAATTAAACTTAAAAGCTTTTGCACAGCAAAGGAAACCATAAACAAGATGAAAAGACAACCCTCAGAATGGGAGAAAATATTTGCAGATGAAACAACAAAGGGTTAATCTCCGAAATATACAAACAGCTCATGGAGCTCAATATCAAAAAAAACAAACAATCCAATTAAAAAATGGGTGGAAGACCTAAATAGACATTTCACCAAGGAAGACATACAGATGGCCAAGAGGCACATGAAAAGCTGCTCAACATCACTAATTATTAGAGAAATGCAAATCAAAACTACAATGAGGTATCACCTCACGCCAGTCAGAATGGCCATTATCAAAAAATCTAGAAACAATAAATGCTGGAAAGGGTGTGGAGAAAAGGGAACCCTCCTGCACTGTTGGTGGGAATGTAAATTGATACCACCACTATGGAAAACAGTATGGAGGTTCCTTGAAAAATGAAAAATAGTACTACCATATGACACAGCAATCCCACTACTGGGCATATACCCTGAGAAAACCATAATTCAAAAAGAGTCATGTACCACAATGTTCACTGCAGTACTATTTACAATAGCCAGGACATGGAAGCAACCTAAGTGTCCATCGACAGATGAACGGAGAAACAAGATGTGGCACATATATACAATGGAATATTACTCAGCCATAAAAAGAAATGAAATTGAGTTACTTGTAGTGAGGTGGATGGACCTAGAGTCTGTCATACAGAGTGAAGTAAGTCAGAAAGAGAAAAACAAATACCGTATGCTAACACATATATATGGAATCTAAAAAAAAAAAAAAAAAAAAAAAAATTGGTACTGATGAACCTAGTGGCAGGGCAGGAATAAAGAGGTAGACATAGAAAATGGACTTGAGGACATGGGGTGGGAGGGCGAAGCTGGGGCGAAGTGAGAATAGCATCGACATATATACACTACCGAATGTAAAACAGTTGGCTGGTGGGAAGCAGCAGCATAGCACAGGGAGATCGGCTCAGTGCTTTGTGATGACCTAGAGGGGTGGGATAGTGAGGATGGGAGGGAGGCTCAAGAGGGAGGGGATATGGGGACATGTGTATGCATATGGCTGATTTGCTTTGTTGTGTAACATCAACTGACACAGTATTGTGAAGCAATTATACTCCAATAAGGATCTATTAAAAAAAAACACTGAAACAGGTTCTCACGGTGTTTTCAATCAAAAGATAGCAAAAATATTCCATTTACATTATCTTATGTCACAAAAGATGCATGAGCATAGAATCCAAGGTGAGGCTTCCCCACAGGGGGCCCAGCCCCCGGATTCAGTCACAGGGGCTCTGACTGCAGCCTCTCGAAGAGCCCAAGGGCTGAACTTGGGGGCAACTAGGGATCGTGCAACCTCAAAGATTGACATCAGATGTAACAGACATAAGGACAATAAAGGTACAAGGTGTGTCACTCGGATACACGGCAAAAATGTGAAATCTCACTTTCAAATATGTGTAAACATTCCAGGTGTAATCTGGAGTGAAAATCTCCTCCAGTACTCTGTACGTTGAAATTCTGTCAGCCCATGGTGTGTTAACGTGTATTTATTATTGAAGCAGTAAATTACTCAATGATTGGCATGAACTGTTAATCTTATGTACAAAAATTGTTTCATAAGTAGGGAACAGACTGATTTAACAGAAATGCTGAGAGCACCCGCTCTTACCTCTGAACTTCTCTCTATGCCTCACCCATTACTCTGTCCCCAGTCTCGGGGCCAGGCTCGCCCGGCCCAGGCAGGAGGGCCCTTTCCTTTCCTCCTGACTTTTGTTGCAGCACGTGACTCGGTTTGGCCAATGAAATGCAGCCGAGCACCGGGGACCACTTTCTTTCGGAAGCACAAAGAGCCTGTGAACAATCCCCATAGTTTTTCCCTCCATCACAGGAACTGGGCCAGCAAACTCCTGAAGGCGGCTGCTCCATCAGCCTGAGTCCCCAGGTGAGGACAACACAGACCAGAGCCCTGGGCAAAGCCACAAAGATGTGTCATGTGGGTGAGACGCAAACGTGTGTTGCTTGAGCTGCTGAGGTTTACAGGCTGTCTGTTGGGGGCCAGGGCCAGGGTCAGGGTCAGGGTCAGGGTCAGGGTCAGGGTCAGGGTCAGGGCCAGGGCCAGGGTCAGGGTTAGGTCTGTTTGGCCAGCAACAGTGGTACCTGGCTTCCGCCCAACGGGGACTTTTACCCCCATCACTCAGAGTCTGGCCCACACGCGCCTTTGATGCACTCCTGGTGCCAGGCCGTGTGCTCGGACACTGCGCGAGAGGGTTCAGAT
Source organism: Eschrichtius robustus (assembly GCF_028021215.1). Lineage (NCBI taxonomy): Eukaryota > Metazoa > Chordata > Mammalia > Artiodactyla > Eschrichtiidae > Eschrichtius > Eschrichtius robustus. The sequence continues at coordinate 103,926,944 of NC_090836.1, read as the reverse complement.
CTAACCCACCCCGAAGCAGCGGAGGACACAGCGTGTGCGCTCAGGCAAGGAGTGGTGGCAGCCCACAGAGGAGAGGGAGCTGGTGCTGATGGGAGAGGGAAGGGGAAGCGGGGAGGCAGCAGCAACACAGAGGGGGTCAGGGGCACCGCAGGAGGCTGGCCCCTGCCCGGGACAGGGATGCGGGAAACAGGTCAGAGTGAAACGGCACAGCACCCAGTGTAAAACCCATCCCCAGGCATCAGCATCCTGCCGCGCGTGGCAGGCAGACCTGCTCGCCCAGGGCGCACGCGCACCCCTCTGCTTACGGGTCCCCTCCAGGGTCTGCAGGCACAGGGAACAAGCGCCGCAGGCCCCACACGCCCACCACTGCTCCGGCGTGTGTGAGCAGAACCCGAGGACGTGGTGAAGACCTTAGTGTTTGCGGGCTGCAGCCAATAAGACCGACCAACCAGTCCTTGTCTATTGGAGGCCCTGAGGCTTGGACACGAACGACCACACGATGGTGGGTGGTCTCACGGAAGCACTGATGCTGCCTGGCGTTTCTCTGAACGAGAGCTCTGTGCACAGCCTTTCCCAGAAAAAGTCTGAGCATCGTGCAAGGCAGTCCCAGAAGAACAGAGGACCGGGAACCACATCTAACACCGAGGGCTCAAGCTATTCCTCCCCGAGAGAGAAGAAGAAACTACATTTGATAAGAGATTAAGAAATCAATGTTTTTTAAAAAAAAGGTCTGAGGCTGCTTTTTGGACGAATGAGAGCTACGTGAATACTGACTCCAGGCCACCCCCTTCCTCAATGCCACACGCTGGCCTTTGTCGGATAAGCTCTGTCTCACCCGATTATCAACAGCTGCTGCCCCTGGTCTCCCAGACTCAATCCTTCCATCTGCCCACCCGCAGCCAGAGTGCTCCAAAGAAACACCAAATGTCCCTCAGCTGGGCTACGAGGTGGCCTGCTGGAGGCGGACCGGCCTATGGCAGTAACACATTTGCACAAGAAGCGGCTTGCTCTGCTCCAGGGCCAAAATAAAGCGCAGTTTGACAGAAACAAGAAATCCCTAGGCAAGCCCTCGCCGAAAAAATGTGACCTAAGAATTCACCTCGTAGAGGCAGGTAACTGTTAGAAATGGGTTCTGCTAAGGTCGTAGCAGACACTCATCCAGAACTCCCAAATCCTTTCCAATTTCCCAAGAGCCAGCGCTTTGATCTCCCAGACCTCAGACCCAGTCTCAGTATTTTCCCATTCTCGGTGGGATTTCGTCTTCCTGTGGTGATTTCATCTGGTTCTACTCCTAAGCTGCCCATATACCCACTCCTTTTCCCACTGACCACCTGACTCTCCCCAGGCTGGATGGGGTGCTGACCTGCCGATTTCCAAGGGCTCTGAAGTTCACAGTAATTGTGGTCCCCTGCTTATGCTGCAAGGGTAGGTGTGTGTGCTTCGTCTGCTTTCCTTCTTGATTACACAGCTTCTTGGAGGCAGTGAGAAACAATTCAGATTTAGGTGGCCTCTTGGACTTTCAAATTCATTCTTGAAGGGTATTTCTGCTGGATGTCGACACTACAGTGACAGTTATCGTTCTTCCTGCACATTGAACATATCTTCTTGTCCTTTCGTTGAGAAGACAGTTCTCAGACAGCCATTCTTAGAAAATAATCTCTTACTCTCGCTGCCTTAAGAATTAGTCTTCAATTGAATTTTACTATGATGTGTTTACATACAGTTTTCTCTTTATTCTCCTGAAGACTCAATGGGCTCTTCAATCTGTGAATTGGTTTATTTCAGTACTTTTGGAAAACAATGAAACATTATCTCTTCAGATTCTTACTCACTCTCCCTCCTCTCCTTCTATGACTCCAAATAAGTACATATGAGGCTCTCTAACCATACCTTCTATATCTCTTACTTTCTATATTTTGCATATTCTTATCTCTCCATGTTTTGTTTTGGCTATTTTCTTCCAACCCATCTTCCAGTTCACTAACTTTCTCTATAGCTATGTGTAATTTGTTAAATCTGCCCACTGACTTTTTAATTTGGTTATTGTATTTTTCAAATCTTTTATGTAAAATCATATAGTTTCCCACTACCATGGCAAACATTCTCAAGATTCTCTTTTTTATATTTCTTCATACATAGTAAGGAAAATAGTTTCATGGTCTATGCGTAAGAATTACAGAAACTTAACATCTTGTGGGCCTGTTTCTGTTATCTGTTGTTTCTGTTTGTTCTCACTTAGGAAGTCTTGAATGTGTGTGTATCTTTGACTATGTGTAGATCATTTTATATGGAAAAAAAAAAAAGCAGAAACAATTTGAGGAACAACTTTCTGGTAACTTCCTCCAGAAAAGATTTTTTTTTTTGCTTCTCCCAAGCACTCTACTCCAGTAGAGAAGTGCCATAATCAAGGCTCAAACAACCGTGGTCCTCTCAGGTGATGTAAACCTGGCCTGCAAGACTCCACAAGGGCAGTTTCACTTCAGTTCCACCCTGACAGTTGGTCTTCTGGGTCTCAGAAAGTACCTGGGCATTTTCTGCACTCCTATCCTCAGGTAGGCTATGGTTTGATCCTTTCCCTCCATGAAGCTGTCAAAACTACAAACCACGTTGGGATTCTTTCTTCTGGATTAGCAAGAACCCTCAGAACAACAGTGGCCTTCAGGGCTGGGCTCATCTCTCTGGTTCCAGCATTCTTCCAGAATCTGGCCCGAAGTTCTTGTCTCCCTATTAGTAGAGTTCAATGTTTTTATGAAATTTGTTTTCTTTTTACCTTCTTTGTTTTCTTTTTTTCTCTCTTTCATTCTTCCTCACCACCCCTCATTCGTTTGTCTGTTTGCTGGCTTTAAAAAACAATCTTATCCATTTTTTAGCTCTCTTCAGTGAGAAATCTGGTTGGAATTACCTAGCCCACCACCACTGGCAGTGGAAGGCCCTCCTACTCTCACCTTTGACATTGCCAATTCAGTGGCTCAAGGCTCCATCTCTCATTGTGTGGGAAGTTCTGAAAGCTCTGCACCAAAGATTACAGACTCCCCTGGGGCTTCTCACTAGCCAGCTTACCTCTCTCGAGACAATTACCACCCACCGGGCGGTCTCTCAGGCTGCTGCCCATCACCTTCCTGCTCGGCCTCCATTACAGACACGACCCTCTGTCTTCAGTCACGCCACCTTCCTGTCTAGGGAACAGACTTTTTCTAAAGATTTGGGGGTAACAGAGAGTAGGGTACTGCACTACTCAAAATAGAAAACTACTTAAGAGTACTTTTCAGAAATCCTTTAGCCAGTTGTCACAGCTAGAAAATAAGACAGTGACCCTGACCCTCTCCTGATCTTCCCCTCCCCTCGCTGCCACCCTCCTGTACCCCTGGGCCTCTGCCCTCCTCTCGCTCTCCATTCTCTCCTGACTTACAACACTACTACTGGAACCCCAAAATTCCTCTCACTTTTCCTTGTGTAGCAATTTAGCTCTTTTCCAAACTATTCCCATCTGGGTCAAGCCCATAAAACCTCAGCTTTCTTAATAACAGGTCCATGAAATGGTGTTCCTTCACCAAATTGCCAAAAAGTTCTGAAATCAATGCTGTCCTTGCCCTGAAATGCAAAAATGGGGCAGTGGTTTTTTTTGTTGTTGTTTTTTAAAGCAATATTTTCTTCCTAGTGTATCCTGCCTTTAATAAAATCCTTGCCGTCCCTGCACAGTCCCAAGACCACAAATTCTTTCTCCAGGAGGAAAGTGAGAGAAGGGGGCCTATGGACACTTCTCCCCGGGGCTGCTGAGGGGTAACAGCCCAAACTCTGTCAATTCTGATACTTCCTGCTTGAAAAGCCTGGGAATTCTTCTTCTGAGGCCATCACAGATGTTCTTCCAGGTTTCATTGGAAGAATAGTTACAAACAGATTACAAAGTCTAACCGATTACCAAAAAGAGCCTCCCATGTTGTGAAGAACTGATCATTTAAACAAAACAACCACAGGATGAAAATGCCCTCCTCAGAAGCTGCAGGAAAATAAAAACGGGATTTACTGAAAAGCCCAGATCCGGTTGGGATTCCTCTGGTTGCTGCTGCTGTTCTTTTAAACCATCATCCAGCAAACCTGTGATGTGCTTCTTCTAAACCACAGCACCAGAGAAAATCAACTCAACTATTTCCCAGACTGCAACCCTGGAACAAATAAGCACCAACCGCAACTTTCCAACCTCCACAAATATACAAAATCTGCCTTCTAAGAGACACAGGAGGAAAAGAAGAACTGCTAAGGAAGTGTAATTCACAGCTCCTGCAAATCGTATTTCAAAGAACAAAACGAGGCTGGGGGAAAGGTGTGAAACTGCTAGCAGGGAAAAAACCCAAGAGCGTCCAACAAAGATCTCCCCATGAAGTTAAGCATAAATGTACATAAATGCAGTTACATAAGCCAAAAACAGTACTTTGAATAGGTAGCTGCAAAGCAGCTAAATATACTGAATCAAAGTATTAGTGGAAGAACTGTGTAGAACTTCATAATATGGAAATTAGGTAATAACCATTAGATACAACTGAAAATCAGGTTCAATCAAGGAACAGAATGGAGTTGATGATTTGTATGATTCCATTTCATAATGTCATTCCATCATTTCCCAAACCAAGGGCCTTTCTTGGGAAGATGATTACCGATATACTTTCTACTGCTGAAGGTACAGCAAGGGGAAGAGACGCCGGGATATGCCTGTCCTTGGAAGGCAGCCCTGGAACACGGGCGGCGTGTCTACGTTTTAAGCAAAGTACGATTTCTCTGCAGGTTCAGTGAAGTCACCCACCAAGCTCACACAGGGCTCCTGATGGCACAGCCTGTGTCTTCTCTTCACATCACCACTGACCAGCCAGCTGGTGTCACAAATCCATGCCCGGGTCTGCTTGGTATCCCTCTGTTAATGCTCTGTTCATTAATTTAACAAACTATCAGGAGAGTATGCTTGAAATGGGCAGCATTATCTCTCAACTTTAATTAAACTCTGCTATTGCAATATGACAGTCAGCACATCATAGGGGGAATTATTTTAAGGATGAGGGGAGAAAGTATTTCAAAGCCCCCACTTAAACATGAAAGCATAATCTAAAATGGCCGAGCACATACTATAATTTTTCTGTAATATTAAAGATGCTATTTTCAGACTCGGTAATTAATTGGATTCCGTGGAGAAATTACGCCAGCATCCTTGATAGCAAAATGTGTGCAGAGGCAGGAACAGTGTGCCAGAGGACGGCCATAAACAACCCGGCTGTCACCCAGATTATGACAATCACCGGGCTTAATAAGGAGTAAGAGCTGCCTGCTTCTAGGACGCACTCATTACTTCCTGCAAAGTGACGGCACTGAATTCTGATTATATCGCCTTCGTAAAAGGAATGGCAGCGGTTCCTGCTCCAGCGGCGGGTGGCCTCAGAAGGATGCGTGGAAGGCGCAAGCCAGGGGCCACGGGCTGGGCGAGGACGGCATCCTGTCAGCTGATGGCCGGCGAGTCCTGAGCCTTCCACCGCCTTCTCCCCCGCCCCGCAGGGAAAGGGGAGCCCAGGAAGCTGGCTTACCATCGATCCGGCTCACGAGTTCTTCCAAGATTTTCACTTTCATTTGAATCCCAGGTTGAGCAAAGGTGTAGTTATCCTAAGGGAAAAATAACAACGAATATCATATGCATGGAAAATAAAACCCGCTTTCCAAAGGGGAAAAAGGCAGCGGGAACAAAGGTGAACAGTTTCACAACATAACAGATTCACAAAGCGATCAACGCACAAGGCATTAGGCTGCGTTACACCACCCGTGTGCAGCACGAACCAGAAGGTGAAGTCCGACACCCCGTGATGTCAGAGGGGAACACACCAATCTCAGGAATGTTTAATGGGGCGTGTCTATATGTAAACGCAGGTATTTACATTTAAATTGAACCAACAGCTCACTGAGGGCCAGAGCCTGCCGGAAGTTGCTCTGGCTGGCACAGGGGCAAAGAGCCCTCAGCGCTGCAGGGGAGCCGATCCGTAACAGCGACCTGGCAGTACCAGCGTCACGTCGGCCGTCCCAGGGCCAAGGACGTGGTCACTGCGTGAGCGCAGAGTGAACATGGGACTTCAGTCTCAGTGAACTCAGGTGAAGAAGTTCATAAACTAAGACAGGAAAACCAGTGTGGGCACTGGGCGGGGGGAGGGGGGTCTCCAGTCAGGCAGACCTGGAACGAGAGCCCAGCTCTATCACGTAGATGCTGTGTGACGCTGGCAAGTAACACCGCCCCTCTGGGCTGCAGTTTCATTATCTATAAGGTGAGAATGACAGTGCCGACGTGTAGGGCTGCTCTGAGGCTTCCGGAAGCACTGTGAGCGGCAGGTGCATGAAGGCTCAGGGACAGGAGGCCGGGTGCCCACTGTCATCACCTGAGAACACAAACCAGCCGGAGGAGAAGGTGGCGCCCTCTGTGTCCCGCCCCAGGGCATCCCCACAGAACTGCCCTCAGGAGCCTCTGCCAGCGCTCAGGGACCGTTTGCAGAAATGAGGGTTTCAACTGGACTCCTGCAGTGATGCACTTACACTGCAGGTAAGATGTAAGATGCATGTAAGGTGTCCAGGGCACATTCCTGGAGCCAGGCAAGGGGGACAAAGATTGCTAAGCAAGGGACTGAACCAGGGGAAGCATCCTGGATGGCCCAGGTGGGCCCAGTGTGACCCGGGGCCCTTGAAGGTGGAGGAGGAGACAGGAGACTCAGAGTCAGAGCTGCGAGGACGCTTGACTCGCCACCGCGGACGTGGAAGGCGGGCAAAGGCGTCACCACCCAAGCAACACAAAAGAGACCAAGGAGCGAATTATTCCCTGAAGCCCCAGAAGGGACGCAGCCCTGCCCACGCCTTGATCTACACCTTGATCCAGCACCCCAGGTGCATGGCAGCCTTCTGGCCTCCAGGACGATGAGGTAACAAACGTGTGTTGTTTCAAGCCACGACGCGCTGCGCCTGCGGGTCCTTGAACTCGAGTGAGCGCATGGGGCCTCGGTCCCTGGCGGTTCAGGGGAGCTCCTGCTGGGCCGGTGTTGGGAGAGGATGGCTTGTCCTCAGGAAGGCACGGGGGAGGCCCCAGGGACGTGGGAACAGCACTCCCGGTGCCACCCGCCCCAGGACCTGCGAGGGGGTCTCCAACGACACAGCATGGGGGAGAGGAGGACCTTCACACCAGCAGCAGCGTCTAAGGCTGAGCAGTCAGACGTGGAGGGCTCCGATCCCGGCACGGTCGGCGCTCTCTGGGTTTAACACACGTGCGCACACACGCACACACACCCCTCCTAGCTAGAGCAGGAGTGGCAGCACGATGACACAGAACTTAAAATGCCTACAAGGCAACAAGGATCTCTTTCCCGCAGAAACAGAAAATGAGCAGGCTCACACCTAACTTCTTGCTGAGGTTTCTCCCAAGTCGATTTCAAGTGACAGCCTCTGGATCCAACTGTCACATCCCCGCGAGGGCAAAACCGAGGACAGCTCCGTGCGGTGCCCCGACTCAGAGCAACGCTGAGGTCCCACATGCGCCCTGCTCTGCGCAGGGGGACGGTGCTCCCGGGGCGGCTGCCACAGGGGCCTGGCGTGATGTGTCCTCTAGACACGGCGACAAGCTTGTGGGTTTTGCCACACTTTGAAGTCTTGTGACGCGAGGGCTTTCACAGACTGGCGCTCAATGGACAGGACCTCTGGGCCCTGAAAGGCCCGTGCGTGTCCCGGTGAGACACCGGGCGCCCCTCCGGCCGAGACAGGGCAGCAGCACAAGGTAAGCACAAGTCGTGAGCTTTCACGGACTTAGACATTAATGGGCAATGGAAATTCTGGTTTTGGACTTGAACTTACAAGGGCTGGCCTTTAAGACAATTTCTCTCTGAAACTGGGTAACACAAGGAGATTTATACTCGAATTCGGGGCATGCTGTGTAGTTGGAAGCTTATACACTGGCATTTCACCTCAAGGTGGAATTTCTGATGAGCCAGGTGGAACAGTCAAGCAGGACATAATTAAGGATGAGAAATAAACTAAGAGTGGTTTTGCAGCCTTAGGTAGAGGCCTTGCAGATTATCGAATTAACGTTCAATTCTAACACGTTTCAAAGCCATCAGGACCAGGCTCTAATGCCCTCTCCCCAGCGTCCCAGGAGAATCCTCAAAGGAGCGGGGGTTCCACAGGGGGCTGGCCTGTCCCGATGGGCTGTGGGTGGGCTCCAAGGCGGGCCACACCCCTGGCCGAGAAGGGACCTAATGGTTACGCAAACAGCCAGCTGAAGGAAGCACTCTCAAACCCGGGGTCTGCTTCCAAGTGGAGGGAACTCAGTTGGTGCCTCTCCTGCACTATCTCCATCCCCAGAAATACTCACCCCAAGAAGGCAACTTCAACTGCTAAGCCTGGGAGACTAAACAGCCAGTAGGTTCAGCCCTCCTTCCAGCTCTCAGAATCGGCTGATCCCCCAGGAAGGCTGCTCCCCCGGGGGAAGGCTGCTCCCCACAGAAAGACTGTTCCCCCAAGAAAGCTGCTCCCCCAGGGAAGGCTGCTCCCCTTGGGAAGGTTGCTCCCCCAAGAAAACCGCTCCCCTGGGGAAGGCTGCTCCCCCAGGGAAGGCTGCTCCCACCCCGGGAAGGCTGCTCCCCCTGGGAAGGCTGCTCCCACCCCGGGAAGGCTGCTCCCCCTGGGAAGGTTGCTTCCCTAGGGAGGCTGCTCCCCCAGGAAGTCTGCTCCCCCAGGAAGGCTGCTCCCCCAAGAAGACTGCTCCCCCTAACCCCCAGAAGGCTGCTTCCTGGTACAGCTCTGATGCACGTGAGGGGGTCCTGCCCAGGCCCAGCACTGGCTCTGACAGGGTGGGTCAGCCTGAATGATCCTGGGATTCAGTCAGCCAGGTTATTTGGCTCTCACACTAAGACAGGATTTCAAGCTTCTCATTTAGAAGAAATAAAAGTTATTCTTTGACCATCTGCCACTAGTTTATTTCTCAATTTGTTCAAAACCCAGGTAGGGGAGATGAGTTCTCTTGAAAATCCAAATAATAAGAAAAGAATGACACCCGAGAGTATAAAAAAAAAAATCTGTATTGTGGAAGGACCTGAGAAGATTGACAGGTGTGGCCTTGGCATCTGGATTTAGGCAGGGAGCGGGGGGCAGAGAAGACCAGCCTTCAGAAGGGGCACAGTGTGGTCGGCTGAGGACGGCCCCACTTAGCAGCCAGGAAGCCTTTGAAGGGCACACCAAGGACATTCCAGAGCCAGAGGCTGAGATGGAAGGTGTGAGGGGAAAAGAATGTTCTGTGGCCTCAGGAGAGGCACTTGGCACTCAGGCTGCCCAGCAGGGCTCCACCAGCGCCCCTGATCAGACCGTGGGTTCTGCCCACTTCAGGCAGGGGCGCCACCCCCAGCATGCCATCCAAACCCGCGCCGGCAACACACCTGGCACAGAAAACGTCTGCTGAATAAATGTATGACTAGGCAGGCAAAATAGGAAGTAAATAAGAATGTGGTATATTTACAGAAATAGTAACAGTCATAATATTAACAATACTCCGTGAAAAGTAAACATGCATATCCTTTCAAACTGAGATTTGATTTTGTGTCTTTAAGAAACGATAGAATATGTAAAACTTATGGGTCAGAGGGAAGGAAGGAAGGTCTGAAGAATACAATGACCTTTTGGGAAATGTTTCACAGAAAGTGAAGTCCGTAGCAGACGGACTTTACCTTTCTGCTTACCTTTTTACAGAAAAAAATCAAAAAATGCACACCAGGCTTGCCTCGCACATGCTACTGTTCCCGCCTCACCCTCCAGCAATAACAAACAGCATTTTCCGCGCTCTTCAGCTGACAAGCAGAATCGACTCTTCTGAAGGAGCATCTCAGAGAAGAGCTGGAAGATACACTCATATCGGCTTAGCCAGAAGGACCCCAGCACCCGCCTATTAAAACTCCCAGCTCCCAGAGAACTGAGAATCCCTCTTACCTCTGACAAGGGGCTGTGCCCCCAGACCAGAGATGCAAGCCCTCAGCAAGTCCCACACCCCTTTCCTGGCCAGTCTCACTCCGAGAAAGCTGCCTTCTTAGGCTCAAACCACACTGGCCTCCCTCACCTGCCCTGGACCTGCGTCTGGAACAACTCAGCGGTACAAGGCCCCATTTCAGGCACCCTGATGATCCAATCCATGCAACTGATGCATCAATCCATACAAGACAGAACCACAGCAGACTGGGAGCTCTTCCCTCTGTGCAGTAAACGCTGTCTGAGTGCCTCGTGCGGGAGACAATACCCCGAGGCCGGAGCAGAGACGGTGCGGAAAAGCAGGCCGGAGACCGCCATCCTGAGACAGGCCCGTTTGCCAGGTCGGCCCTCCCTCAGCCAGCGCCTGGGACCGGGGATTTCGGGTTTTGCCACCTCTCCCGAACCAGCAGGAATGGCTCGCTGGCCTCAGCTGAGCACTGTGGTTTGCGCCGAGCTCCTGCTTTCCTGCCGGTCCGTGCCAGGCAGAGGTACCTATGTGAACAGCCTCGGTACAGACCCCAGGCGCAGAGCCTCTACCGAGCTCCTGGCAGACGGTGCCAACTCGTCGCTGGGGAGTTAGGCGTCTCCTGCGACTCCACCAGGGCAGGACTCCGGGCAGCTGGCGCCTGGGTCCCCCTGGGCCTTCTCCCTTGGCCGCTGCCGCCTCACACGACCGCGCTGGGAGGAATCACGGCCGGGAGCACAGCTACATGCTGGGAGTCACGGGACCCGGGGGCAGTCCTAGGCCTCCCAACACAGCTGGGCAGGAGAACAGCACGGGCCTTCTGTCCAGAGATGACGGTCTGGTCGTTAAGCAAACGTTCATCACGCAGACCACGCAAATGCGCATGGGGGCTCGCTGTGCCCTGGGGAGCCCGGCCGTCACGGCACAGAACGGGGGCCTGACCTGAGGACCTGACCTGACCTCTGCGTGCAGAGGACGTGAGGCCCGGGCCTAGACGCAGGGAGAAGGAAGCTAGGCACACTCCAGGCGTGAATGAAGGCCAGTGCGGCGGGAGGGGCCGCAAGGAAGCTGGGGCTGACGGGAGAAGACCATTCGGAGGCTGGAAGGCCACGTGGGGAGCGAAGGGTGAGACCCCAGCAAAGCTACAGAAGGAAGCTACTGACACGGAAATGGGGAGCCACCACGGTTACGAGATTTGCATTTGGAAAAGACGACTCTGGCCGCAAGGTGGGGCGTAACAGAAGGGGCCAGCGAGGATGCGAGAGGTCAGCTACAAGACCAAAGCCAGAATCTGGGCACGAGAGCCATGAGAGCGTCCCACTGGCGACGCAGTCAACCCAGGCTGTCCAGGCTGCATTCAACGAACTGTACTGCTTGGTTTTGTGAACTTGAACGTAGGGCTTCTCACTTATTCCCGTGAGCTCGTTTGTTTGATTGGCTCTCAGGCGGAACTGCAGTCAGTGGAACTCATTCTGCACCTTGATCGTGTCATCGATCACATTAGCTGTCCTTCCAAGCTGAGAGGCAGTGGGTAAACTCACACCCTCCACGTCTTCGCCACGGTCTCTGGGAAGAGGGGAGAAGGACGAGGACAAGGACAGAGCTCCGTGGCATGTTTCTCAGATGGAAGAGCATTGTAAAAATCTATCAAGCCAACTCTTTTCCCACCCGCGAGCCGAGTTTCTCTGATCTTCTGTTTCCTCATCTGTAAAATGGTGAGGAACGGCTCCTTCCCAAGGCGCTGGGGGTGTGAAGTGAGTTGCTATCTCTCAAGGAGCCCAGACAGCGTCCACACCAAGGGTGAGCCCGCCCGCCCACCCGCCCACCCCTTCCCCAGCTTCCCCGGTGACATCGGACATGGGACGTGGTGAAGGCTGAAGGCTCCCCCAGCCCTGGCAGAGCGGCCAGTGCTCCTCCTGTAAACCGCGGGGGAAACGGGAAATGCTGAATGCCTGCGTTCAGACACGGGCCTGCCAGCAGCAGAAGGTGGTGTACCAGTGAGGTAGAGGTAGATGGGCCCCTGGGCTGGACAGCTGGAGTCTGACAGGCGGAGTAAATTGGAGCTTTGTTTCCCCAGACACTCCAAGGCCAAAGTTAATAGCCGGAGCTGAGGTCTGCCGGAGTAAAGAGATAAGATGACCATTCCTGAGGTCAAGGAAACCTCCCCGATTGCACACGCGCAGTAAGCCTCCTTGGGGGTCAAAAAGGAGGGGGCACCACCCCATAACAGGTGATGCTAAGGCCGTCCCATAGGCCTCTGGGCTGAAACCCCATCTTGGAAAAAAGTTGCGCACGCATGCTGGGGAGGGTCCTACAGCAGGTCACGTGTGGAAGAAGAAACCAGATGATTGGCCAAAGGTAAACAAAGACCCGGAAGAACTGCCCTATATGAATGACTTCACCGCCTCTTTATTGGGCTCCTCCTCATTATGGGGGGACGCCCACACCCTTTCTCTCCCCGTGTGCATCTCTGCCCTGCTTCTGTCTTAACTAAGCAACTGTTTCTCTGTGTGCTCTCCCACTTGTTGTGCTGTGTCTCTAATAATTAACTTTGTACCTGTTTTTACAGTTTTTGCCTCCGTGAGAAATGCATTTTTCAACGGGGGCAAACGCCACGGCAGCTTTGCTTCTAGCCTCTAGCCCTAGCTGGTCTAGTGGCTGGGGTTCCTGGTTTTCACCCAGGCTCCCCAGGTTCACTTCCTGGGCAGGGAACTAAGATCTCGCTTCAAGCCACCACTCACCGCTGTCTCGCCAAGATCAGCAGTATTTGAAGGGAGTCTAGGTAAGTTATAAATACGTGCTATAAAAAGTAACCACTAACTGAAAGAAAGGTGGGGAGAGGAGAGATGGCCGATAAGCCAGAGTGAAAACTAACAAGAATAATAAGAAAGTCTCCCTGAGTGAAAAGAGCCGATCTGAAAAGACTACACACTGTGTGGTTCCACGGAAATGACATTCTGGAAGAGGCAAAACCATGGAGACAGTGAAAAGACCAGTGGTTGTCAAGGGTTCAGGGAGAGGGAGGGATGAACAGGTGGAGCACAGAGGATTTTTAGGGCAGTGAAACTACTCTGTGTGATACCATAATGGCGGATACATGTCATTATACATTTGTCCAAACTCACAGAATGTACAGCACAGAGAGGGAACCCCAATGTCAACTATGGACTTTAGTTAATAATGACATATTGATATTGGCTCATCAACTGTAACAAAGGCACCACACGAACACAAGATGTCAATAACAGGAGAAACCTTGTGTGTGTGAAGAGGTGGCAACAGAGTATATCAAACTCTCTGTACTTCCTGCTCAATATTTCTGTAAACCTGAAACTGCCCTAAAAAACAGGGTCCATTAATTTAAAAAGTGCCCAATGCATGCAAAAGAAGGGAGGAAAAAGGGAGGAAATAAGATGAAATGAATAGAAAATAAATAGCAAAATGGCAGTGTAAACCCCAGCCATATAAATAATTACTGAATGTAAATGAACTAAACACACACTAAAAGGGTAGGAAAGCAAAATCCAACTATAAGCTGTCTACAAGAAAAGTGCTTTAAATAAGAAGACACAAACAGATTAAAAGCAAAGGGATGGAAAAGACATACCAAGGAAATACTAATCATAAGGAAGATGGAATGGCTATATTAATATCAGAGGAACTGGAATCGAGGACAGGGGATATAACCAGAAATAGAGGAATATTTCATAACAATAAGCATATAAATTCATCAAGAAAACATAATCATCTTACATGTGTGTGTATCTAATAACCAAGATTCAAACAACATGAAGCAAAACCTCACAAAACTAAAAGAAGAGACAAATCAACCATTATAGTTGGAACTTCCAGAAGTCCTCACTCAGCAGTTGATAGAAAAAGCAGATGGAAAATCAGTAAGGGTAGAGAACACAGGAAAAACACTACATATCAACCAACATGACCTAACTGATATTTACAGAAACTTCCCCAACAAAGCAGAACACACATTCTTCTCAAGGACACATGAAACATTCATCAAGATAGACTATGTGACAGATCTCAAGACACATATCAATTAGTTTAATCACCAATTTTAGGAATTGAAGACATCACTTTAGTCCTTACAGACATTAAAAGAATTAGGGAATATTGTAAACAACAGTATGTCAATAAATTACAATTGTTTAAAATGACCAAATTCTTTAAAATACACAAATTATCAAAACTGACAAGAAAAGAAATAGAAAATCTGGAGCCCTACCCGGAGCAGAAACTGAATTTGTACTTAAAACTTTCCCACAAAGAAAGTTCCAGGCCAAGATGGCTTCACTGTTGAATTCTATCAAGTATTTAAGAAAAACACAATACCAATCTTGCACAAACTCTTTCAGAAATCACAGGAGCATTTTATGAAATCACCATTTCCCTAATGCCGAAACAGAAAAAGAGAATACACAGAAGAAAAGAAAATGGAAGACAATACTGTCATCCCTTGGTATACAAAGGGGGTTGGTTCCAGGAGCCCCCATGGATACCAAAATCCATAGATGCTCAAGTCGCATAGTCAGCCCTCTGTATCTGCAGTGCTATATCTGTGGATTCAGCAAACCCTGGATCATGCAGTACTACCCGTATTTAATTGAGGAAAAAAAAAAGCACGTGTAAGTGGACCTGCACAGTTCAAACCTGTGTTGTTCAAGGGTCAATTGTATTCCTCATGAACAGAGATATAAAACTCTTTTAAAATATATTACATACAATACAATAAAATAAAATTTCAAAGAGAATCCTGAAACATATAAAAAGACGAACATCTCACGACAAAGTGGGACTTATCTCAGGAATGCAAGCTGGCTTAACATTAAAAATTAATCAATGTCCTTCAGTACATTAATAGAGTAAGTCAGAAAAATCATATGACCATCCATCTCAACACAAGAAAAAGCATTTGGCAAAATACTGATTCATAATTATTTAGAAGTCTCAGCAAACTATGATCTGTCTTCCAGCTCTTCTTCCACCAAGTCTTACAAATCCTATCCTCAATCTCTTTGCCCTTTATATACTGGTATTCCTCAAATGTAAAGAAAAAGACCTACCAAAATAAGGCAGAATGTTTATTAAAAATACAGACTCCTTGTCTGTGGAATTTGCACTGTCAAAACCACCCTGATAAAGGGCATCTACGAAAAGTCAACAGCTAACATCAAAGTTAATGGTGAGCACCTAAATGTTTCACCCTCTCCACCAATACCTGGAAGGAGGTAAAAATGTCTGCTCTCATCACTTCCGTTCAACATTGTACTTGAGGTCCTTGACAATGCAATAAGGCAAGAAGAGGAAATAAAAGCCACACATATTACCTAGAAAGAAGTAAAATTCTGTTTATTTGTAGGTGACATGATTATGCACATAGAAAATCCTAAAGCATCTACCCAAAAGCTCCTAAAACTAATAAGTGAATTTAGCAAGATTACAAGAAACGAGGTGTGGCATATATTTTCCACAACAATATCTCTTATCCCATATATTCTTTTATGTGACCAGGGCACTCCTGCATCAAGAGATGGAGTCTAATTTCCCTCTCTTTAAAGTAGGCTTATGACTTCTTTACCCAAAAGAGTAGAGTGGAAGTGATATTATGCGACTTCTGAGGTTCAGTCATGAAAAAAATGCAACTAACAGCTTGCTTTCTGGAAGTCTTACTGGGAGCCTTGAATCATTATGTCAGAAGTCTGACTTTCCTAAGGCCACTGTGCCATGAGGATGTTAAGCCACATGGAGAGGCCATGTGTGGGCAGCTCAATCTACAGTCTCAGTCTTAGAGTCGTCCAAGCCCAGGCACCACACACGTAAAAGAGTGAGATTGCAGATGATTCCAGTCCCTAGGCATCAACTTGTGCCAGCTTTCAAGCCGTCTCACCAAGGCGCCAGACACCGTGGTGCACAGACAGAGATTCGTGGTGTGTCCTGACTGAAATCCTGACCAACAGGATCTGTGAGAGTGATAAAACAGTTGTTCTAAGTCAGGAAGTTTTGGAGCAATTTGTTATACAACAATAGGAACTGAAAAACTGTCAGTTTACAAAACTCAATTGTATTTGTACAAACTATCAGTAAAAATCAAAAAAACAAAATTTACCAAGAAAGCTATACCATTTAAAGGAGCATCAAAAAAAAAAAATCTAGAAATAAATTTAACAAAAGATGAGCAAAACCCATACACTGAAAACTACAAAATGTTTATTAGGGTAAGTTAAAGAACATTTAAATAAATTTAAAACTATACCATGCTTACAGATTAGAATAAATTAACACTGTTAATACTGTTAATTCTGGGACAACTGACACATAGATTCAAAATATAATTCCATTCTAAATCCCAGGCCGTAAGGCTTTTTTGGTAGGAAATGGCTAATGATAAACTTTATATAAAAATGCAAAGGACCAAAAATACTCAAGATAATTTTTTTTTAAAAAAGAACACACTTGGAGGACTTTACCGAACTCCAAGAAAAGCTACAGTAGTGAAGACAGTACGTACTGGTATAACAACCCATTAATAGATTAATGGAACATGACAGAGTATCCAGAAATGGACACACATGTATACAGTCATTTGATTTCCAGAAAAGGTGCCAAAGCAATCTACTCTGGAAACATAACAAAACTGTTTTCAACAAATGGTGCTGTGTTAACTAGGAAATCTATATTTTAAAAAAGAACCATGGGGCCTTCCTCACACCATACAGAAAAATTAAGTCAAGCTAGATGACAGACCTAAAAGTAAAAACTAAAATTATAGTTTCTAGAAGAAAAACATAGGAGAATACCCTGGTATGCTGGGCGTAGGAAAAGGCTTTTTGGTTAGGACACAGACAACCATTACCACAAAAAATAATAAATTAGAATTCATCAAAATTAAAATTTTCTGCTCAGCAGAAGACATTTTTTAAAAGTAAATTGAGGGACTTCCTTGGTGGCGCAGTGGTTAAGAGTCCGCCTGCCAACACAGGGGACGCAGGTTCTAGCCCTTGTCCGGGAAGATCCCACATTCCGCGGGCACAGGAGACGCAGGTTCTAGCCCTTGTCCGGGAAGATCCCACATTCCGCGGAGCAACTAAGCCCACGCGCCACAACTACTGAGCCTGCGCTCTAGAGCCCGCGAGCCACAACTACTGAGCCCACGTGCCACAACTACTGAAGCCCACACGCCTAGAGCCTGTGCTCCGCAACAAGAGAAGCCACTGCAATGAGAAGCCCGCGCACCGCAACGAAGAGTAGTCCCCGCTCGCCACAACTAGAGAAAGCCTGCGTGCAGCAACGAAGACCCAATGCAGCCAAAAATAAATAAATAAATAAATAAATAAATAAATAAATAATTTTTTTTTTAAAAGTGTAAATTGACAAGCCACAAACTTGGGAAAAAATATTCTCGTTCCCTCTCTCGATATGGATATAGATATATAGATATAGATATCTAGACACCGTATGGTCAGGCCACTCAGGATGGCTGTTCTCTTGCTCTCTGTACATCCCTGCTGGACCAGCGCCTGCTTCACCTACACCTGCTCATGTGACTGACCTTCCTTCATACTTGCCCCAGGCCCCAGCTACTGACTGTTCTTATCAAAGGGGCCATGAGGGGCGTGCCTCTCTGCTGGTTTCCCTGGTAACTGACAAGCCCACCTGAGGTCAATTCCCCCTAAAACTGGCAACGGCCCCTTCTCCCGGGAGTGAAGACAGCTGCTATGTCCTGCCCACCGCCCGCCGCACGTGGTGAGGCATTGCTCCAGGAGCTAAGCTCCCCCGTCCATTAAACCGCTGATGTCTCTGTTGCTGACTCCAGGCTCTTTCTTCACTCTTAAAGCTGGGCAAGTAAAGGCCTTGCAAGCCTGTGGAGTGCAGCCCAACAATATAGATACATAGATACACACACACACACACACACACACACACACACAGGACTGCTAACCAGCAGAAATGAAAACAGGGCTGTGCAACGCTGGTGAGGATGTGGAGCAGCCAGACCTCACTGCTGACGGGCTTATGAAATAGCGTAACCAATTCGGGGAGAAGATCTGGACGTTTTTCATAAAAACTAAGTATAGCCCTACGCCATCACCCAGCAAGTCCACTCCTACGTATTGACCCAAGAGACAAGAAATACACGTCAACAAGAGGACGACTACATGAGTGCTCACGGAAACTTCACTCCTAACGGCCGAAGACTGCAAACAGCCTTGGCTTCCACCAGCTGGAGGATGTTTAACCAAACTGTGATAGAGTCACACGATGGAGCACTGCTTTGTAATTAAGAGGAATGAACGATTCATCCAGGCAACGACATGGATTTCACTGTTTTCAATGCTCCTGTAAATTGAATTTTTGTTAATCTTCATTTTTACACTGGCGCACAATAACTCACTCTTAATGAATCTTCTGCTTCAGCCCAGTAACCCACACATTCTTGTCTATTTAATAAACGTTTCTAAAATGTTGCCAAGAGTCCTCACTGTTATCGACTGGAGCTCTAACATCACAGCTCTGAAGGTGCTTCCACCCCGCGCGTGACGCATCTGGACGTGAGACGGGAAAGCGCCACGTGGAGCGGGCGCTCCGGCCATCCACCGTCCACCCGCGGGCTGGGCACGAGGTCTGGCTCTGCGCCCTCCTCCTGCTGCTCCGCTGCCCTTTCCAGGTGGAGACTCCTGATGTGAACAACAACAGCCACGTCAAGGCCACGTACGCATCCTCTCCACCACCTTCCCAAGCAACGCACCGGCCCTCTGTTCTCTTTCCTTGGAGTTTGGTTGAGAGGTGGCAACAGATCGAGGTTCTGGCTCCTTCTGAGGATCCTGGGCCACCTTCTGAGCGTGCCTCGGGCCGCTCTCCTTTTCGGAGCAGAACCTTCTCCAAGGGCTCCCTGTGCAGGCTCTGGTTCCCTGTGATACGTCGTCCCTTTTCTCTCCCTGGCTAACTCACAGCAGCTGTATTTGAGGAACCACCCCGCCCCCCGCAAGACAGTGTCCCCTCCAGCCCCCAGTCACAGGTCTGGTCGTTCCCGGCCTTTCTCTGCCAGTCACTACACCACCACATTTCCGGCCTTTTCTCTGGCAAGTTCCAAGATAATATCGTCACTTTCCCCGATATTCCCATCCCTTCCACGCCAGCAACCAGTTCTTAGAATTGAGTCATTCTTCCCCAAGGAAAGAACATGTAAATGACTAATTATAAAAGGCAACAGTTCTTTTCTACTCAAAGAGGCTGTCCTGCTAAGTAATGAATCTGAGAGTAATTGTACGACTGCAGGGCGGGCAAGTATGGAAGCCGTAACTCAAGAGGTGAGAGCTCCCCGACAACCCTGGCGTCATGTCGTTGGTGAGATGAGAAGGCTGGCAAAGGCCCAAGAATAATCCCCGAGAAGCCAGAGAAGGGCTCGCCCACCTGGACTGGGACCTGGGCCTGCCCTGCCCGGCGCCGCAGCAGAGCCTTCGAGCAGCTTTCTTCCTCAGAAAGTCCACGGGCACTCTCCTCCTCGGCCCCAAGGCCCAGGTCCTGCTGGCCTGTCGCAAAGCGGTCCTTTGTAAAGAAGCAGCCCATCAGCTGGACTGGCCTTTGGTGACCTAACCAAAAATCACCTCCAAAGGTGGCATTAGAAAGACACAATCCGTGAAACCACTGGAAGAAATAATGGCCCACCAAATTTTTTTTTTTTTTTTTGGCCACGCTGCGTGGCTTGTGGGATCTTAGTTTCCCGACCAGGGATTGAATCCAGGCCCATGGCAGCGAATGTGCCAAGTCCTAACCACTGGACCACCAGGGAATTACCCCTTCAATCTCTGGCTGGACTCCTCACGTCATACCTGAGGACAATCGACCTCATTATGAGACCCGAGTGTGGCTCTATCCTGCCAACGAGACGGGAAAGCCCACGTCAGGGCCCTCCACCTCACGTTCCCAATGGCCCCTGGACATGCAGTCAACTCACGATGCCCAGGATCCAAGGAGCAGGATACGGGCAGAAAGACCCACTGTTGTAGGATCCCACGTCCCCGGGCACAACTCCCCCAGTCCCAGGGCCAGCCGACGTTCACTCGTGGCGCACTTTCTCCGTCTTGTACTTTTCCTCTTGTGAGCTCACCCTGGGGGCCTCTCCCTGAGAGCATCTCTCCCTGCGGGGCTGCAGCGCCCACGGTGCTCAGCCAACCGCTGGGCTCCCTGGGACCCTTTCAAGCAGCCTGTGAGGTCCAAACTGCATTCATAATGATACTGAGGCATCATCTACCTCTGTCGCCGTGTTGGCATTTGCTGTCATGCTACAGAAGTGGTGGCAAGTAGAAGTGCTGGCTCGCGGCACGGACCAAGGCAGCATCCACAACCGTACTCAACGCCACACATTCGTGGTTTAAAAAGAGGCAGTTTCACTTAAGGATGTCCTGGGTGACACAGGAAAAGTTCCTAATCTTATGATTAGTATTGGGTTAAATCTTGACCCTTGATAAACATCTTTTCAGTATTCTATGGGAAAAATGGGAAGAACGTGTAAAGCTCTGGAGAAGTGCACCCAAAAACATTGATTTCTTCCAGAAAAGCAATTTTTGGTGCCATTCTCTGAGCTGAGAGCAGAACTGGATACATTTTCCAAGAGAAAACGTACTTGAAAGAATGACCAACAGGCAAACTGGTTATTCAAACTTGGGTATCTGGCAGAAATTTTCTCAAAAATGAACAAAGTTACCCTGTCACCTCAAGGGAACCAATTCACAGTGTTTGCTGCCAATAATAATATTTGCACTTTTAAGCCAAAATCTGAATTTTAGAGAACTTTTATCCACCACTCTGGGCTTGACAGTTCCTTATGAGAATGGTGGTAACACTAACAAAGGTGATTTTTTGATACTGTATGATGAAACGCACCAATGTTTAGAAAATCTACATACCTCAGGCATCCAGGATTTTCCAATGACCAGTGTCTGGTGTGACAGAACCATGCGTTTGTAAAAGATCTATTCCAAGTGCAAGACAGGTCAATGGATTTTACACTGTGACTGAGCACAAAATGTTCACTGCTACGGCTTCACATTCACACTGCAAGTGACCTTTAAGAAACTACCATCTGTTCGGCTGTGGTACAGCATTAAAGGGAAAACATCCACAATCATCTGAAAGGGCTGTTAAAATACTTCTCCCTTTTCCAACTACATACCTGTGAGAGGCTGGGTTTTCTTCATATACTTCAACCAAAAAAACATATTACGACAGGTTGACTGGAGAAACACATAGGAGAATTCAGCTGTCTTCTGTCAAGGCACGTAAAGTAAAACCATGCCTTTCTTCTCACTAAACATTTTTGTTTTGGAAAATATTCATTTATCATAAAAATATGTTATTTATAATAGCATACAATGGGTTTATGACACCCGGTCCATGTTTCCTCTTGATTTTAAGTCAGTTCATATCCTCACACTTATCCAAACTACAATGGCGACAGTACTTGCACACACTGAAAAGTCCCCCATGGAGCTCGCACAGGGTCACGGGGGATGGCCTCATCTAAGGGAATTACAGAAGAGCCCCCCCAGACTCCCTGGATGCTGGTAATGGGCATCGCTGAATGCTTGCTCACGTGAGGATCACATGGAATCAGTCATGAGCATGTGACAGAAAGACAGACGGCTGCCGTTGGCCTGGCGTGCGTGGTAATCACACACACACACACACACACACACACACACACACACACGCCAGAGAAGCATTATGCCTTCCACGCAGCACCCCTGTCAAGAAACCATTTCATCAGACAACAAATCTCGGGTGAAAAATGAAAAGCCAGCATCGGTTTCATTGTACAGCTGATTTTATTTACAAATAGAAGCCGGATAATCTTGTATTTAAATAGCAGAAGTTCCATCACTCATGATCAGAAAAGTGACATCTGAAATTTATAAAAAGTTTCAGATTATGATTCAATCTCCTTTCCAAGGAGGAAAAGAGTCTTAAGTTTTGGGAGAAAGACTGAAAAATATGAAAACATTAGCAGGGTAGGGAAATGATGAATTGATGCTGGGGCCAAAATCTGTCGCCAGCAGGCACATTTTTCTTTACAAGATACAAAATCAGTCAGGAGGCGTTCTGATGGGCTCTCAGATACAAGCTTTCTATTGTTCAACTCCAGAAAGGGCTTCTGCTTTCTCTTTGTCAATTCCTAAGTTATCAAGGGGAATGGGAACCCACACAGTTTTCTTCAACAGAATCGTCCTAGCTGATTTATTCAAATTAAACCTCAGGGCCTCAGTCAGTCTTTAGATGACATCTTAGAAAAGCCTTGCTTGGACCATTTCCAATCAGGCAGCTTAGCTGAGGCCTCTCCAGTGGGCGGCATCAGGAATGCCTGCTATGACAACAGCTCAGGAAAAGCCAAAGCTGGCGGGAAACGCCTGTGACGAGTGCATCCGCAACGCCAGTCCTCTCTCTTCAGGGGGAAGGGCCCTCCTTACCTGGGACAAAGGGATCCTGGCAGAACCCAAGGCCCCCGCACAGCCTCCGTCCTGTGGCGGTCATCTTTGGACCGTTCTCCCGTGAGTGACCAGAACGAACCTCAGACCAAAACCCTGCCCCGGGCTCTTCCCCTCCTCTGTTGGCAAATTCACGGTCCCCCTCCAGGTCCCACTCTGCCCCGCAGGCGTGTCGTCGGAGCGTGGTTTATGCCTTGTGCCGCAGCGCTCACACCTCTCCCCCTCACCCCGCGGTGAGCCCGGGAGCTCGGCCCTAAATCCCTTCTCCCGCCCCAGAGCGGGTGCAGCCCCGGCCCCAGGCCAGCGTCTGGGAAAGCTGTGTGGGCACCAGACAAGCCTAAAATGGCCCACAGCTGGCTCGAGGGCCGTCTACCTACCGCGGCCACTTCCCGCCACACGCAAGGCTCCAGCCCGTCCTCCTGCTCTTGACCTGCCAACGTCTTCCTCCCCAGGCACTGTGTTTGAGTTTCCCCCTGATTTAGGGGAATGGATGATGCCATAAAACCATCCCAGGCCCCGGAAGACTCTGGCTTTCCAGGGAGAATCCCAGCCAGGGGCCCAGCTGACACCAGGTCCAGCAGAAGCCCCACCCACGGGGGGCAGGATGCCCCCCAGCTCACGCTTCCCTCTGGGACCCGGCAGTGTCACTGGTCCTCGAGCGCCGAGATCCCTGACCCGAGGCGGGCGGGGATGGTGGGGCTGGCGGCTGACGGGCCCCGGTGTCACGGATGCGGAGCCAAGGCCTTGAATCTGATGCCCTTTTTTTTTTTTTAAAGACCCCAATTGTACTTGAACATTTGTTACTTTTTTTTTTTTTTTTAATGGCTGTGTTGGGTCTTCGTTTCTGTGCATGGGCTTTCTCTACTTGAGGCGAGCGGGGGCCACTCTTCATCGCGGTGCGCGGGCCTCTCACTATCGCGGCCTCTCTTGTTGCGGAGCGCAGGCTCAGTAGTTGCGGCTCACGGGCCCAGTTGCTCCGCGGCATGTGGGATCTTCCCAGACTAGGGCTCGAACCCGTGTCCCCTGCATTGGCAGGCAGGCTCCCAACCACTGCGCCACCAGGGAAGCCCCAAATCTGATGCCCTTTAAGAGGCAGGTTCCTCTGAACACAGTTCACGCAGACAGTGAAGCGGCTCGTCAACGACCCCCCCCGTGCTGGGGGGGCAGAACCACAGTCACCGGCGGCCGAGTGGGGCGGGGGGGTGGAATACCCGCGGGGATCGGACTCTGCAGGGGGGGGCCTGGTCCCTCCGAGCCCTGCACTGTGCCCCCCAACCAGCTCCAGAGGCGCGTGTGCGCCCGCAGACACACAGTCACCCTGAGGACCATGAAGTCCGCCAGAGGGACGCCGCGGGGCGGCGCTGCCTCCGGGGGGCTCACCTGGATGCCGTCCAGCAGCCGGCTCATGCACCAGTACGTGTCGGCCTCCACGTTGCGCAGCGCGTCCGCAGGCACGCAGGAGACGTCAGCGGTGTCCACGTCCTCGTCATCTGTGCCGCGGGGCGGGGGGAAGACAGGGAGCCGTTAGCCCACGGGGCGAAGGAGGACGTGCGCTCTGCGTGCGCTCTGCCGGCAGGACCCACCTCCCCGCCCCCGCCCCGTTCTTCTCGCTCCAGCTAGATGACTTGGCATCTTCCACCGCATCACTTAATGGGTCTCCATTTTGATACCTAATTAGTTGCAGATAATTAATATTCTGAATCCTCTCCAATTAACATAATTAACATATTGTAAATCATTGCTTCTCAGGCATTTCACATCCTCATAAGAGAGGACCTAAAATATCAATTTATTACTTATTCCTAACTGAGGTCTGAACGTTTTTTCCTAAGATTTCTAAAATTCTGCTTCTCATATATTCACATATTCATTCAGTAATAACCCCTCTAAAAACCCGTTTCCAAGGTGAGAGTTCCCAAAACCACACTGCGTAAATACTTCTATGCTATGAGCAAACACCAAGAAAGCAAAAACACAGATGTGTTTGAAAGAAAGAATAGGCAATGGTGCTCTAAATAATTTCCTCCTCCAAGCATAAAAAATCTAATGAGAAAGCATAACTTAAAAGCTTTAAAATGCAAAACAGATGCCTAATTGAAATGGCTTATCAGACATTTGAAGAAATTAACTTTAGATCCTTATAAAAATTGCTATCATCCAGCATAACACTCATAAATGTTTTAAAAATTGTGCATCGTATTCTTTTAATTTTATTTACTTTTGTTGTATTTTGCAAAGGTGCATGGTAACTTTGCAAGGAAAATGTTCTTTACTAAAAGAAACATTTCAGCCCGGAATATATTTAGAAAGTTTTAAGCAGGTAAAAATGACAATAATCATAACAATGATAACTGCTAACATTTACTGAGTGGTTATTAGATGCCAGGCACTCTTCTTCATGTTTTAAATGCATTAACTCTATTGCGGCCACCGTTGCGCCCCTTGGGAAATGGGGTACAGAGGAACAACGAGCCGGCCCGGTGACGGCCTGGTAAGGAGTGGGGTCAGGGTATGGACCCGCCATCCGTCCCGGAGCCCGGGCTCGTAACCGCTCCCACAGAGCAGGCCAGCCCTCCACACCTGCGCACACCTCACACCCGGGCTTCGATCGCCTCCCCAGCAGCAGCCCGACACGGCCTGACTCCCACCAGGTGCTGGGCTGGGAGAGCCGCCCGGGAACACCCTCCCACTCCGTCCTCTGTTCACAGCGGAAATCAGAAAGTAAAAACAGGGAGGGTCCTTCCAGGCCAGCACCCCGTGAGGGAACCAACCAGCTGGGGCCTCTGTGGGGGGCCTCAGGAGCCCAGAGAGGAGGCCACGACCCCGGACACACATCCAACCGGGCACAGCCTCACGGCCGTGCAGACCACACAGCAGATCCAACTCCTAATCACCGCGTCTCCCTGGAGGCACGTCTGTCCTTCTGGGCAAAGGAAACCAGCACTCTTACCTGCCTTCCTTCATCTCCTCCCTCATTCACGCAACGAGTTTCTGATGGTTTGGTTTGGTTTGGAGGGTTATTTTATTGAGATACAATGCACATACCGTAAAACTCACCCTTTTAAAGTGTACCATTCAGTGGGCTTTAGTGTATTCACAGGGTTGGGTAACCATCACCACGATCTAATTCCAGAACATTTTCATCACCCCAAACAAACCCTGGCCTCATTAGCAGTCACTCCCCATTCCCCTGCCCCTCCCAGCCCCCAGCAGCCGCCAGGCTGCGTCCTGCCCCCGTGGACGTGCCTGTGTGGACATCTCACCTCAGTGGCATCACAGGACACGTGGCCTTTCGTGTCTGGCTTCTCTCACTGAGCACGATGTTTCCAAGGGTCACCGTGTCATAGCCTGTGACAGTGCTTCCCTCCTTTTTATGGTATAATAACTTTCCACTGTATGGACGGGCCACACTGTGTTTATCCCCCGCCCCTCGGTGGTCACTGGGTCATCCCCACGTCGGGGCAAAGTGACGAGAGGCAGCAGGCCCTCCCTGTGTCCCTAAACTCCGGACCCTTGGGCACAGAGATGAGGAGGAACAAACGCCCCCAAGAAGCTGGTGGGTTAAAGGGGAAAACACCTTATAAATGGAAAACGGAAACATTTAGGTACCAGACAGTCACCCAGATGATGGGGGAGGGGTGGGTTACTCGGACCCAGGCTGTGTGCTCAGCCAAGGCCCTGGCAGGCAGACCCAGGCGGCCCTGTCCCCTTCCCTGTGACATGGGACTGGGATGAAGAGTGCACCGGGGCCAGCCCTGAGCTCCCCTCTGCCCGAGTGCGCCCGTGAACCTGCACCAGCCCAGCTGCCCCACTCCGGGGCTGGGGGCCTCCCTCCTGCACTGGGCACCGCTCTGCCCGCTGGGCTGGCCCAGCAAGGCGCCCGGCCTCGGAACTCTGCAGTCCCAGGAGGCACCCTACGCCCACACGCCCTGAGCACACTCTGGGATGGAGGCCCACCTGATTCTGCGGATGGCCTGCCTGGCTCCGGAATTTCTCGTGGCAGCCGAGGCGGGAGGTGTCATCGCCGCCAGTTCACAGATGGGGAAATCACGTCTCCCCGGGGTTCACTGCCCTGCGCTGTAAGGGCCGCCCAGCACCGGGTCCCGCCCGTCACGACGCCCTTCCTGCTGCAAGATCAAGTTCGCAGACAGGAGTGCAAGTCACCTCGTCAGGGCGGAGACCTCCTCGCTGGGAAACTCGATTCAGCATCCCCCCCCAAACTAGAGCAGAGCTGGACTGATTTTCCGTTCTCAGGAAACCGAGTCAACAATAATCAGAGGGCTCCTCTGGAGGTCTTCCATCCACGCACTCTCTTTCAAGGGCCTTCAAAGCACTGAGATACTTCCTCAGCTATAAGAAAAGGCAAGCAGGGGACTAAAGCCCTCCCCAGACCTCAGGCTCCTCTCCTGGGTCACGAGCAGCAGGGCTGCCTCAGCCCGGGTCCGCAGGGTGCGAGCTGCCGCGGGCTGTGGGCAGGAGACTGGGTGAGTTTTCTTCGTCTGTTTAGCTGGCTTATTATTTTACCCCAGGAAATAGCGGTGTCATTTCTCACAGTGGGCCATTTGGTACTCTTGGATGTAATGAAGTAATGGCATTTAACTCAGAGAGCCCCTATGCTAATCTGTCTTCGAAAAGCCAAGAGAATCGGAATGACCCTTATTGTCAGAATGAGATAAATACCCGCCGTGGTTTTTTTAGGGGCGTACAGAGGGCAGCACAGTCAGAGCCGAGGGACGGGCCCAAGAGCAGGAAACACAGTGACTGCCCCTGGCGGGGGGCACTGGTGGCTCCGAGGGGGCCCAGCTGGACCAAACCACGAACAAAAGGGCAGGTGTGGTACAGGCTCGGTCTGATAGAGGCTAAGCTACTAACCCCCCGGAGAGCCCACACCACGGGGCAGAGACGAGCTCTCGGGGTCAAGACCCTCTGGCCCAAGGGTGCACACCTGCCACCAGAGCTCACTCACTGCCTGGGACAGCCCGGGGGTCGGGGTGGGGGGCGACCAGGAGGGGAGGAAACCCAAACACGGAGCCGCCCCACTCTGCACAGGCCCAAGGAGTCTGGGCTTCAGGCCAGCGGCCATGGAGCCCACGCCAGGTGGGACTCAGTGACAGTGGAGAGGCCGGAAGAAAGGCCGTCAGCCAAGACCACTGAGAGAGACCCACGGAAGTGAGGCTTCCCGGGCCATCCCAGGGTTCAAAGGAAGAAACATGACCCAAAGGGAAAAAATGATCAATTGACAGGTACAGGAGAGCAGACAGATCCAGGCCAGCAGCAGACGGAGGTGAGGCCTAAGTAACAACATGGCTGTGGCTGTGGCCGCGGCAGTGGCTCTGCAGCACCCCTGGGACCTGGGGGGTGGGCCCATTCTGACACAACCCGTGCAGATGCTCCAGGCGGGAGGGGGACGCAGCACAGGGCCCCCCAGGGCGGGGCAGGGCCCACACAGCCTCCCCCCCTCCCCCCCCTGCAGGGTTGGGAGCCAGGACCGCTGGGGACTCACCATGGCAACAGTTAAACGTTATTTAAAATAACGGAATGTAAACCAAACTGTTTCATCAAAAACCCGACTAGATTCTCTGTCTTGCGTTTATCTTCTAACCACAAACAAACAGTAACGCTGGCACGAGTAACACTGCACCCAGCCCTCCTCCCCACGTTATCCACGACACCTCCCTTCAGGGGCCAGGCCCTGTACCCCGGGGACACCACGTTGAGGAAGGTGACCCCAGAGAGCCCTCAGAGTGCCAGGGAGGACGACAAGTGCACAGGCTAACCCAAGGGGCGCCTGGGGCGGGGGGGGGGGGGGGGGGGGGGCAGAAAAGGCGCTGACCACCACAGCCCCGGCCAGTAGATCAGGAGTCCCAAGTAGACCACAACCAAATATAAAGGCACAGGACGTAAAAGCAGACATTTAATTAAAAATAATCTCACTTGTCTTCTTAGATCATAGAAAAGCTTTAGGGGATGATTTAAATAAATTCTTTGAAAATGCTGTTCTGCCATATGACTGTTTAAAAAGCAATTTGTAAAACAATCCCATCTTTACCAACAACTCCATTTATAAGGAAAACTCCACCGCTGCACGTCTGTGTAGACCTGCACGCAGAGAACACTGCTCAGAGGAGAACCGTGAATGCCCCGGGGTGTGATTGGTGGGGTAGGAAGCTATCACTACTTTATTCTCTATGGAAAGGTACAGGGTAAAAAGGGAACATCCATTTTCACAATGCAGTTATTTTAGCAATAGGGGAAAAAATGTTGGTTAAGCCACTGGGATAGTTTAACTAAAGTCTGTCTTTTCCACAGGTAAATAACCCTAGAGAAAAAGTGCCCAACGGTGGTGGTACTGTAAATGGTTTGAGACGCTTGCAGGGTGTTTGGGGGTGAGAATGATTAGAGTGAGGGGACCCGCTGGCATTCAGTGGGTGGGGCCAGTGCTAGCCAGCCTCTGCCAGACTGGGCAGGTGGGCGGATGGGCAGATACAGGAAACTATTACAAGAATGGAAGGGGCTTCCCTGGTGGCGCAGTGGTTGAGAATCTGCCTGCCAATGCAGGGGACACGGGTTTGAGCCCTGGTCTGGGAAGATCCCACATGCCGCGGAGCAACTGGGCCCGTGAGCCACAACTGCTGAGCCTGCGCGTCTGGAGCCTGTGCTCCGCAACAAGAGAGGCCGCGATAGTGAGAGGCCCGCGCACCGCGATGAAGAGTGGCCCCCACTTGCCGCAACTAGAGAAAGCCCTCGCACAGAAATGAAGACCCAACACAGCCATAAATAAAAAGAAATAAATAAACTTAAAAAGAATGGAAGGTACTCAGCCTGGTCAGGAGAAAACCACACAGGGATATAACTGCTGCTGTGAAATATCCCAAAACCTGTCTTAGGCAAATAGAGAGCAGAAATGTCCTGCCCGTGTTTCCGTGTGCAGGAGACAGAGAGCATCAGTGGATAAAGGAACAGGCAGGCTGATGAGCGCAAAACGCTAGGACACTGTGATGACGAGGATGCCCACCAGGCAGTCGGGACACCGCCCCCATCGACGGACGGACGGACCCAGTGTCGCTCCTGAGTTTCCACAGCGCGTCCTCTGGTGCCAGGGCCGTTTCATCTGAAAACAGCCCGCTGAGGAGAACACGTCCACCCGACAGACACGGGGCCTGCGGGCAGAGGGCGGGCCGGGAAGGGCAGAGCCCAGAGGCTGTGCTGGTCCCCTTGGTGTCGCCGCCGCTCTGGACGGGCTGGGCACCGGGGCCTCTGACTGCGTGTGGAGAGGAGGGAGGAGCCCTGGTCCCTAACCTCCCTGCACGGCAACAGCTCTAGAAGAGCAGGACCTCGTGCGTAAGAAACACTCCCCTGTCCCCGCCCCCGTGGGACTGCCGCACAAGCTCACCGAGCTTTCCGTCTGCTGGGGGCGGGATTCCCACGGCCTCCTCGCTAACTGGAGAGGGGAAATTGCTCAGTTTAAAGAGCGCTGGGACCATCACGGGATTCCAGGATCGCCAGCGCGGGCTGGACGGCGGCCTCACTCAGCACGAGGCGTGGGGAAGAGCGCCGGCCCTGCTGGGGAACAGCGAGGGCAGGGAGGGGACCAACACTGCTGTTACGACTACGTCCATCACCCACTGGGCACGCGCCCTGCAATAAACCTCTTCACATAATTAGAAGCTTAGCTGGTAATCAAAAATAGTCCCTTCTGTATGAGCAAGCTGGAACCGTTCTACTGTCTAATCTGCTGCATCGCTCAACTTGGGAGGTTTAAATTTGAAACCCTGACACTTTGGTGATGGAGACTCCATTACATAGATTTGGGCTCCAATGTAGGGAAAAATCCTGCTTTGGCCAGAGAAGTGTCACAACTCAAGACTGTAAATTCACGAAACTCCTCGGCCCGGCAAAAAGAACGAATGCTATGATCAGACTGGCTGAGCAGTAGGAATGTTTAATTCTAATATAAACAATGTTCAACGCAAGGTCATGGACTACACCCTGTCAGAGTGCCCAATGCTGCGACGCGGTTGAAGACCCGCAGCCCACAGCCCCAGGCACACGTGGGTGGATGGGCTGTCAGCAGACAAGGGTAACAGATCAAGGACAAAGCAAGGACCACGCGCTGCCCCCTGGTCAGGCAAGACGGCACCACTGGGCCACGCTCAACTGTCAACCTCCGGCCCTGAGAGGGACCCCAGTGACACGGATCGACCTTCTCTCAGCAGCAACAGGCTCTGTTTCCGTCCCACCCCACCCCAAGCACACCCCCCCATCGGGGCTTCCAGTCTCACAGACATGCACCCCCAGGCAGAAGGCACGCTCTCGGGAACAGGACAGAGGGGCGGCCGGGCAGCTACTGGTCTCTTCCTGTAACAACGCGGGTCTCTGATCCCCAGGGGAAAGGGCCTCTCGGCAACACGGGAAAACGGCAGTGGTGGTGTGGGTAAGGAGCCCGAGAGTGAACGGAAATTTCTGTATCTTTAGTGACCCTTGTTTTCATAATGTCCTTTTGGCAAAAGAAAAATTTTTAATCTCATAACGTTCTTTTAGCTTGAAGGGATCTTTGATTTTTTTCATAATTCTGTGAGTAGGAGTTTTTGGTAACAGAAACGCTACTGGTGGAAATACTGATTGATTCTATTAACTTGTATTGAGCACTTGTACGTGTAAAAAAATGTGGGGATGGTTGGCAGGTGAAGACGAAACCAAGAACCACCCGTAGAGTCTGGAGGGAGAGGGCGCCGATGCACTCGTCCACGGATGCGCTGACTCACTCATTCTGTTTATCGACCTTATTCATTGATAACATTTGTTGACCTGATTTATCTCCAGGGAGATGCAATTCACATGGCCGTGCCTGTGAACAAAGAACCGGCCAGCTGGAGAGTGAGCAGGGACAAGGGGCAGACACAGAAGGTTCAGAAGAGCACAGGGTCCCTGACCCCCGGGGAGGCGTGAGCAGGGGAGACGTGGCATCCCAACTGGGCTTGGGAAGACGCAGAACAGAGCACACGGTGACGGGAAAGCAGGTGACGTGAGGGAGGGGCCTCAGGAGGCAGAGCCGGGAAGCGGCACGGGCGTCTGCACAAGAGGCGGTGAGGACCCTGATTCCGTGGCCCCGGCGACAGGCTCCAGAGCTGGACTTCCTTAGCGGGAAGGGGAGCCGTGGAGACAGCTGTGCATCGGCGTCTCACGCAGGGGGGTGGGGGGGCGCAGGGACCCGACGGAGGGACAGCACCGTGGACAGGAAGAGAAGGCCAGAGGCGGGGGAGATGCTCCCAAACAGGGCGTGTGCACCTCAGCCGCCACGGAGGCTCACGTGAGATCCCGGGCCGCGCCACTCATGTCCCCCCGCTGGTAAAGTCACGGCCAGAGAACAGATCAACTCCACACCGTGAAATACCAGGCGCTGGACCACCTGTTGCGGAGGACAGGTGGCAGGCCAGGACGCGGCAACGCCCCGCGGCATTTCCTCCATGGCGCGTGTCACGAGCTGTGTCACCCCCTACTGCTTTACCTGTGCGCTCTGTCCCCCCCACTGCAGTAAGAGCCCCTGGAGAGCAGGGCCATACCCACCCCGCCCTCCGTGTCCCCAGGCCCTCCACCCACACACAGCAGACGCCCCCAAAACACCCGCCAAGTGAATGAACAGCCTGCCACCAAAGAGCCGACAGCCTAGGAGGGAGGAGTAACTACATCAACAACTGGACCTAGAACACAGTAAAAGTTATGCCAACGCACCCTATGAAGAATGAACAAAGAC
The DNA here is from genome assembly GCF_028021215.1 of Eschrichtius robustus. Taxonomy (NCBI): domain Eukaryota; kingdom Metazoa; phylum Chordata; class Mammalia; order Artiodactyla; family Eschrichtiidae; genus Eschrichtius; species Eschrichtius robustus. The sequence goes on along the minus strand of NC_090836.1, from coordinate 103,894,705 downwards.
TTTACCCCAATGGCTCTGGTTAAGGGAAATATCCAAATTATTGCTGCATTTAAGATTATACATAAAATCTAACTTGCCTCCACTAATGCAAACAACAAGTCAATCAAGGAGAATTCCTTCAAACTGAAGGAGGCATTCTTCCAAACGATGTCACGTACAGCCTGCGCTAACAGCCTCCTTTCCGCAGAAGCTCAGGGGGCTCTGAGAAGGCCAAGCTCCCTCTGATCTTGAGGCCCCCTTGAAAGGCTGCAGCTCATGCTGAGCTCGCCTTTGAGAATTGCAGGCACACTTTCTCAGGAAAACAGGGCGCCAGGTTCACGGGCTCCCGCCCTCTCCGCGCTCCGAGAGTCATAAGCAGGACACATACGGCCTCCCCCAGGGTCACACAGACCATTAAACCCACAATGCTCATCTGAGGTGCAGTGGAGCTTGGACCCTCTCTCATCAGGCTCACAGGACGAAAGCTTTCACATCTATTCACTGAATTAAAGGCTTTAAGCCCCTCAGTATTCCCTCATGAGGAAAGGAGTGGAAGACTTTTGGTTAAGACCTTTCTGATGCCATTTCCAATCAGAAGCAGGTTCTGTAGAGACCCATCTTTCAGAAGGCGGACAGCAGTCATTCATACAGAGGATAAGCTTCCTGGAGTCATGCTCATCTGCCAGACGCAAATTGATCATAAATCAATTCATTCAATTGATTTACTCCCTTTATCTAATTAAGTCAAAAATAATTCCTCAAAGGATAAACGGGTCTTTAAATCAATCAGCAAAACACTCCCTCACCATTACTAACGCAGCCAAATGGAAGGAAAGGTTGACCAACACGAGACCCTGCTTGCTCGCAAAAGCCTTGGTGAACTGCATTCAGAAAGGGAGCGAGGAAAGCTGAGGGGTGCTGCGCTGGGACAGAAAGTCGCTCCAGAAGGTGCGTGTAGAGGCACTACCCCCAGGGTGACGATGGAATCCCGACTCTGCGTGTGTGCACAGCTCAGAGAAAGACCCTCCCAGGGAAAAGCCCAGGACAGAAGGAGAACCTGCTCTGCGTCACTATATTCAAATGTAAAACAGTTGTAAGTGAAAAAGTGAGAAAGTAAAACAAACTGGACAAACATCTGCAACACAGTACAGGCCAAGGCGTAATATCAAACAATCTATGAAGGGCTATTTCCAAGCAAGAAAAATATATAAGTCAGCCTGGTAAAAATGAGGAAAATACTTGAAAAGTTTACTTATGAAAAAGTCAGTTAAAAACATAAAGAGAGCTTCCCTGGTGGCGCAGTGGTTAAGAATCCGCCTGCCAATGCAGGGCACACGGGTTCGAGCCCTGGTCCGGGAAGATCCCACATGCCGCACAGCAACTGAGCCCGTGCACCACAACTACTGAGCCTGAGCTCTAGAGCCCAGGAGCCACAACTACTGAGCCCATGTGCCACAACTACTGAAGCCCGCGTGCCTAGAGCCTGTGCTCCGCAACAAGAGAAGCCACCGCAATGAGAAGCCCACGCACCGCAATGAAGAGTAGCCCCTGCTCGCCACAACTAGAGAAAGCCCGCGCGCAGCAACAAAGACCCAACGCAGCCAAAAATAAATAAATAAAATAAATTTTAAAAATAATAATAATAATTAAAAAATAATAAAACATAAAGAAATGGGGACTTCCCTGGTTGTCCAGTGGGTAAGACTCCACACTCCCAATGCAGGGGGCCCAGGTTCAATCCCTGGTCAGGGAACTAGATCCCACATGCATGCGTCAACTAAAGATCCTGCATGCCGCAACTAAAGATCCTGCGTGCGGCAACTAAGACCCAGCACAGCCTAAATAAATAAACAAATATATTTTGTTTAAAACATAAAGAAATGATCAGTAGCACTAGTTATGAATAAATCCAACTAAATATAATGAGTTCACCTATAAAATCGGTCACATTTCAAAGTTTAAGATACCCACCGCTGATACCAGTGAAGAGAAACAGACTCAGGAGCCACAGGGAGCACACAAAACACAGAAGTTCCACTAAGAGAAGGATAAAGGGTTCTGAAAAATAATCTGACAAAATAGGCCAGAGGCCATGAACATCCACAGAGCTCTGCTGTGCCCGATGGGGAGCCAGGCGTTGAGACGGGGGGCCCTGGGCCCTGCCCTGCCACGGCTCGCGGTCTGGCTGGGGAGCGGGGCTCCACGGTGCAAGCCCAACTCCCCGTGAGAACGGGTAGGCGCCCCCCGGGCCCCCAGATCAGGAGGAATAAGGTGCTGTTCCCCTTTACTACTAATGACACAATGAAAGCCCAGACGTGCACTCCCAGGAAGTCACACTGTGAGCACCTCTGCTGCTGGGGTGATGGAGGCCCTTAAGCTCTGGCTCATTAGAAGGGTTTGCGGCCCGACCTGATGGACAACCCAGCCTTCGCTGACAGTTCCAACAAGGTGACTTTGGCCAGGGCCATTCGCAGGTGAGCAGCTTGCTTTCATTGACAACTCCTGGTCCTCAATAAATCATTCAGACACATCGACTCCAAAATTCCACTCATGTTTTCACGCTACTGACATCCCAACTGTGACGCCGTTTATGGCGAGAGGGGGCATGGCATTTGCTGGCACCCGACATCAGGGTCTCACGCGCAGACTGCGGTGGGGTCCGTGGCCACGGCCGCTGCGGCAGTTCCAACATGTCTGCGTAAAAGGCCGTCCGTGCTCACTCACCAGGCATGGCCTCGCCAGGAACCAGGATTTCAGTCACCCTGGCAATGCCCCTGATGACCCATCAATCAAGAATTGCTACATTTCAACCCATTCTTCCCTCTGTTACCTTCAGCAAATGGACCCTGAACAGGAAGTTAAAAACTGCTTGCATTGTAACTAACCCAACCGCATGGAATCTAATCACAGAAAGTACGAGGCTCAAAACACAACCTGGACAGACAGTCCACGGATTACAACACAAGGTCAAAGCAAAACGGGCTCCTTTCAATATTTTTTGAAGCAAACTTCTGTTCAAAATTATATAATCAACTGTGTGGCTCTCCAACTTGTCAATAATAAGAAATTCATTCCCAAGAAAAGAACCCTCGGAACTCCTTTAAAATATGGGGCCCTTCCTTTGCTACTGGTCAGGTGGCCTCCTGGCTCACGGCTGCAGCAAATGCTACAGGTCCCTGCAGTTAGGGGGGGGCCACTGGGGCCGCTGGGTGCCGAGAAGGTCTGCAAAAGGCCTGACTGCAGAAATGTCCAACAAATTAACTTCTTCTTCTTATTTGAGACCGACATTTATTTTGCAAACAGCACACCCGCTCTCCATCCCTGCCCTAAGAAGTGTCCAGAGACAGAAGGTGTGTTGCAGGCGGCCCAGTGCAGGGCCTAGGCCTGGGGAACGGTCTCCAGAGCCACCTGAGCCACCACCACGGCCATCACCCTGTGCACGCTGGAATCAAAGAGGAAAAGCCAATGCAGGCACAGGTCCCCAAAGGGGCCCCCAACGGCTGGTCCCTTGGGTTTCACTCTGGGAGGTTCCCACTCCCCCAAAGCACACCGGGAACTGGGGAGGCAGAGGCGAGGAACGGGGGCGCCCTTCACTCAGCACCCGCAACCTGGCCAGAGACCGAACGGCTCTCAACGGCCACGGCCCGAGCACTCCCAGCCTGCCCGGGCCTTGCACACCGTGAGGCCAGTGTGGGCACTGAGAGGGGCGCCGAGCACCCCAGGCGGTGACCAGGGCATGTGCGAGATCCTGAGTGGGGGTGGGGATACGATGATCAGGTACCGATCATTTTAATCCACAGTCACAGAAGAAAATTTGAAGAACTCAAACTTGTAAATAAAGAGGGAAATTAGGCACAAGTCTATCGTGTAAAACACTTCCAGGCTACCTGAGTTTAATTTTATTCCAGTTTCTTCTACACGTACTTTTCGCTCAGCTTTTCTATGGCTATGGTTGCACTGTAAATATAAATGTGTATATATGGATACTGACGTTTGCAGCCAGGGTTTGCCACTTTATAACACACTCTTTGGGATGTTACAGGATGCTGGTAAACAGTCAGGACCTGGTGCTCTGCCGGTCTCCTTAACCACATCCCTGCTTTGGATGTCATCTGGAACGTTTCACTATTATCAGGAAAGCACCACCCCCCCCCCCATGAGCATCGTGTTTGCATAAGGGGTCTGATCCACGTTGAGAATCATTTGCTTAATATAAACATCTCAAATGAAACTGGTAGGTGAGGGGAAGGTAAGAATATTTTCAGGGTCCCGACAAATATTAGTAAAATATTTTAAAGGAGCGTTCGGAATTTATACCACAGCCAGGGCACCCGAGACTGTGGACCCCATCACCTTTCATCAGCGGTTCCTTCTTTCCACCTCTGCTCACTGGGAAGGTACAAACAGCTCAGTAAAATGAGGTATAATTTGCATTTTTTTATGTCCTGGTGAAGTTTGACTTTTTTCCCACAAGTGCCTTTGTGGCTGTTCCTTAAACCCATTTTGGATTCACTGAGTTCCCAGGGGGAGCCGTGAGGCATGGGAAGGGGGGCGGGGAGGGGGTGAGTTCTCATCCCCCGGGAGCGGGGCTCTCCTTGTTGGGGTTTCAGACACCCGCGCCTCCCACTACGAGCACCCCTCAGGGGCAGAGCCCAGGCCTCCCAGCAGGCTCGGGATGTGTGCCCTCCAGCCCAGTCACCCATTACCCTGAGGAAGCACACAAGAAACTCGGCAGCCCAAATCACAGCAATCCAGATAAGTCCGTCAAAATCCACACACACGTACACACACTCCCCAGCCTGTCTGGCTAGCAACCTGTGCAGGCTCACGTGGGTCCCTCTGTAATCACTAGGCGACGGCGCTGTGTCTGCCCCTCCCGTCTAGTACCCAGCGTGTACGAGAACTAAGTCAGTCCACGTGCTGCTGTGGAAGGCCCCTGACAGAGCCCTGGGTCCCCAGTGTCCAGGGATGGGGGATTGGGGGGGTAGAATGCTCAACTGAATGAAGGACTAGGTTAAAATTCTCCCGAGTCTCTATCGACCCAGTTGCCTGAAGAAACGATTGAGTCTCTCCTTTGTCATGTTTGTGCTGGGATTACAAGATGCAGAATTAGGGGTGCGGGCCCAGAACGCTGTAAGCTGTACAGAAATCAGGGAGCTGCATGAACACTGTTAAGTATAACTTGTTGCAGTCTCTCTGTTGGTCTCACGGGGCTATAAGCGCTGAGGACGGGCCTAAAAATGTCCTGAGCCGCTTGAAAAGCTAAATGTACCAGGAATATAAAACCATACAGATATGCATTACAATCTGAAGGCACTGGCGTCCCTACAAGTTGGCTGAGGTAGAACCCAAGAGTGAATCTACAGCAATTACTCAACTTGAACACGGGAGCAAAATTTTAAAAACGCTTAGATGATGCTTGACCTTCATTTACCACATTTTCTGAAATGCTTAACTTGTTTTTAAAAAGTTAGACTATGTTAATGTATTGGTACCAGGAACCTCTGTTTGATCAAAGGCAGTTAGGAGACTCAATTCAATACTAAAGCTGCCTGGGATAAAAGATGAACTAACACCAACTAGCTAACACTATTTACAGAGAAAATGAAGGCGGAAAGCCTCTGTCAGAGCAGAGCCTCAAAGGCCTGATTTGTGTTAATCACTCTGTTGTCATTTTCCACGGGCTCTACTGAATTCTCTTCATGCCAGCAGTCCTGGGCCAAGGTTTCTGTTTTGTTTTTGAGGAAATCTCTTCTCCTAGCTGGAGGCTGGCCATTCTTTTGTCTGCAGCTGTAGAGCGTGATACGAAGCGGGAGCCTGCCCAGACCCGCTCACTGTAGGTTGGCTTGAGGGTCCTCGAGCCCAATATCAAAAAGATGCCAAGAGAATACAGATTTCTAAATAGGGAGGACAGCTCAGATCCTGGCCTTTCTTCGGCTCGGTCACTGGCGGCCTGTCGCCTATGGGATCCTCCTTCCCCGCGTGCTCCCGGGAAATCCAGATTTCAGGCTCTGTTACCATCCTCTGCGACAGGGAACCGGGGCTCTGGGACAGTAGCGGGTCTATGTTTGGGGCAGAAAAATCCAAAAGGACCTGCTGACAAAATGGAGGCCTTCAGAGGTCCCAGGGGGCAGCGCCGAAAAGGCTGAGTGGAAAAGTCAGTTCAAAGGACAAGGGGCCAACTGAAATCAAAAGGCACACTCTGACCTCAGGCCATGAGAATGAGCAGAGCCTGCAAAGCCCCGCCCACGCGGCTGCTCAGAGGGACACAGAGCACAGAACACGCCAACCAGAGCAGTCCTGGCGCCAGGCTGCTTCCAAACGGCGGTAGGGTGGAGGCACCGGGGGTCTGGTCTGCTCTGACCCAAGCAGAGTCAGGGTCAAATGAGGTCACGGGTGCCAGAACTGACTGGAGGAAGGACAGACGAGGAGGCGGGAGGCCCTCGGCACAGGGGTGAGGAGGTGAGCCTTTCCCTTCCAGGGCCCCCTGCCCGTGGGGTGGCATCAGGGGGACAGCCTGGGCACTGCCCGAAGGCCTGGGCATCGGCTCCTACCTTCAGGACAGCGCGGGGCCAGCCCCGTGGGGAGTCCCAGCTGGACCCCGGTGTGCATGGCGCTCCCGCACCCGCCTCATCCCGGTCCAGCCCTCCTCTGCCCTCCGCCTGTGCCCGCTGGCTCTCCACTGCTGCCAGGGCAATCGTGGACAGAGGCGGGGACGGCTGCACCTACGGGCGCCCTAAGAGATGCCTCATCCATCCCTCCCGTAGTTTCAGGGTCCTTTTGTTTCTGTTCCTTCACCGTGTGAACTGGAGAGTACTAACCCGCCCAGGGCTGTGAGAACCAACCAGAACGTCCCACCTCGCCGCAGTCTGGGGGTGGGGGACGGGACAGACGGGGACACGTTTCGTGATCAAGGCCGCCTCTGTGAGCCACATCCAAGACCCAGCTCGCTTCATACTTGATTAAAGGAAAAGCTTCACGCTTCAGTTGGGCGGAAAGAAGGTACAGAGGAGAAAACATATTCCTTCTGCATAGATTTCGTGAAAGAACTCGGACACTCAGAGGGCTGCAGCTCTGTCTCACGAGAACCACAAGCCACAGAAGAAGCACTCTCAGTGCAATCAAGAGTGAGGGTGCTTGTTACGAGAAATGCATGCTCATTCCCCCACGTTTAGTACGTCCACAGATAAAGCAAAGATGGGACCTAACTCTTGAGGAGCGGCCAAGCCCACTGCCGTCCTGGGAACCCGAGAGAGAAGCGCCCGGCGAGCTGGGGCAGGCCCGCTGCACATGACACCCGCGGAGCTGATCCCCTCCAGGGCCCTGCGGACAGGGGCAGGCTGGGCGGCAAGGACAAACTGTTCAAAGTGCCCATAAATCACAGCTCCCCGACAGCAAGAATGCCACCCAAGGCGGGGGGTCCTCTGTGCCCGCACACGCAGAGACCCCTGCCCACAGGGAGCCCTTGTCCCACCGCAACTTGACGACAGATAACTAAGCACCCACGGGATGAACGGGATTCAGATGCAGGCTGCAGGGGGGCCGGCAAAGTGCTGAGAAGGGCGCGGGGGGGGGGGGGGGGGGGGGGGCGGTGACAAGGTTGGCACAGGCCCTGGGAACAGGACAACCAGCTGCCAGGTCCCAGCCACAAAGGGAACCAGAAGGACCCGATCCAGGTTTCAAAGCCTCTGGTTCTACACCACCCAAGGAGGGCGGGCAGTTAGGTGCACAGAAGGAACCCCGACGCCCTGGGGCTGGAAGCCCTCGCGACAACTGCGCCACCACCTCCCGGCCCCTGTCCCTGCCTGTCACCCTCCTGCAGGAGCCCAGGACCCCTGGGCTGCCCGGCATGCCATCCCCTGCCACTTGAGGACACTGTGCCCAACCTGAGACGCAGGACCAGCCCCCTCCAAGTGCAGGAGATGTGGGGTGCCTTTTCGGGGGGGGGGTGTCTGCCACGATCAGGGGGCAGGGGATGGCCTGGGTCTCCCGCCTCCAATCCCTCCTCCACAAGGGTCCCTTCTTCACACGGACCCGCCCGGGGCATTTGTCAGGGAGGCTTTCCCAGAGCATCACTGGCCGGTGGCTGTCCCTTTCCTCAGGGAGGTCTCTGGGCAACAGCAAGGGGCATGCAGGGCCCGGCAGAGCCCTTCTCCCTCTCCCGGGCAGGACGGACCCCACCGGGAGCTGACTGCTCGCCCCCGTCCCAGGATCCCTACGGAGCTCACACCCCAGCCCGGCTGGGTCCACATTCAAGGGGCTACTCTGGCCTCCATCTGTTGGCCTCTGTTTATCTTCCAGGCCGATCCTGTTCCCGGCTCGTCAGCGACAGAGAGCACGTAAATCTAAGATCCCGGAGGATGGAGGGTGTTCCCCACGGGAGGCTCATCTGAAAGTGAGGAGAGGTGCCTCTGCCAGAGCCCCCTGGTCCCCCAGTCGCACCACTCGGCCCCTCCCCGTCCGTGTGCACACGCAGCCTCACCGACGTAACACCCACCTAGGCTGCGGACAGCAGCTTCCACGTGCTTTCCCAACATCACCACCTTAGGGCGGGACCAGACATTGGATACACCCCAGCTCATGTCCGTCAACTGAGGGGCGGCCAGGCTGAGCCCCGAGAGGGGCCTTCTTCTGTCTGCTTATTCCAGGGAAGCGTTCTTTCCAACAGCGCGTTTATTACAACGCATGATGCTTGAAAATAACTTGGAGGATACAGAGTGTATATAAAAGAAAGGCAAGGCATCCATAAATGCACGACACAGCTACAGCTGACATCTTGGTATAGTTCACTGTGTTACAATTTAGCCCATGACACTCATTCATACACACTTTGTTTTAATAAACCAGAATTGAGACTAACTATGAAGTGTTATGTCTTACTACTTTTGCTTATACCCCAGCCATTTTCACACACTGAGAACACATGAAAATCACAACTGGCTTACACGTCCTCCGCGGCTGGACGTCTGGGTTCCCCCGGAGGCTCCACAGGAACAGAGGGCTCTATGCTGAACGCCCCAGCCCCAATCCTCGTGCCCTTCTCCTGTCTCCTCCAGACAAGGGGGCGTCCAAGCCTTTCAATACGCGCCCAGCGCTTCCCAGAAAGCCTGCTTCGCCAAAAGATTACAGGGTGTCGATCTCACCTCACCTGAAAAGCAGGGAGGGTTACCTTTTGCAATCTTTGCTCATCTGATAGACAAAAATAGAACTACATTATTGGTGCAATTTGCATTTTCATTGCTTGGGACGCTAGACTTTTTTTTGGTTCATTTGTTCCTACACTGCAGCATCGTCGCTTATTTCCAAGAAGAATTTTTTCAACTATACGTTTGCTTTTCACAGACGTAAGAAATGGTTCATAAGGATAAACACCGTCACAAAAAACCCCACAGGCAAGGAGAGAAGTGCAGGGTGCTGTGAGAATGTGAACACCACTGTCGACGGCATGGAATGCTTACGGCGCCACCAAGCAAAGCAAACATTTCTGGTCAGTTTGAAGCCACCTTTTCACATGAGGACGAGAGATAACTAAAGTCATGCATGATACCATTCTGGGGTGGCGAGAAAATAATTTATTTTGATTGACCTTTCTTATCCAATTCAACATCAGTGTATTTTTAATCAAATATATCAATATGTACTAATTAACCCTGCTTGGGGTGAGTGTTAACCAACTGCTTCAATAATAAATCAAAAAATCGTAATTGGTGTATTAATTTTTTATAAGTAACATACCATGTAACACCAGACTGAATATTATATCACCACCACATGATTACACCACAATATACTCTGCGGCCCATCCTTCACACTGTTATTAGACTCATAAAATATGCTTCCAAAATGAGAAAAAATAGCTGTCAAGAACTGCATCTTATTATTCAACTATTAAACTTCCTTAATCATCAATCAGTTTAATTGCTCCTGACAAGGGTTATAAATAACATTCTGTGGTTCAACAGAACACTACAAGGATAACCCCTTCATCCCCAGAGCTGATCAGAAACTCCTCCCTGGATATTCCAATAGCATCTACTTATCTTTCACTGGGATACTGTCAGTTCCATTTCAATTGGATGTAACATTCTGAAGCATTTTGCTAATTTATGCCAGAGATGTTAAGAAATCACTGTATTAAATTGCTCAGTATTATTTTCAATTAGATCCCTAATGGGCAGATGACCAATTCCACTTAGTCCAAACCAACAGCTGAATGAAGACATTACAGTGTCCAGTTGCTGAGAATTCCGCCCCTCCTCCACCCCATCGGCTCTGTGTCCTAAGCTCTGGCCCTCAGCCCAGAGCCTGGGCTGCAACAGAGGCAGAGGTGAGAGACAGCCGCTGCCTTCAAGGAACTTAACACTGAGGGAGGATACAGGAAAAGGCAGGACTCAAGACTGACTATGGGGTTTTCCACTTATGCCACATGCCAGGCCACACGTGACAGCATGTCATCCATCTGCTCGTCCGTGACCCTGCTCTCATGGCGTTACTACCATGGGTGGGGCAGTGCTCCGCAAGCCTGGGGGACTCACTGGACACCTGGGTGGGCCTGCTGTCTATTTAACGCATTCACACAGGCCTTTTCTCCTCCTCTGGAATAACTATCACCACTGTAATCAAGTAAGTGTGTAGAAATCTGTGTTATCGTTGGTCTTCCCTGATAAAGTGTAGGCTTGAAAGCCCCAGGAGTGATACCCCACACAAAGGCATCAAAGAGGTGCCTGAGACACACTGGCTGAAGACCGGATGGTCAGCTGGCCTCCCAGGGCCCGAATGGAGAGAGAGGCATGCGGCATGCTAGCATCCAAGGAGGGGAAAGTCCATCATGCTGGAGAAGGAGGTTTGAGAAGGCTTCGTGGAAGAGGGAGTCTTGGATGGTAAATAAGCATAGTTTCCAAACTGCACACATCCAACCACCTCACTCTCCTGACGAAATTACTCTCCCACAGCTCCCCAGGTCCCCACAATAAACCCAGGCCCACTGGCCTGGCCCCCAGGGCTCTCCACGGAGACTCCCTGTGGCCGCTCTGGATGTGGCCCCGCCAGTCACCAGCATGACGCCCTCATGGTGGCTGCAGGGTCCCAGGACCTCGCCCCACCGGGCCTCACATGCCCTGCCCTCCTCCCTGATGTCCTCCTAGGCTGGCCGCCCTGCCCACCGCTCAGGGCCCCAGCAAACACACCACATCTGTCACAGTCAGGGACTGCCCTGTGACCCACTCCCCAACAGCATGGTCCGCAGGGCTCCCTAGGGCCCAGGCTCAGGGCTCAGCTCCTGCAAACGCTCACGGGCCTGGCAGCAGGCAGACGCGCATCAAGTGCTCCCCCGGGGCCATGTGGTTCATAACGTGTTTTCTGTTAAATGCTGTCTTTGGGTTTTTGTTGTTTTTGTTTCTCAGAAATGGGGTTTTAACCAAAAGAAGTAGGCTGACCGAGGCCTACAGGCCAGTACAACCATGGGGAAGGTTCTCAGAACGTCAGGCGGAAGCGGGTGGGCAGGAGAAGTCAGGCTGTGGTGGCGAGTCGGGGTCATGGGGGGCTCTGCGTCTGAACAAGGGAGTGGTACGCTCAGAGACAGCACCATGCCGGCTGCGCTCTGGGAGGAGGAGCTGCAGTGACAGCCAGTCGGGGGGTGGGGGAGGTGGGGAATGTGAGGTTGGGCGCAGGAGTACACGCCGTGAGCCACAAGGATCCTCGGCCTTGAACAAGGAAATAGATGCAGCTTCTCATCTGGGTGAAGCCTCAGCTCGCTGATTTAACTGATGTGCACTGAGACAACCCAACCAAGAGGAACTTCCACCTGGAGTACATATCATATATCTTGATCACATATCACATTACTTCATCCTGACCCAGAGCAAGCAGCAGGCAGCTACTCCCCTGTCTCAGAGGTGAGACATCAAACCCAGCGAGGCCACAGCCTGTGCACAGCTGAGCAGGGACGGAGCTCGGGCCTTTCTGCCCGGCTCTAACGCCCGTGTCCATCCTTGTGTGGAGATGGCATTTTAACTAGACTAGGACGCTAGGATGATGGACTTGGTTAACTGCCAGGGAATTTTACCAAATCCTAAGAAGGGGAACAAAAATAATAACTATAGCAGACTTTCCATAGAAACCATGCAGGACAAAAGGCAATGCAATGATGTCGTTAAAGTACTAAAAGAAAAAAGCTGTCAACCCAGGTTTCTATACTCAGTGAAAAACACCTTTCACAAGGTGAAATAAACACTTCTTCAGACAAAGAAAAGCTGCCCTGCAAGAAATGCTAAAGAAGGCTCTTCTGCCAGAAAGAATACGATACAAGGGGGAAATACAGATCTCCACAAAGAAATGAAGATGACAGGTAATGGTAAAGGAAGGCAAACGTGAAAGATATTTTCCCTTATTTATAATTTCTTTAAAAGATACTTGACAAGAGCACACCAGTCATACAGATCTTGGCTTCTAATACCGTTCTCCAATCAAAGGGACTGGACTCCTTGGAGAAATGGACACAGACAGAGACACAGACACAGACACACACACACACACACACACACACACACACACACACTGATGCGGGTATGTCACAGGGACCCAGGCACCAACTAAAACAGAGCCAATGGCCAAAGCTGAAATATTCCGAAAAACAAAAGATAATGCAGACTCACTCCCTCTTGCGAGAGAACCGGAATCACAACTAACTACTGAACAATCATCGACAGGAAGACACTGGAAATCACCAAAAAAGATACCCACATCCAAAGACAAAGAAGAAGCCACAGCAAAACGGTAAGAGGGACGCAATCACAATAAAATCAAATCCCATAACTACTGGGTGGGTGACTCACAAACTGGAGAACACTTATACCACAGAAGTCCACCCACTGGAGTGAAGGTTCTGAGCCCCACATCAGGCTTCCCAACCTGGGGGTCCGGCAACAGGAGGAGGAATTCCCAGAGAATCAGACTTTGAAGGCTAGTGGAATTTGATTGCAGGACTTCGACAGGACTGGGGGAAACAGAGACTCCACTCTTGGAGGGAAAGTACACACAAAGTACTGTGCGCATTGGGACCCAGGGGAAGGAGCAGTGACCCCACAGAGACTGAAGCAGACCTACCTGCTAGTGTTGGAGGGTCTCCTGCAGAGGCGGGGGGTGGCTGTGCCTCACCGTGAGGACAAGGAAGTTCTGGCAAGTACTTCCTGGCAGCAGAAGTTCTGGGAGGTACTCCTTGGCGTGAGCCCTCCCAGAGTCCGCCATTAGCCCCACCAAAGAGCGGGGTAGGCTCCAGAGTTGGGTCGCCTCAGGCCAAACAACCAACAGGGAGGGAACCCAGCCCCACCCATCAGCAGACAAGCGGATTAGAGTTTTATTGAGCTCTGGCCACCTGAGCAACACCCAGCTCTACCCACCACCAGTCCCTCCCATCAGGAAGCTTTGCACAAGCCTCTTAGATAGTCTCATCCACCAGAGGGCAGACAGCAGAAGCAAGAAGAACTACAATCCTGCAGCCTGTGGAACAAAAACCACGTTCACAGAAAGACAGACAAGATGAAAAGGCAGAGGGCTATGTACCAGATGAAGGAACAAGATAAAACCCCAGAAAAACAACTAAATGAAGTGGAGATAGGCAACCTTCCAGAAAAAGAACTCAGAATAATGATAGTGAAGATGATTCAGGACCTCGGAAAAAGAATGGAGGCAAAGATCTAGAAGATGCAAGAAATGTTTAACAAAGACCTAGAAGAATTAAAGAACAAACAGAGATAAACTACACAATAACTGAAATGAAAAATACACTAGAAGGAATCAATAGCAGAATAACTGAGGCAGAAGAACGGATAAGTGACCTGGAAGATAGAATGGTGGAATTCACTCCCATGGAACAGAATAAAGAAAAAAGAATGAAAAGAAATGAAGACAGGCCTAAGAGACCTCTGGGACAACATTAAACATAAGACCGTTTGCATTATAGGGGTCCCAGAAGGAGAAGAGAGGGAGAAAGGACCTGAGAAAATATTTGAAGAGATTATAGTCGAAAACTGCCCTAACATGGGAAAGGAAATAGCCACCCAAGTCCGGGAAATGCAGAGAGTCCCAGGCAGGATAAACCCAAGGTGAAACACGCCGAGACACATAGTAATCAAACTGACAAAAATTAAAGACAAAGAAAAATTATTGAAAGCAACAAGGAAAAAACGACAAATAACATACAAGGGAACTCCCATAAGGTTAACAGCTGATTTCTCAGCAGAAACTCTACCAGCCAGAAGGGAGTGGCATGACATATTTAAAGTGATGAAAGGGAAGAACCTACCGCCAAGATTATTCTACCCAGCAAGGATCTCATTCAGATTCGATAGAGGAATCAAAAGCTTCACAGACAAGCAAAAGCTAAGAGAATTCAGCACCACCAAACCAGCTCTACAGCAAATGCCAAAGGAACTTCTCTAAGTGGGAAACACAAGAGAAGAAAAGGACCTACAAAAACAAACCCCAAACAATTAAGAAAATGGTCATAGGAACATACATATCGATAATTACCTTAAACGTGAATGGATTAAATGCTCCAACCAAAAGACACAGGCTCGCTGAATGGATACAAAAACAAGACCCATATGTATGCTGTCTACAAGAGACCCACTTCAGACCTAGGGACACATACAGACTGAAAGTGAGGGGATGGAAAAAGAGATTCCATGCAAAAGGAAATCAAAAAAAAGCTGGAGTAGCAATACTCATATCAGATAAAATAGACTTTAAAATAAAGAATGTTACAAGAGACAAGGAAGGACACTACGTAATGATCAAGGGGTCAATCCAAGAAGAAGATATAACAATTATAAATATGTATGCACCCAACATAGGAGCACCTCAATACATAAGGCAACTGCTAACAGCTATAAAAGAGGAAATTGACAATAACACAGTAATAGTGGGGGACTTTAACACCTCACTTACACCAATGGACAGATCATCCAAAATGAAAATAAATAAGGAAACAGAAGCTTTAAATGACACAATAGACCAGATAGATTTAATTGACATTTATAGGACATTCCATCCAAAAACAGCAGATTACACTTTCTTCTCGAGTGCACATGGAACATTCTCTAGGATAGATCACATCTTGGGTCACAAATCAAGCCTCAGTAAATTTAAGAAAATTGAAATCATATCAAGCATCTTTTCTGACCACAACGCTATGAGATTAGAAATCAATTACAGGGAAAAAACGTAAAAAACACAAACACATGAGGCTAAACAATACATTACTAAATAACCAAGAGATCACTGAGGAAATCAAAAAATACCTAGTAGAGACAAATGACAACAAAACACGACAATCCAAAACCTATGGGATGCAGCAAAAGCAGTTCTAAGAGGGAAGTTTATAGCAATACAAGCCTACCTCAAGAAACAAGAAACATCTCAAATAAACAATCTAACCTTACACCTAAAGAAACTAGAGAAAGAAGAACAAACAAAACCCAAAGTTAGTAGAAGGAAAGAAATCATAAAGAGCAGAGCAGAAATAAGTGAAATAGAAACAAAGAAAACAATAGCAAAGATCAATAAAACTAAAAGCTGGTTCTTTGAGAAGATAAACAAAATTAATAAACCTTTAGCCAGACTCATCAAGAAAAAGAGGGAGAGAACTCAAATCAATAAAATTAGAAATGAAAAAGGAGAAGTTACAACAGACACCGCAGAAATACAAAGCATCCTAAGAGACTACTACAAGCCACTCTATGCCAATAAAATGGACAACCAGGAAGAAATGGACAAATTCTTAGAAAGGTATAACCTTCCAAGACTGAACCAGGAAGAAATAGAAAATATGAACAGACCAATCACAAGTAATGAAATTGAAACTGTGATTAAAAATCTTCCAACAAACAAAAGTCCAGGACCAGATGGCCTCACAGGTGAATTCTATCAAACATTTAGAGACGAACTAAAACCCATTATTCTCAGGCTCTTCCAAAAAATTGCAGAGGAAGGGACACTCCCAAACTCATTCTATGAGGCCACCATCACCCTGATACCAAAACCAGACAAAGACACTACAAAAAAAGAAAATTACAGACCAATATCACTGGTGAATATAGATGCAAAAATCCTCAACAAAATACTAGCAATCAGAATCCAACAACACATTAAAAGGATCATCCACCATGATCAAGTGGGATTCATCCCAGGGATGCAAGGATTCTTCAATATACACAAATCAATCAATGTGATACACCACATTAACAAACTGAAGAATAAAAACCATATGATCATCTCAATAGATGCAGAAAAAGCTTTTGACAAAATTCAACACCCATTTATGATAAAAACTCTCTGGAAAGTGGGCATAGAGGGAACCTACCTCAACATAATGAAGGCCATATATGACAAACCCACAGCCAACATCATTCTCAATGGTGAAACACTGAAAGCATTTCTCCTAAGATCAGGGAACAAGACAAGGATGTCCACTCTCACCACTATTATTCAACATAGTTTTGGAAGTCCTAGCCACAGCAATCAGAGAAGAAAAAGAAATAAAAGGAATTCAAATTGGAAAAGAGGAAGTCAAACTGTCACAGTTTGCAGACGACATGATACTATACGTAGAGAATCCTAAAGACGCCACTAGAAAACTACTAGAGCTAATCAATGAATTTGGTAAAGTTGCAGGATACAAAATTAATGCACAGAAATCCCTTGCATTCCTATACACGAATGATGAAAAATCAGAAAGAGAAATTAAGGAAACACTCCCATTTACACTTGCAACAAAAAGAATAAAATACCTAGGAATAAACCTACCTAGGGAGACAAAAGACCTGTATGCAGAAAACTATAAGACACTGATGAAAGAAATTAAAGATGATACCAACAGATGGAGAGATATACCATATTCTTGGATTGGAAGAATCAATATTGTGAAAATGACTATACTACCCAAAGCAATCTACAGATTCAATGCAATCCCTATCAAATTACCAATGGCATTTTTTACAGAACTAGAATAAAAAATCTTAAAATTTGTATGGAGACACAAAAGACCCTGAAAAGCCAAAGCAGTCTTGAGGGAAAAAAATGGAGCTGGAGGAATCAGACTCCCTGACTTCAGACTATACTACAAAGCTACAGTAATCAAGACAATATGGTACTGGCACAAAAGCAGAAATATAGATCAATGGCACAGGATAGAAAGCCCAGAGATAAACCCATGCACCCACAGTCAACGAGTCTATGACAAAGGAGGCAAGGATATACAATGGAGAAAAGACAGTCTCTTCAATAAGTGTGCTGGGAAAACTGGACAGCTACATGTAAAAGAATGAAATTAGAACACTCCCTAACACCATACACAAAAATAAACTCAAAATGGATTAGAGACCTAAATGTAAGACTGGGCACTATAAAACTCTTACAGGAAAACATAGGAAGAACACTCTTTGACATAAATCACAGCAGGATCTTTTTTGATCCACCTCATAGAGTAATGGAAATAAAAACAAAAATAAACAAATGGGACCTAATGAAACTTAAAAGCTTTTGCACAGCAAAGGAAACCATAAACAAGACGAAAAGACAACCCTCAGAATGAGAGAAAATATTTGCAAATGAATCAGCGGACAAAGGATTAATCTCCAAAATATATAAACAGCTCATGCAGCTCAATATTAAAAAAAAACAAACAACCCAATCAGAAAATGGGCAGAAGACCTAAATAGACATTTCTCCAAAGAAGACATACAGATGGCCAAGAAGCACATGAAAAGCTGCTCAACATCACTAATCGTTAGAGAAATGCAAATCAAAACTACAATGAGGTATCACCTCACACCAGTTAGAATGGGCATCATCAGAAAATCTAGAAACAACAAATGCTGGAGAGGGTGTGGAGAAAAGAGAACCCTCTTGCACTGTTGGTGGGAATGTAAATTGATACAACCACTATGGAGAACAGTATGGAGGTTCCTTGAAAAACTAAAAATAGAATTACCATATGACCCAGCAATCCGACTACTGGGCATATACCCAGAGAAAACCGTAATTCAAAAAGACACATGCACCCCAATGTTCACTGCAGCACTATTTACAATAGCCAGGTCATGGAAGCAACCTAAATGCCCATCGACAGACGAATGGATAAAGAAGATGTGGTACATATATACAATGGAATATTACTCAGCCATAAAAAGGAACGAAATTGGGTCATTTGTAGGGATGTGGATGGATCGAGAGACTGTCATACAGAGTGAAGTAAGTCAGAGAAAAACAAATATCGTATATTAATGCATATATGTAGAACCTGGAAAAATGGTACAGATGAACCGTTCTGCAGGGCAGAAATAGAGACACAGATGTAGAGAACAAACGTATGGACACCAAGGTGGGAAAGTGGAGGGGGCGGGTGGGGAGGGTGTGATGAACTGGGAGATTGGGATTGACATATATACACTAATACGTATAAAATGGATAACTAATAAGAACCCACTGTATAAAAAAATAAATAAAATAAAATTCAAAAATTCAAAAAAAAAATAGTGCAGTACCATCGCACTATAACCCAAAATGTAAAATAAATATCTATGCGTCCATACTGATATAAATGATAGAGTAAATTAACAAATGGGGAAAACAAACAAATCTTTCATGCAGAAGAATCCCAATTAACTTATGTAGAGATCCGCCTTCAAGGAGGTAGGGCATAACTGCCACCCCTTACGTTTGGGCACATCGTGACTTCCTTCCAAAGAGGACAGGAAGGAAAGGAGAGGAAAAAAAGAGGAACTTTGCAAAGGAGAAACGTGATGAATACACCTCGGCCAGGTGATCAAGGTCAGCACCAAAGGTGATCACCCCTGTCACCGCGTACGCCCTGATGTGATGACACAGCACTTGCTCCTTTGTGCTCCCTCCCCAAACCCACAACCCCAGTCTGACTACAAGAAAAACATCAGGCAAACCCAAATTTAGGGACACTCTACAAAATAACCTGGCAAGTACTCAAACCATCAAGGTCATTAAAACAAGGGAAATCTGAGAAAATGTCACAGCCAAGAGGAGCTTACGGAGACACGATGGTTAAATGTCATGTGGTGACCTGGACAGGGTCCTGGAGCAGAAAACGGTCATTAGTAAAAACTAAATATAGGTCATAATAATCTATCAATATTGATTCCTTAGTTGAGATGAATGTCCCAATGTAAGAGAGGGGGGAGGACCTGGGCAGCAAGACCAGGAAGGCCCGTCCTGAAGCCAGCCAAGGAGAAAGCTCTAGAGGCAGGAGTGGCTGCAGGTGGACACAGACGTGCTCTGGCCGCACTGGCCATGGACACCACCACTCTGTGCCGTGTGGCTCAGCAGAACACTCTTAATTTCATAACAGGGACTTCCCTGGCGGTCCAGTGGCTAAGACTTCGCCTTCCATTGCAGGAGGTGAGGGTTCGATCCCTGGTCGGGGAGCTAAGATCCCACGTGCCTCGTGGCCAAAAAACCAAAACGTAAAACAGAAGCAATATTGTAAGCAATTATACTCCAATAAAGAGGTTAAAAAAAAAAAAAAAAAGAAGCAATACTGTAACAAATTCAATAAAGACTTTAAAAATGGTCCACATCAAAAAAAAATCTTAAAAACAATAAAAATAAAAAATAAAATAAAATAACTAATAATAAAGGGCCGCCTCTCGCTGACTTCTGCTCTTAATGCAGTAATTGGTCCAACTCCAATAAGCTAAATGTAATACCCCAGGAGATGAAAGGAGGGGGGCACAGCTGTCCCCCATTTCTCTGCAGACGGCACAGCCTCCAGACTCACCACCTTGTACATCCACAGGGACTGGAGTACCAGAGCGACTAAAAGAGAGACATTTCCCACTAAATAAAGTCTAGACATTTCCCACTAATAAAGGCTCCGCATCTGAGCCTTCTGCGTGAGTAGCACAAATTCCAGTGGTTATAAATCAGGTTTATGAATTCTGTATGCATCTGGGAAAAAACCTCAGTCCCCACTGAGCTGCTCACCCACCGTACATCTCTGCCGTAACTGGACAGCTGACAAAAGGCCCTCGGCCCTGATGACACATTGTCACAAAGTCAAGCTTCACGGGCTCAGAACCAGCATGGAGGGCTGCTGAGAGCCCCTACCCCGCATGAAATCCAGCCCTGTTGATCCAGGCGGCCAACTGCTCTTTTAGTCCAACCGCACCAACTGTGTATTTTCCATACTCACTGCCCTGGGCAATACTGCACGCCCTGGATTATTCTTTGGAAATACACAATGCATGAATCACGAAACCAACTGTGAAGGCCCCAAATTAGACGCTGCTGACCAGCCCCAGAAAACGCCATCATTTTAGAATGTTCTTCTGAAGTGGTTTTGTGTTTTATTGGCAAAATGGTGTATTATTATTGCAATCATGATTTAAATATAAATACCATTAGAGCTATAATAATAATGCACATGTACTTTGTGATTTTATTTCAAAGACTTCACGCCACTATATATATAACTCAATCATTAGCCTCCCAGCGAGACAAAAGGCTGGAAGTACTGCCTCTGCTTTGCAGACGGCAAGTCTAAAGCAGACAAACAAATGGTAGGCAGGCCCGAGGCTGTGTACAGGAACAAACGAAAGCTACAAAACTGCTCGGTTGCTTTTACCCACAAATGCTCACATCCACCTGCACGGAGGCAGGTTCACACACTTCTCACAACAAAACCATATCCTGGATGTTTACAAGGAATGTGAGCCAGCAGAAAGCTCTCTTGAGAGAAAGAACAGAACTGAAACTCCAGTTGTAACCCTGAGAGAAATGAAGCAGAACTCCTGAGGGGGGAGTTTTCACATACACAAGCATCTAGAAGATGCAAGGATGCATCTCTCCTTTGTCAGCACCCACGTCAACATCCATCCATCATTTGTGCCTGTCTACAGTGACTCTTTCAGTGGATAAAAGATGCAGCACTCTCGTCTCAGGGGTCCTGGGACTTCCCGCCTCGGGTCCCCAAGCCCTTACGGGAAATGCAGACCGGGAAGCTCAGAGGACAGGGCCGGCTCTGACCTCGGGCGGGAAAGCGAGAGGCAGCATGCCAAGAAGCCAGGGCCGCGGCCACCTGCCCTGGAGAAGAGGCCTGCATTTCACACTGGACACCAAGACCTGGAAAGGGCCCAAATCAACTGCTCCCCAGGAAGGAGAAAGCAAAGACCAGTAGTGTTTGACACGAGAGGGACACTGGGGTGTCTAACAGACGACACGCACGACACACACCCGAGACCGGGCTCCTGGTCCGTCTCCGTGGCCTTCTCTGGAAGAGGCGACTCCATCCCCTCCCATTAGTGGGGGAAAACCTCAGGGTCATCTTTAACCTCTCTCTCTCACCTCCATCCAATCTCTCAGCAAACCCTTCAAACCAGCCAGATGCAACCCCGGCTCGCCGCCACCTGGCTCTGAGCCCACGCCATTGCCTCCCCTCGGACTAGGTCAACAACCTAACTGGCCTCCCTGACTTCCACCCAGCTTCTCCCTGCACCCCGTCCCCTGCATGTGTCCCAAGCCACCTTTCACAGGCGACGCCACATTAACCCTCTGTGGAGAAGCCTCTCTCTTCCAGATCAAAAGCCAACATCCTTCCAAGGGCTCACGTGTCCTATGGGACCCGGGCCATCACCGCTTGGGTGTCATTTCTCTGATGTCCACAAGAGCCTCTGCTTGGGCCCTCAGGCTGGCTGGGCCTCAGGGCCACCCGAGAGGGTTCACCCTCACTCAGAACGTCCAGTGAGATGCCTGTGTCTCGCATAGACAGCACGCTTTATAAAGAGCTCTAGCTTCACCCCTCACTGAGGCTGACAGATGCGCGGGGAAGAGAACCCCAGGCAAAAGGCTCCCAGCTCGTGGTCCTTCCAGGGCGCCTGCTCCCTCAGGGAACCGTGCACAACTGCTCACATGACCGAAACAGTGTGACCTGCCTCTGCACGTGTGTGTGCATGTGCGTGTGTGTGCGTGGACGTGTGTGCGTGCATGGGTGTGTGTATGCATGGGCGTGTGTGCACGTGGGGCCTGTGTGTACATGGGTGTGTGTGCACGGGTGTGTGTGTGCATGGGTGTGTGTATGGGCGTGTGTGTGCGTGCGTGGGTGTGTGTGCATGTGGGTGCGTGTATGTGCATGGGCGTGTGTGTGCATGGGTCTGTGTGTACGTGGGTGCATCTGTGTGCATGGGTGTGTGTGTGCAAGGGCGTGTGTGCACGTGGGTGCGTGTGCACGTGGGTGCATGTGTGCGCATGGGGGTGTGTGTGCATGGGCGTGTGTGCACGTGGGTGCGTGTGCATGTGTGCGCACGTGGGGTGTGTGGGTGTGCATGGGCGTGTGTGCACGTGGGTGCGTGGGTGCGTGGATGTGTGTGCACGTGGGTGCGTGTGTGTGCATGGGTGTGCACGTGGGTGCGTGTGCACATGGGTGCGTGTGTGCACACGGGCGCGTGTATGCATGGGCGTGTGTGCACGTGGGTGCATGTGCACGTGGGTGCAGGTGGGGGTGGGTGTGCATGTCCTGGTGTTGGCCCAGCACGTGGGGCTGACTTTGCGTTAGTAGGCCTGGCTGTGACGCGCCTCCTGGGCTCTCTGCCTCGTGTCTGAGCACCTTTGCGTGGCAGCATCTGGAGACGACCCTGCTTCCAGGTGGAAAGGCACGGTCTCCCCCGCTCTCACGGGGTCTCTGAGCAGCAGGGATGGGCTCAGTTTAAACAACCATTCTTGTTCCTTCTTGAGAAGCTGCAGCTTCTGCCCCACAGGGGCAAAGACCACAGGCAGGAGGCACCTCTGCGCCTGAGTCAAAGGTTTCCCCGACCGAGCTGGGCAGCAGCCGTGGGCACAGAACAGACTCTGACAAACGGCTATCGGCTAACACGCGACGGGAGTTAGAAATTCGCAGCGAGGGGGAAATGAGCAAAGCCTCTGACTGTGACCGTGACCGTGGCTGGTGGAGGATGGCCCACCCCAGGGCGTGCAGCACGTGGGGAATCGTGAAGGGCAGGACCAAGAATGGGGAATCGCAGAGTCGTGACCACATACGAAACCAACGCTCCTGGCAGGTTCCTGAGCGTTCATCAGATACAACTGCCCCTGTCTGTCCACGTCCTGCTCTGGAACGGAACTGACCAAAACGGGGAAAAAGTATGGATGCCACCTCACTTGCCAATTTAAGAGCTAAAACGTATGTGAAAATCTTTTCTACTTAAAGAGCTTTCATTTCTTGTTTTCTCTCTGTCACCTAAAATGTTTTATTCGAGGGCAGGTGGTTTGCTGTTTTTATTTGCTCGGCCGGGTCAATCTCTCCCGTTCGTCTCTGACGCTCTGGCCCTCCGGCTCCGCAGCCCTCCACAGGCGTGTTTCCTAGACAACACCACGTTTATGCAAGGGCACAAAGAGCAGCCTACTTCATTCACGCCTGGCATT
Organism: Eschrichtius robustus; assembly: GCF_028021215.1. Taxonomy (NCBI): domain Eukaryota; kingdom Metazoa; phylum Chordata; class Mammalia; order Artiodactyla; family Eschrichtiidae; genus Eschrichtius; species Eschrichtius robustus. The sequence goes on along the minus strand of NC_090836.1, from coordinate 103,871,281 downwards.
AAAGGCAAGTTTATCAGGTGAGAGCAGGATTCTGAAAGCCCTGGTAATTTTCCCGCATCCCTCCTGAGAAGAAAAAGCTCAATAACCGGGTCCCCCAGGTTAGCAACAGAACGGCAGGTCACAGCCAAGTCACTGGAGAGAAGAGCCAGGCTGCTGAGCAGGGTTGGAATGCAGGGGCCCGGCTGCGGTCAGGACCTCCAGCCACGCTCCCCGGGCTGCAGTCCCCGGCCCACCCCCCCCAAGGCCTGAGACAGATTATCCACACACCTCAGATGGAGAGAGAGAGAGCGAGACTTGGCAGGGGAGGGAGGGAAGAGAGAGAGGGGAAAGGGGGGACAGAGGGAGGGCGGAGAGGTCGCACCCGCTAGAGTGGACACAAGAAGAAACCCAGGCCATCCAACACAACAGTCACATGGGCAAATGGTGAACAACGCACGTGCCTTCCACAGGCCGGGACGTGCGCTAAAACTTAAATGACTGCCACCAGGATGGCCACGGCCTGCAGGAGGCATCTGGGGGCCTGTCTCTGCAGCTTAGCTCTGTCTCTCAGACCCAGCGGGGCCACGTCCTGCCACCGTAAGAGCAGGAGGTGTGATCACGCTGCAGGAAACCCCCGGTGACGTGCTCAGAAGGCACCTCCCGACCCGGCCGGCACGCCGAGCCAACGACGCTGGAGGGAGGCCCCGGGCTTGCCCTGGGAGATGTGGTCATGCTGAAAACGTTGTGCAGGGTGCTGACCGTGTGGATGAAGCACCTTCGTCCCAGAGTGAGACTGCCTGGGAAATCTCTCAACGCACCAAATGGGGCCCACGTGCCTGTCACCCTGAGGCCCTCCCTGCGCACCTACCGCGGTGAGGTGGCACCTCTGTCCCGGCATCCAGCACTACCCCCTGCTCTCCACCAGGCTTTCTGGTCTCAAGCCCCATCTGCTCTGATCCCAGTGCCGCCCTGCAGATGAGAAGGCAGAGGGTCAGCCCAGGCCCGTGGGCCTGAGCGGCAGAGGGAAGGCGACGCCCGGGCCCCCGCGTGTCGAGGACACCACCTCCCCTGCCCCCCACAGGCCACCGACCACACTGCCTCCTGTGGGAGAAGCACTGTGTGTCCCGGCTGCTCCCCCTCCGACAGAGCACGCCCTGCAGGCAAGGACGGGAACGACGCTGGTGCCAGGCGCGTCCAGAATACAGTGGCGCGGGCAGGTGGCCGTCACGTGGGCTGGACCAAGTGGGCGGCCGCTGTGGTGCACAAGCTGACGCTGGCCTGCCTGGCAGGGAAAATGAGCCTCAATGCAGCTGCTGGGTCGATTCAACAAAAACACTCCAGCCCCTCATTTTCGGAAGCTGTGTTCACATCTCTAAGGCGCAAGATAAGAAAGAAGGGTGCGTACCAACACAGGGCCACTGACGAGAGGGCTCTTCAATCCAGAGAGTTAGAATTACACAGAGTGGCAGTGTTGCTTCGACTGCTGATAAGGATCATTCCAAAGTACTTTAGGTCACACGTCTATACTGAGCAGAAAAGCAACGTCTAATCCGCAGTGTACAAAACATCACATCAGTCAGAAAGAGGACGCTCACTGCCACCAAGCGTCAGCTGATGGCGCGTGGACGAGCCATCCCCTCCTCCGTGGCTCAGCTGCCCTTCTGTCCTCTACGGAAAGACGGGGCCCCAAACCCACACGAGGAAGCAGGAGGCACTATTCATCAGTGAGGAGTCTGCACTGACAGAGGGGACCCCATGAACTCTGTCCCTACACGGGCCCACAGAGGAAGGGACAGAAGCATGAGGACACAGCCCCGGTGGCTGGAGCTTCTGATATCAGCCATCTGGCTGCCCCTTTCCCCATACAAGAGAAAAGCTGTCCACACAGCAGAAGACGGCCGGGGGTTGATCCTGGCTCTGACAGTCAGTAGTTTGAAGATCTTGATCAACCTCTTTGTGACTCAGTTTGCTGACCTGCAAAATGGGATGATAAGAGCATCAACCTCAGGGAGCAGTGATGTAATAATAAGGAAAGTTCTGTGAAAGCTCCTGGTACAAAGGAAGTTAGCTGCAGCCACTGCCACCACCAGCACCACTACCACCATCACCGTCGCCACCACCACCATCACCAACATCATCACCACCATCATCTTCACCACCATCACCACCACCACCATCATCAACATCATCACCACCACCACCGTCACCATCACCACAATTAGCATCACCTTTGTCTCTCCAACAGGAACTGCGGACCGAATGAATATAATAAATCACCATTTATCCCTTCTGAAATTTAAACTATCTTAGAGCAAAGACCATGTCTTACACATCTTGGTATGCCAAAAACCTACCACTGTGAGTGATTTTATAAAAGTCTGTGGAATTGAAAGAAACTGCAAAGAGACCAGAAGATGGGGATTCTATTTTGACCTTTAAGAACCAAAGTCACAACCAACCCACAGATTCTGAAGAGGATCAGTTGCTGAAAGCATAAAGTTGCAAAGTTAGAGGAGGTGCCTTCTCATTTCAAATTTTTCCTTTAATCTCTCTCAAGCACAAGATGGCAGAAATTGAAATAACCTACTCTCTACAAACTTATATCTCTACCTTAAAAGAAAAATTAACCTACACTTTCAGCTTTTGTGAATAAGAAAATAAATCAAATTTTTGCACCCAACTTTCTCTGAGAATACTTTTTCCTGTAAAAAAAAAATGAAAGTAATAATAATGAAAAGGAAAGTATCTTCATTTTATAAAATTTGAGACCAATTTCAGTCAAGTTACTATAGATTAGAGAACATCAAGTGAAAAAAAGGTTTATTACTTTTTAAAAGCATGGCATATATAAACTTTAATGTTAGTAAAAGAAATTTTAAAGTTCAAAAGATTTTTTAATGAATCCAATCAGCCTCAAATATAATCCCACCACATTAAAAATAATAAGCACGTGAAAAGACACACAACATCATCAGTCATCAGGGAAATACAAATCAAAACCACAAGTTACCACTTCACACACACTAGGATGGCTAAAATAAAAAAGACACTAACAAGTGTAGACAAGGATGTGGAGAAATCAGAACCCTTATGCACTGCTGGTGGGAATGGAAAATGCTGCAGCCCCTTTGGCAAAGAGTCTGTCAGTTCCTCTAAAAGTTAAACATGGAGTTACCATATGACCCAGCAATTCTACTCCTAGGTATATAGCCAAGAGAACTGAAAACATGTCCACACAGAAAGACTTGTAAACAAATAATTACAGTGGCATTATTCATAACAGCCAAAAATGGAGGGAAAAAAATCCAAATGTCCACTAGCTGATGAATGGATAAACAAAAGGTGATCTATGCATACAGTGAAATACTATTAAGCCTTAAAAGGGAATGAAGTTCTGACATATGCTACAGCTCAGATGAACCTCAAAAACATTACGCAAAGTGAAAGAAGCCCGTCACCAAACGTATGATCCTACTTGTATGAAATGCTCAGCATAGGCAAGTCCAGAGGCACAAAGTAGATCACTGGTTGCCGGGGGCTGGAGGAGCGAGTGATGTGGAATGACTGCTCATTGGTACAGGGTTTCTTTCTGAGAGATGGAAATGTCCTGGAATTACTGTCAGGGTTGCACAACTCTGAATACACTAAAAGCCACCGAATTATACCCACTAAAAGAGAGACAGGTACCTGCAGGTGGGCAGAACGTAGGTAGGCAGGCAGGTGGGTGAAGAAATTGATCACTTGACAGGTCAGACCGAAGACACAAGTAGGGGTGGGAGAGTTGATTTCTTCTCCCCTTCTCATCACAGCCCTGCTCTGGTCCTGGCCAGCCAGCAGCACCCTCCCTTATCCTGTACTTACATCCTTGACAGTTGAACATTTAAAGCCGCAGCTACAGACCATTTCATCTTCTGAGCTGGTCTCTGCTCCAGCAGATAAACTGCAAAGTTGTGTCAGGTGGAGGGAAAACACAGTTGCTTTCTGCCCCTGGCGAAGACCACTGGGGCAGATTCTGCAGAGTGGGTGACGAGGCTCATGAACTACATCACGATGGACGGCGGGGCGGATCAGATGTTGGGGGTTGGGGGGAGGCTGGGAGCAGCGCACGAGCGAAACGGGGAGTGGGCAGCTCCCTTCCGAGCCCGCCCCCATCACTACGGTAACTGCCATCGGCTCTCTCCTCCTTCCTAACACTCTTGCTGTGACACCCACGCAAGTCCTCTGGCTCCCGCTCAACGCCCGTCCCCGCCACCACCGCCACTCAAGCTCACTTCCATCAGTCCCAGGAGCACAACGCTCTCCCACCCGCACTGCCGGGCGGACGGGCCTTTGCGGGCCTCTCTCTGCTTTCACCAGCCAACCCACGCTCATCTTCATAACGAAATGCACTTCTCTCCTATCTGGCCCTGAAATGAGGTGACCGATGACAGATACTTCATCTCTTCCCCATAATTCACTCACCCTTAAGGAAAAGTTTCATAAGTAATTAAATTGATTTTCCCTGCTGTTTGGGACACATTTATTTAAGACAGCAAAGTGATAGAAAGCATGACTTCTCGGCGCGGATGCCTTTGGGAGGCTGGCAAGCTAAGTGCTGGAGCAAGACGCACTCCCCTGGAATAAACCTCCGCAGACAGGGAGCCAAGCGTGCGGCCGCCCTTCCTAATGGACGTGTGCTTGTATATATTAGATCCACAGGCACTTCCTGGATTCAAAAAGTCTCTTAAATATTAATGCAGCTTGAATCCTTCTTGAAAATCATTCAACTCTTGTTACTGAAGCAAAAACTCAGACGTCTGACGTTAATGGCTTAGCTAAGCAGCTGGAAGAGTGTGGCCACCGTAGCCGTTTCTAACCACCCTTGGAAGAGTCCCTGAAACTTGCCCAAAGAAACAAACAACAGTGGTGAGGCTCGGGGCCTTCAGAAGTCAGTGAGACATCTTTATAAAGAATGGGAAAGAGGGCTTCCCTGGTGGCGCGGTGGTTGAGAATCTGCCTGCCAATGCAGGGGACACGGGTTCGAGCCCTGGTCTGGGAAGATCCCAAATGCCGCGGAGCAACTGGGCCCGTGAGCCACAACTACTGAGCCTGCGCGTCTGGAGCCTGTGCTCCGCAACAAGAGAGGCCGCGATAGTGATAGGCCCGCGCACCGCGATGAAGAGTGGCCCCCACTTGCCGCAACTAGAGAAAGCCCTCGCACAGAAACGAAGACCCAACACAGCCATAAATAAATAAATAAATAAATAAATAAACTTTCATTTAAAAAAAAAAAAAAGAATGGGAAAAACACCTAAAACAAAGGTAAAAGAAAAAAGCACAACGAAAAAGACGGCCCCGTTACTGATATTCGCTGTGAACAGCACACGAGGCAGCCTGCATTCCAATCACCTCTTGCAGACACACCTGCTTTCAGCATTTCTCCATTTATATGCAAGTTTGGTCCACAAACATCTCCCCTTTTTGGCAAAGGGGGGATGGTCCACATTCTTGTCACGAAATCTTAGGTGATGAAGTCCTTCCTGTTGAATGACTAGGTGGATGAGAAACCACATTTCCTTCATGTCCTTAGAGCTACATCGTTCAATCACTGATGCCTGAGTTTGAGAAAATTCATCTAAGACACCTTCGGCTGAAGACTCACAGTCTGCGATTCTGCTTAGACGATCAGTTTCACTGTCGTCATTTGCATCTAAAGAGCTGCCCTGCATCCCTCTGCGTGCATCTCCTAGTTCGTCTAATAATGGGGAAATGCCTTCCTCTGCCGATTTTCCTCTCCTTGTCATTACGGGTGTAAAAAAATAAAAAATTCTAATTCTCTACTATGTTCAATAAAAGCTTTTAAAAGAAAAGACTACAAAAATGTCTATGGACTCTTTTATACCTTCTTAAAAGATAACACTATCATTTGGGAAACACAATAAGAAAACTGAAGGATCACACAGAAGGGATGGTTTATTTCTCAGTGACATCAGTCTTCTAGATGATTCCATCTTCCCATTCTTCCATCCTCTTATTATTTTAGTCCTTTTTTTTAACTGTAGTTAGGAATAATTGATGAGTAACAATAAAATAATACCTGGGATGATACAATAGCAAAATATTTTAAGACACAGAAAAAAATTAAGGTCATTATGATCTGACAATATATCTTAGATTTATAAAAAGGTCCAATGGACCTACACAGTAGCTGCAAGACAGAATGGGATTTTATTCTATTTTTCAAAAATAAGTAGATTTTTCTCCTTGCTCTTTGAAGAATGGAATAAAAATCATCAAACTTCAACCCATACACATAGTCTGAAATACTCAAACAGGAAACTCAAAAACTAAAGTTGGGTCGAATGGTCCCTGAGGGTTCACAGAGGTTCACGCCGTTCCTCAAAACTAAGGACAACACAGAACACTCCAGCAGCCTGAATAAAGCCCCTCATCCTCCTCGTGCGTCCCTCAAAGAACCCTACTTGTCTCCGACCAAGAAGACCCAATGCTATGCTCGTGAGGGGTAAAACATTCATCCTGGGAACGATTTTTCACTTCCAGTATTTGACAAGTCTAGCTAATCAGTCTATGAGGAATGTCTGTTAGTCTGCTTTTCGGTCAGTAACCGTTTTCACTTGGAGTTTAAAGCTGACGGTTCTTCAGGCCCAGTCAGAGGCGCTGGTGAATACAGTCTTTGTCGGTCAGTAATCGCTCAAGGCTACCTTTCTGCCCCGCCGGCTGGTGTCCACGCCCACAAGAGGTCCGTGATCCAGGCCTGCTTCACACTCTGTCCCCTCATCCAGGGACCCTTGGCTGAGCCTGAGTGGCTGACCGGCAGAACCTCGTCCAGACCCGACGGGAAGAGCCATAATCACCGCGAGTCTGCCTCATGCTCTGCCCGCCCGGTGTCCGCACCTCCGCCTGACAGTGGAGGTCACCAGACGGGACCCAAAAGCCTGGCCTGGCCGCAGGCCGTGGAGGAGCCATCCTCAGCAAGACTTCAAGCTGTCTGTGCTGGACTCGTGAAAGCCCCCGGCCAGGGAGGCCGAGCAGGGCTGTGCCACCCCCTGAGCCCGCCACAGCCACCTGACTGCCGGCAGCAGCTGCCCCGACGTCGCCTGTGCTCGCCGCGCAGAGGGACCCAGGGCTGGAGTCGGGCCCGACTCGTGCTTCTTTGGAGAAAATGGTCGTGGAAAGAATGTCACTTGCCAGACCCGGAGATGGACACGAACAGCGCAGGGAGAGGAGTAGATAGATGGCGGATTGGTCTTAGGCAGAAAATAAAGATTTCTGGAGGGAGGACGTGCAGGTAGCTGGACTCGATGGCCGCCACCAAACCACTCGTCTCCCAATATTTCCTCTCAAAACAATACAGAACAACCAAAAGGGAAAAATAAAACTACGCTGACACCGCGGCCTCTCAGCTTGAAAACAAAGGCTGCCCACACCTCGAAGTCACCGTCAGTGAAAAACAGATCTCACCCCGTCCTGGCTCACAACCTCTCCTCCCCCCACCTCCGGGGGGCTTTAGCATGTGGGGGGCAGGGAGGGGGCCACGGAAAGTGAGGGACAAACCCAGTAGACGGGGGTCTCACCGATGCTGCCTGCCATCTGGGCTGCACGGACAGAACCCAACACAGAGAGCAACCCCCGCTTTAAGAAGCTGTGACACTCCACCAGTAGCTCTTGTAACACGCAGTACTTTCAGAAGGAATAAGCATGTGGCCTGTGTGTAAAGACGTATGTGCATGTATGGATTTGTTAAATTAACATTAACAAAATAAAATTTGATCCGAAAAAGGTTTCGGTGATTTAACAACAACCTTTGATAAAAGGGAAACGTTTAAAGATGCTGAAAAACAAAGAAGACAGGAACTGGTACGTGTTATGTACGAAACATTGTGCAAATTCCTGATTCTAACACAGTGAGATATAAAAATTCGAGAAGAAAGCTAAAGTTTGTGGGGAGAAAGGATGAGTGAGAGTCTTCAAATGTAAATGCAAAGCCTTCCGTCCAGCCCACACCCCTCTGCAGGACTTTAATTATCACGTAGGGATTCTGAATCCAGGCCCAGGAAATAGGGTCCACTTGGGAAACACTATGCAAAGCGTGGGGCAGGGGTCTCTCTGGGCAGAGGGTCCAGGGCCGCAAGCTCTGAGCACAAAGTTCAGCCTCCAAGTTGGCCTTCACACGACTCGGATGAAGTCAAACGTTTTCGAAGGCCCTGGGCTGAACTGCGGAAGCTTCCGGATGTCAGATTATGTGGCATTTTATATTAAGAGGGTAAAAAGTGAAAGGATCCCACTAATGTATTTGTTAGCTTTTTCCTGTCAGCCAGAGCCAGGACCCCTTTAGCAATGACTGCAATTTAAAACAAGAAGTGAAGAGAAACCATTTAAAAAAGAAAGGAAATAAATCAGGGAAAGGAAAAAAAAAAAAAAACCAACAACCGTGAAACTGCACTCCAATGGAAAGGAAATAGAACTTGTTCTCTGATGAAAGGATTTTAAAAGGCTGTACAAAGGGTCCCAATTAAGGAGGATAAAATTCTACCACCTCAGCCTTGGGAATCATATCCGAACGTAAGAAAGCACTTCGGCACCGTGTCAGTAAGAAAAGCTACAAATTGGGGAAATTAATCCTTGACTTAACAACCAGCAGCAAGCACAAAACTCACACGATCAAGGAACTCGTGGCCAGCCCTGGGCAGAGCCAGGCTGCCAGCAGCTTAGGAGGTATCCGCGGGGCAGCGCTGCCGGCCTGGCTGTTCAGATAAAGCAGAGAAACCGATTCCAGATCCGAAAACACCAGGACCTCGGCAAGTTACGTAACTTCTCTCCGCGCCTCCTTTTTCCTAAACTCAAAGCAGTAATGCCTACCCTAGAAGGCTGTCGTTAGAATGAAAAGAAATGCGCAGTGAAGTTAATTAAACCGTGAACTTAGCTGAGGGGAATTAGGGGAGGGGTCGGGGAGAACCCCTTCTTTACCCCACAACCCTATGACACTCCAGCTAGACAGCGGCTGTCACTCCAAGGAAGGAGAGCCACCACCTAAGTACCAGGAGGAACAAGACGATTACCTCATGGGTCTGCGGCCTCGGAGCCCCAGGTCCTAACTGACTACCCCGCTCACCAGCACGCCAGCCCAGAGCAAGCGCTCCTTAAATGCTGGGGACTGTCACCTAACACAGGAAAGGCCGCACCTAAGCCATCACTTTTGGCAACGGAGGAAAAGACTGTAGACCCCCGGGGTCTGACTGGAGAGCGAGGTGAGGACACAGTGGGATCAAACTGATGGAAAGCAAGGTCGCAGAAACAGGCCCACAGGCCAAAGAGAGGACTGGCCGCCTTTTGGGTGGCTGACGACTGTATAGGCTTTGCTTCGTCGTTCACGAGAGACACCAGCATCTTCCTCGGCTGGTGGAAGTGTAGCAGAGACCTGGCTGATGCCAACGCGTGTTCTGCGTGTGCACACACTGCATTTCCACAAAACTGCCCCAACTGACCCCACCTCCACCTCGCTCCAGATGGGCCAGCGTGCGCCTCAGGGACTGGGGACAAACGATCTGGTGCGTAACGTCCCCCAGAGAGGCTGCTGGTCACACACCTGTTTCTGCCACACTAGCGCACACAGGGCACAAGGCCTGCAGACGCCAGGCTCCACTCCAGTGTTGTTTCCCTACACACACACACACACGCACCCTTGTCTCTTCCAAGTTCCTAATTAGGCCTGCTGAATACGGCTCCTGCAGGTTGAAAACTCAAACGTCAATGCTGGAGGGTGTCCTGCTTGCTCCTGGCCCTTCAGCTAAATTCCCCCAGTCCCTTAACATCGTGGAGCCCTGGCCCACACTGGAACAGCCTCACGGGCAAACACTGACATATCTACAAACAAGTGACGTGCACATATAAGCACACAGACGCACACGGAGGTCCTGTCTCCAGCCAGGAGCTACAAATAATGTTCAGAAGACCCCAAAGACAGAGCGAGATGGCAATCCCTGACGCGGCTGCAGAGCAGACATTCAAACATCTTTCTGGTACACAACCTGGCAAACGTTATCAAGACTTAAAAATACCCAACCGTTGAGTCAGTAATGGCTCTTCTAAGAGTACATGCCAAGAAAACACTCCAAAATGCAATCAAGAATTACACTTACTACGTGTACTAACCATGACAGTGAAAAAGTAGGAACCAGGCAAACGTGCATCAACAGAAAACAACCAAATTGTATCACCACACAGTGGGATATGGGCCGGAATGCTTGTGTTCCCCCCAGATTTAAATGCTGAAACCCTAACCCCAAGAGGACAGTGTTAGGAGGTGGGGCCTTTGGGAGGTGCTTTGGTCGTGAGGGTGCAGCCCTTATGAATGGGACTAGTGTTCTTACAAAAGGGACCCCCCAGAGCTCCCTCGCCCCTCCCACCCCGCGAGGACACAGTGAGAAGACGCGCGGGCTGTGCACCAGGCGGAGAGGCGTCCAGAATGCAACCGTGCCAGCCCCTGATCACAGACGTCCAGCCTCCAGAACTGTGAGAAACAAACTTCGCTCCTTATAAGCTACCCAGTGTGTGGAACTTCGTATAGCAGCCCACACAGACAAAGACAGCACCTCTACTTGCTTTACGACAGCTTTACTCAGATACAATTTACATACCACACAATTCAGCCAGTGAAAGTGGTTTTTAATATATTCACTAAGCTGTGCAACAATCACTACAACCTGATTTTAGGACATTTCGTCCCTCCTAAAAGAAACCCTGCGCCCAGCGAGTCAACCCCCATCCCCCCAATTCTGTTCCCAAGCCACAAGCAACCGCTCGTCTATGCTCTGGCTCTACAAATTTGCCTATTCTGGACATTTCATATAGACGGAATCATACAGCACGTGGCCTTTTGTGGCTGGCTTCTTTCGCTGAGCATGATGTTTTCAAGGGCCATCTGTGTTACAGCGTGTCTCGGTCCTCCGTTCCCTTTCATCGCTGAATGCTACTCCATTGTACGGGTAGATCATCCTTTATTTACACCTTCATCAGCTGATGAACACTTGGGTTGGGGTTTGGGTTTCACTGGCTGAAATGAACAGCGCTCCCGTGCATTCCTGGGCAGGCTTTTGCCGGTAACTCTAGGTTTAACTCTTTGCTGAAATGCCACACACTGTTGGTCGAAGTTGCTCGGCTAGTGTGACGCCCCCAGCAACACATGAGGTTTCTAATTTCTCCACATCCTTGCCAACTTCTCTTACTGTTCGTCTTTTTGATTTCAGCCATCCTAGGGGGTGTGAGGTGGTACCTCATTGTGGCTTTGGTTTGCATTCCCTAAGGATTAATGATGTCAAGCATCTTTTCATGCTTACTGGCTATTTGTCTATCTTCTTTGGAGAAACGTCTATTCAAATGCTTTGTTTCTAAAAATTCGATTATCTTATTGAGTTATGAGAGTTCTTTATATATAATGGCTATGTCTCTTACCAGGTAGATGATTTGCTAATATTTTCCCCCATTCTGCAGAGGTCTTTTCCCTTTCTTGAGACTTTACAGCTCAAAGTTTTCATTTCCAGGTAGTCCAGTTCACCTATTTTTTTTGTCATTTTTGCTTTTGGTGTCATATCTAAGAAACCATGGCCTAACTCAAGGCCATGAGGATTTACTCCTATGCTTTCTTATTAGAGTCTTATAGTTTTAGCTCTTACATTTAGGTCCATGATTCATTTTATTTTTGTGTATGGTGAGAGGCAGGGATGGAACTTTATTTTTTTGCATGTTGATATCTAGTTGTCCCAGCACCATATGTTGAAAAAGACCGTTTCCCCATTGGGCTGTCTTGGCGTCACTGTCAAAGATCAACTGACTGTAAATATGAAGGTTTATTTCTAGACTCTCAATTCTGTTCCATCGATCTACATGTCCATCCATAAGCCAGAATGACACTTTCTTGATTACTGTAGTTTGGTAGTAAGTTTTGATATCAGGAAGTGTGAATCCTCCAACTTTGTTCTGTTTCAAGATCGTTTTGGCTAGTCTGTGTCTCTTAAATTTTCATGTGAATTTAAAGATAAACTTTTCAATTTCTGCTACAGTTTTGACAGGGATTGCACTGACTCTTTAGATCAATTTGGGGAGGACTGCCGTCTTTATACTATTAAGTCTTCCAATCCACAACATGGGATGTCTTTCCACTTACTTAGATCTTCTTTAATATCTTTCCACAATGTTTTCTAGTTTTCAGAGTAAATACTGTACTTCTTTTTGCTAAATTTAGATCATTTTATTCATTCTGACACTATTGTAAATGGAATTGTTTTCATAATTTCATTTTTGCATTGTACATTGCAAGTGTATAGAAACATAACTGATTTTTCTACCTTGATCTTATGTCCCACAACCTTGGGTGAACTCATTTGTTAGCTTTCATAATTTTTTAGTGGATTTCTTTGGATTTTCTACATACAGATCATGTCATCTGCAAAGGGAGGTAGTTTACTTCTTCATATCCATTCTCAATGTCTTTTGCTTCATTTTCTTGCGTAACTGCCCAGGCTAGAACCAGCACAATGTTGAATAGAAGTGGGGAGCACACGCATCCTTGCCTTGCTCCTAATCATTAAGGGGAATGCATTCAGTCTTTCCCATTAAGCATGACGTTAATTGTGAGTGTTTCATGGATGCTCTTTATTAGAGAGGAAGTTCTTCTATTTCCAGTTTGTTGAGTGTTTTTATCGAGAAAGGGTGTTGGATTTTGTCAAAAAGCTTTTTCTGTGTCAGTCATTCTGAGATGATTACGTTGTTTTGTCTTTCAGTCTGTTAGTATAGTGTATTACATTGACTGATTTTTCCTATGTTGAACCAACCTTGAATTCCTGAGATAAATTCCATTTGTTCTTTTACTATGTTACTACATTCAGTTTCTTAGTATTTCGTTGAGGATCGTTACATCTATCTTCATAAGGAATACTAGTCACTGGCTTTCTTTCCTTGTGATATCTTTGTCTCCCATTTTGGTATCAGGATAATACTGGCCTCACTGAATGAACTGAAAAGCATGTCCTCTCTTCTATTTTTGGAAGAGTTTGTGAAGGAGGGGTGTTAATTCTTTGTTAAATGTGGGTAGAATTCACCAGTGAAGTCCTATGATCCTAGGCTTTCCTTTGTTGGAATTTTTTAAATTACTAATTTAATCTCCTATATACATTGTTCTTGTATATATCCATATAGATATTGACAAATAAATGTACATATTATATTATACTATATTATATTGTATTATATTACATTATATTGAGAGAGAGAAACTTATTTCAAGGAACAGGCTCACACAATGATGGGGACTGGCAAGTCTGAAACTTGTAGGACAGGCCAGCAGGCTGGAAACTCAGGCAGGATTTCTATGTCTTAAGGAGAATTTCCTCTACTTCAGGAAATCTCGGTCTTTGCTCTTAAGGCCTTCAACTAATTAGATAAGGTCCACCCATAGTATGCAGGGTAATCTGCTTTATTCAAAGACTACTAATTTAAATGTTAATCACATCCAGAATATACCTTCACAGCAATATCTACACTGGTGTTTGACCAAATAAGTAGGCACCACAGCCTAGTCGGGTTTATACAAAATTAACCATCACAGTCAGTTTTGGTAATTTGTGCCTTTCTAGGAACATCTCCTTTTCATCCACATTCCCGAATTCGGAGAGTTGTTCACAGTATTTCCTTAGTGCTGTTTATTTCTAAAAGCACTCATAACTTTAGTAATTTGAGTCTTCTCCCCTTTTCTCCTAGGTCAGTCTAGCTGAAGGTTTGCCAACATTTTGTTGATGTTTTTGAAGAACCAACATTGGTTTTATTGATTTTTCTCCACTGTTTTTGTATCCTCTACCTCATTTACTTTGTTCTAGCCTTTATTTCCCTCCTTCTGTTTGTTTTGGCTTTAATTTGCTCTTCTTTTTCTAGTTTCTGAAATTGAAAACTCAGGTTAATGACTTGAGATGTCCTTTTTTAATATAAATATCTCTTGGAGCACTGCTGTAGCTGCATGCCATAAGTTTGGGTATGCTGCGTTTTCATTTTCATTCATCTCAAAGTAATTTCTAATTTTCCTTGTGATTTCTTCTCTGACACATTGCTTTTTTTTTTTTAATCTTTTTTTTTTTTTAATTTATTTTTGGCTGCGTTGGGTCTTTGTTGCTGCGTGTGGGCTTTCTCTAGTTGCGGCGAGCGGGGGCTACTCTTCATTGTGGTGTGCGGGCTTCTCATTGCGGTGGCTTCTCTTGTTGCAGAGCACAGGCCCTAGGTGCGCAGGCTTCAGCAGTTGTGGCACACGGGCTCAGCAGTTGTGGCTCGTGGGCTCTAGAGCGCAGGCTCAGTAGTTGTGGCGCACGGGCTTAGTTGCTCCGCGGCATATGGGATCTTCCCGGACCAGGGCTCGAACCCGTGTCCCCTGCACTGGCGGGCAGATTCTTAACCACTGTGCCACCAGGGAAGTCCCCACATTGCTTCTTTATGGTTGTGCTCTAAAATCGCCACATATTTGTCAAATTCTTCAAATTTCCTTCTGTTACTGATATCTAATTTAATGTCTGTGTGGTCAGAGAACACAATTTGTATGACTTCCATCCTTTCAAATGTACTGGCGCTTGTTCTATGGTCTAGCATATTGTCTCTCCTGGTGAATGTTTCGTGTGCACTTGAGAAGAATGTGATTCTGCTGTGACGGGTGCACTGCTCTGTAGATGTCCGTTAGGTCTAGGGGTTTTCAGGTGCTTAGTTTTCTTTCTTTCTTGGTGATCTTCTGTCTAGTTTTCCTACTCATTATTGAAAGAAGTGCGTCACTATGTTTTAAAAAGAGGTTTTTTTAAGTGCTTAATGACTTTGGGAAATGTTTAGATGTTAAACAAAAAGCAATACTAGAATGTGCATGCATAATATAATTGCTGCAATGTAAAAAGTATATTGACAGAAGACCAGAAGGAAATTAGTAAAACGTCCCAATGACAGCTTCTGGGACAAGGAGCTATACTGTTAATGAGTTTTCCAACTTTTTAGTAAGTCCATTACTTTGACCATCATCAAGACGTTTTAAATAGAAGATCTGACTACATACACGCCACGGGCTATGCAAGCATACAGCCCCCTCCTGTCATTTCAGGGGCTGCCAAACAGCAGCCCCACCCTCTGGTTCTGACCCACTGGCATTCCCAGGGCCCTCTGCTCTCCACTTCCCCCACATAGAACAGAACTGCCACAGGAAGCCTCCTGTATGCAGATGCGCTCGTTTCTGTCTTTAACATGTTTCTGAGACGAGCTGTGGACCCCAAAGGTACATGAGGTGTGAGGAACACCAAAGGAAGCCAGGTGAGGATGCATTTAAAAGCAGCCTTGGTTCACTTAACACATGGAAAAAACAAAGTGCAATGAGGGAAAACTTAAATGCAAACAAGGAAAATTGAAACAGCTGTTTCTAAAGCTGTAACTTATCAATGAGAAATGAGCAAGAGCTCTTCTCTCCCTGTCACTGGAAGCCCAATTCATGCTGACAGTGGAAAAGGCAAAAGAAAGGTGGCGCCACTAGCATTCAGCTGACAGCAAACTCCCTGCATCGCTTCTCCTCTGTGTCCCGACTGGTTGGCATCGCTTCTCCTCTGTGCCCCTTGCCAACCGCACACCAAATCCAATTCCAGCGCATCCCAATCTCCAGGAACCGCGTGCTAAAATGTCTTCTCTGGGCAGAATTAACCTGTTTAAAAACAACCTGTGCTTTTGAGACTCTGACTTACAAACAGGAACATAAAAATAAACACCCATAATGTTCATAAGTAAATACACTGTTTATGCCAGTCACTTTCCGTATTAGCTTTCAAGAGTAATTTATTTTACGACAAAATGACATATAAAATCAAATCAATCAGAGCTTACACGTGCTGATAATGAAAATCAATTGTAAAATACTCCTCGTCTTCCAAAATGCGTCACCGTCATCCCTCCCATGCGCACAACCCTCATTCAATCACTCCGAGGAGCTGGTCCAAAGCGCCAGAGTAGTTTCTAAATTTAAGTAGCACAGAGGATGGGGAGGGGGGGAATGCTTCTTCGTTTCTTGCTATGCTGAAATTATTTGGTTCCGGTAAAATATAAGTCTCTACTTAAATTGTGGGATTCAAGGTGACGGAATAATGGTTCTTAATTTTAAATCAGATTTAACATTGCTCAAAGGAATATGGTAGCCTGTTTGAAAACTACAGGCTTTACTTAAAACTTGCGCCATGCCTGGGGGGAAAAAAACTAAAAAAATCCAACAACAGGAGAATGGTTTCATGAATTACGCTACATTATCTCAGCAGAATATTATGTGCAGGAGGTGGAAACGATCTTTACAAAGATTTCTTAATAATATAGGGATGAGCTTAGTTACAAGGTTAAATGGGGAAAAGGCATGAAACAATTTTATACACAATGTGCTCTGAACTACATAAATACAACACATGGCGAAAAGACTCAGAGGAGCTCTGCCCAAACGGCTGTCCTCCCTGGGCGCTGCCGTGGGCCCGCGCCCCGTCCCCAGGCCGGTCTGATGGGGACACACAGGCACAGACACCGGCGAGGGATGACCAGCGAGCGGCCGTCGGGGGCCCCAACGCAGAGGGCAGTGGGAAACGCGGCCGGCTCAAGGCTAGAGGGGCCGTCCTTCCTTCCAGCCCAAACCGAGACATCAGGACCCCCGGGCTCAGCGGAGCCTGGAGAGAAAGAAACTGGACCCAACCCTGCGCTTCCCAGCCGGGAGCCGCACCTCGCCACGCGGAGCCCTCCTCCGCGACAGTCTCCTCCGAGCACGCGACACCCTCCCGGAGTGGCACTCAGCGCCTGGGCTCCCCCCGCTGGCCTCAGCACCGCTTGCGTGGCCATCTTCTCCCGCCTCCGCCTCTGGACAGCCCGCACACCGTGACCCCACCTCCGGGGTCCCAAGAGCTCCCCTGACCTCCGTCCCCAGCCGTCCCTTGTGGTGGGACAGGCACCTCCAGGGCCCACCCAAGACCATGGGCTCCATCCCGAGGTTAGTTGGGGATTTGTTCCACACTTACTTGGAGAGGCTGTGGCTGGCGGTGGTGCACGTGCGTGTGTCTGTGTGTGCCCGAGCGTGCATGCACGTGTGCGTGCACCAAACTTGCATTTTGAAGACACTGTGTCCCTGGAGAGCGGGGCAAGGTGCCCCGGAGGAGACCTGGGCTGCTGGCAGCCCCAGGAGGCCAGTCGGGCCGCTGCACATGTGTGTTCTTGTGTGTGTGTGTGTGCGTGTGTGTGTGTGTGCGCGCGCGCACGTGTGTGTCTTCTTTTGTGTGTGTGTGTGTGTGTGTGTGTGTGTGTGAGTGTGTGTGGTGAGGGTTACGGAAGGCAAGGGGAGTCTCTTTGAGTCTCTAACTGAAGGCACCACTTGGAACACAGATTCTCCTTCCTCCAGCTTCTCTCTCTTCTGGACAATTAACATCACGGTCACGTCCCTTCGTCCTAGCTTGCTGATCATTCAGACAAACGCACAACGGATCGCTCGGGTCTTACAACGTAAGTTGCTGCTAGACTCATTAAGGCAAACTTATTTACCACATTAATTAAATGGTCTATTTAACATGGAATATCAGTTCTCTAATCACATCTCAGTTGAACCTCTTCTTTCAATTAACAGCTCTGAAGTCTACTGACAGAGGTCCTACTGTTCTAGGATCGTTAAGAACATTTTCATTATCTGTCAAATGAGAGAGGGAGAAGCAGAGAGGCAGGAGCGCTCTCAGGAGCGACCTCTCCCTGCTGAAGAGATGATGGGGGAGCAGCCCGTGCTCGTTGGTTGCTTAGCAATGAAGAGACTCCCATGAAATCGTCAGTGCTGGGAGAGGGGTGCCCACAAAATGGACCAAGCGGGTACATTCTCATCCTCAGGGGATCAGATGCCCTGGAGTCAACCTCACTCTCTCCAGATTACAGCAACGATGGAATCGAAGCTGACCAGAAACTGAAATGGCTAAAACGCAACCTAAAAAACCAACAAACACCAAGGCAGGAAGGTTCACATGAAGACAAAGTAATATCAGTTTTAAGTAAAAATGCTACAACTGAAGAGTAAACCCCTCCTGTGGCATTTAGATTTTATCCATAGATGAATTAAAAAGTAGATCCTGCACATGTGTTATCAGAATTGTTTTTAAACTTGAAATATAAACCAGGTGAAGGTATATCACAGTTGGCTGCTGCAACATAAATGGAAGAAAAAATATGCAGTACTCAGAGAGAAACATCACAACCCAACCTAAATGCCCATTAAACCAATTATTTTGCATGTAATTAATATTCCCATAAAATTAAATGCTACTAGTATATCAAAAGCAGAAAGGTGATGAACTGCTGCAGAAATGCAATTAAAGAAGATTCGGTTTTTAGCTTGTAAGCAAAACATTCAACTGATATTCTGTCACCTTAACCTTACCCATTTAAATCCAAACCATTAAAGCCGGTGCTCTGATGGCCATTAACATAAAACTACACTCCCCATATATGCTGCATTTCTCCTCTTACATTAGGAAAAAGAAGATATTAATAATAATAACTGCATCTTAATGTCTTCAGTAGTTGGGCATGTGGATTTAAAGACTTTTTTAAAGCTGGCATCAATGAGAAAACTATTATTCTCTAATATTAGTTGTCATTAATAACAGTAAAATTAATAGCAATTTTCAGTATCGGTATAATTACGCATAGCAACATCGTTAAGGCCACTAAAGTTCATGTTTAATGTTTGTGAGAAGAAAACATCATGATATGATCTTACCTATGTATTCGCAAATGAAGACTACAAAGAAAGGAGTGACAAGGTCATTTATCCCCTGAACATATCCACTGGCAGGGTGACGTATGGCCCATATAAACAATATCCTTTCAAAAATCTGAAAGAAAATTGAACAGCTGGTGAAGCAAAAAGTAAACACAGCAGAAACTTTTAAATGTACACATTCTTAAAATATACACTATCAATACTTTTCAATCTCTAATACTAAAATACCAATAGGTTTAATTTTTTTGTAAAACTCCAGTTATCTTAATTTTGTATAGACTCAACAAGCAATACGGAGTATGTCACCAACCCCTGGGCTCAGTCCCACCCCACGAGCTGGCTCCCACAAAAGATGCTCTCTGCTCCTCCAAGCCCCTTGGGTAACCACTGCGTGTGGCTGTCCTGGACTTGGTCAGCCAGCACAGCAGCAGCCGGCCTATCAGTGAAGGAGAGAGGGATGGAGGGACAGAGGGGTGGATGGGCAGGTGGGTGGACACATGCATGAATGGGTACATGGATGGATGGATGGAAGGGTGGGGGGATGGAAGGGTGCATGGGAGGGAGGGAGGCAGGGAGGGAGGGAGGGAATGGATGGATGGATGCTCTAAATTTCCCGCATATGTTTTTTTTATTGAGGTATAATTGACATATAACAGTGTATTAGTGTCAGGTGTACAACATAATGATTCAATATTTGTAAATACTATACTGTGAAATGATCACCATAATAAGTCTACTTAACATCCATCACCATACACACGTTATACATTTTTTTTCTTGTGATGAGGACTTTTAAGATTTAGTTCCTTAGCAACTTTCGAAGACGGGATACAATATCATTAACTGTACTCTCCGAGCTGTACATTACAGCTCTACTACTTTTTATTTCATTCTGACCCCCTTCACCCATGTCACACACACAACCCCCAACCCTCACCTCTGGCAACCACCAATCTGTTCTCTGCATCTCTGAGCTTGGTTGTTTTTTTTAATGGATTTTCTTTCAGATTATTTCCCACGATATTGAATAGTTTATTCTAAGATACTGAATACAGCTGCCTGTGCTATACAGCAAATCCTTGTTGCTTGTCTGTTTTACGTACAGTAGTCTGTACCTCTTAATCCCACACTCCTAATTTATCCCTCCCCCTCCCTTCCCCTTTGGTAACTGTAGGTTTGTTTTCTGTGTCTGTGAGTCTGTTTTGTTTATGGATTCACGTGTATTACTTCCTGGACTCCACACGGAAGTGACATAACAGACGTCTTCTTAAACCCCTGGAGAGCGATCGGCATCCGGAGGCCAGCGTCTTCCGTCACCCCTACCCCCGCCAGCCATCCGACGACCCGGGGGCCTCCTCTCTCCCCGCCACTATGTCACTCACGCCACCCTCTCCTCCACCTTCCTTCAGGAGAGGGATCTCACCAGGCGCAACACAGCGCCCTCAGCCACGTGCACGCACACACGTGTACACACACACGGCTTAAGGGGCGTCGCTGGCTCCACACCCCTACACACGGCGCCCCCGCGTCCGGCCCCTGCCTCACGGTCCTCTCCTCCTCTCCGCCCGGCTCCCAAATTCCAGCTGCGCAGAGCCCACCAGGCTGTCACCTCCTGCCATGCTCGCTGCCTAGAAAGCCTGTCCCTCCCCCGCTTACCTGGCTCCCAGCTAAGCCCCAGCCCCTCGATGGAGACTGTGCTGCCACCTGCGCCCCCCAGCCTCCTGGGAGAGCCAAGCACTGCCTGCCATAAGCCTCCCCCGGTCCCCCACCCGGCAGAGCGTCCCTGCTGAGCTGAACCGCCTCCCTTCAGTGACACACCCACCGCCAGCTCCCCCGACCCCAGGCTCCTGCCACTGGGCCAGGCCTCGCCGCCCTCCCGGGCCTCCCACCAGCGCAGGCTGGACCAGCGAGCGTGCCAACAGAGGATGACTCACATCATTTCCAAACGGGCCGACCTTGCAAAGCCAAGCATGTTTGTACCCAAGGAGGTCAACCCCGCCCAATACTGCCTACATTCCTGCACATCACCGGGCCTGTGGTCTAGACACCCCCAAGTCACCACCAGCTAGGGCATTTACAGCGAGGGGCCTGGCGCCCAGACGGGGGAGGTCAACCAGGGCACGAGCAGCCCCAGATCCCAGGCCCCCGCCCAAACCCCACCCTAGCACTCATCCACTGGGGTCCTTCCAAATGAGCCACAACGGACCCACCCGTTCATCAGGCGGCAGTGCGGCCCAGCACCTGTAACAGGGGCACCTGGTAAACGTCTGCTGAGTTCGCAACACATTCATGCTCTCTATCCACACACATCTGTCACTTTAAGTCAACAGCTTTCCAGCCAGACTGAATATTTAAGTAAGATCAAAAGACCAGAATCATTCACCGACGCTCACCGTGTGCCCTCTCTCACAGACAGCGCCAAGCGGCGAGCCCTCGCGCTCCAGCATCGGGCTCAGCACCCTCGGTGACGCGGGGAGCAGCACCCCACAAGCCAGGGTGGCGGGCAGGCGGGGCCCTTGCAGGGGGGACCCCCTCCGGGCCCCAGCACCTCTCAGTCACACGTCAGACATGCAGCAGCCACGGCCCCGCCCGGCCACGCGTACCCGAGGAAAGCCCAGGGACGGGCGGCAGGGCTGCACGTGCAGGGGGCGGCCTGGGTGCGGACAGGCTGGGAGGGTACGGCGCGCTCAGCCCAGGCCCGCCGGCAGGAGGACCCCAGGACCGCTCGTCAGGAAGCTCCATAGAGGCCTGGAGCCCTGCAGCCCAGGAGCAGGGGAGGGTGGACGGGGCTACACGCGACAGGCGGCAGCAGCGACAGGCAGGAGAGACCCGGACGGCTGGCCACGCGAGGGCAGGAGGGGCGGCGAAGGTCGGCTGAGCATCTCCTCGCTCACTGGGCCCCGGCAGACCTCCATCCAACGCTGCACAGTCCGCCAAAGATGACCGGCAGGCAGGGGGTCCACCTGCACACCTCCCGGGACGCCCGCCCCTGTGTGGTCCCTCCCCTGGAGTGTGAGCGGGGCCCTGTGACCTGCTTCTAACCAAAATACAGCCAAGGGGATAGGATTACGTCACAGAAGATCATAACCCAGCCTGCCAGGAGACGCTCTCCCCTGCTGGCTTCTGGGAAGCCGGCTTCTGAGCTGTGAGCTGCACATGCAAAGGGCCACGTGCCAAGGAACTGAGGGGGGCCGAGAGCCAGCAAGAACCCGAGACCCCCAGCTCCGCAGCCTACAAGCCCCCAGATTCTGCCAGCAGCCAGGGGCGTGTGGAAGCAGATTCTTCCCCAGGGGAGCCTCAGATGAGGCTGTGGCCCAGACAGCACCTTGCCTGCAGCTTGCGGAGACCCTGAGCTAAGCCCTGCCCAGACTCCTGAGCCGCAGAAACTCTGAGACAACAAATGTGAATAAATGTGTGTTGTTTCAAGGCGCTAGGTTTGTGGTAATGCTGTTATGCGGCAAGACATAACTGATACAGAGGAGACAACTGAGGCACAGAGGAGTTAAGCAACTTCCCCAAAGTCACACAGCCTGTGAGCAGCAGAGCCAGGATTCCGCCCCACTGGTCTGACTAAACGGGGGCCTGTACAGCCTAGAAAGGGCCACCACTGCTGTGCTTTAGCATAGAAGAGTTGTTTTCATACATGAATCCAAAAAGAAGAGAAGACCAAGAAATTATAATTTTATAGCAAGAAAGAAACAGAAAAGACTATGAGCTCCTCCTGGTGAGGAAAGTCTGCATCGGATCTATCTGGACCTGCCCGAGGTCCAGC
Organism: Eschrichtius robustus; assembly: GCF_028021215.1. Taxonomy (NCBI): domain Eukaryota; kingdom Metazoa; phylum Chordata; class Mammalia; order Artiodactyla; family Eschrichtiidae; genus Eschrichtius; species Eschrichtius robustus. The sequence continues at coordinate 103,848,740 of NC_090836.1, read as the reverse complement.
AGGGAGCCGTCCATGCAGCAGGGGTGTGCGCGTGTGTGTGTGTGTGTGTGTGTGTGTGTGCGTGCGTGTGTGTAGAGAGAGAGCGAGCGAGCGCGTGCGCATGTGGACTGAAGGACATGCCAGAGCTCGGAGCACAGAGACCTCCCCTCCTCCTTTGCAATCTCATCCTCCTGGCAAGTGGTAATTTAAGCCGTGGAGCACTCCCACCGTTAACTAAGCCCCACACTTTCAGAGGGCTTGTGACACACACACACACACACTCTTAAACCTGCTCACAAGCATGAATGCCATTTTGCCCTCGGCAGCCCTGGCACCAAGAGAAGCCACTTGGCACAGATGACGTGGCCAGCTTTACCCTGGGAGGAATGGCTGGGGTGCTGAAGTCCTGTCCAGTGCAAACAATTCAGCACCTGTGCAGGCGACTGGAATGGACTGTTCCTGGTGCCGGGAAAGGCCTGAGACAGCTGCAGCGGGGCTGGGCTGGCCGGGGCTTCCCTGACTCTGAGGGAAAAAGCAGACTCCTAGCCATGACTCCAAGGAGCCGGACGTGCTGCCCTGTCCTCGCCCCTCGTGGCCTCCACCGGGTCCCCTCACACTGCGCCCACTTCTGTCCCTACCTCGGGGCCTTTGCACTTACTTGTTCCTTCCGCCTGGAATGCCCTTCTCCCAAACTTCTCATGGCCACCATGATTTTCAGCATAAGATCTTAGTTCAACCCCTTCTCGTGGAAGACAACATCCTTTACGCCCTATCGAGGTGGCAGATCCTCTTCCCCGCCCATTTCCACAGAGGCCCCCCCCGCCCCCCGAGGAAGGGTCTTCCTCCATCTCGCTCACTTCTGTGCCCTTGGTCCTGGCGTGTAGCTGAATGGAACTCCATTGGCTGAATGGAGGTGTATATGAGTAAGGTCCCCCCACCCTCCATTTTCAGCCCTCACTCCCCTCTGTTCTGTAAGCTCTCTGCCATCGGGGGGGCGCCTGGACCTTCCCGCCTGGGGTCTCTCTGGACAGACGACACCCGGGGTGTCTCCTGGATTCGGGACTGGCTTTTCCCATTCTCTTTCTCCATCAAGCAATGCTCCAGACCTGGCTCCTCAGATGCCAACCAGTCAAGACCTCAAGGTCCCCCACTTGTCTAAGACGGGAAATGGCCTGGGAGGGGAGACTCAGCTCCACGGAGGGGAAGGAGGTGGGGGCATTTGGTGCAGGGAGGCTTCGGAGAGGAGGCGACGGCACACAGGGCTGTGAGGCTGATGAGGAGTTCAGACGGAAGGAGGCAAGAGGAGCCTTCTAGAGAGCAGACAGACAGACAGCCACGGCAAGAGGCAGCGGGACGGCGCAGGGCTCAGGCGCCACGCCTGGCTGAGGCTCGGGGCCGGCGGCCTTCGCAAGATGGCCTGGCTCCACGTACAGAGAACTCTCCGTTTATCCACGCACAGATCTCCCTGCTTCCAGGCCACAAGTCAAGGACCAGGAGTGAACAGAATCTACCGCAGGAGGCTGGGCAAAGCACTCGCGACTGTCCGCCAGCGCCGGGTCCATCCCACGGAGGAGGTGGGTGTGTGCGCCCTCCCCGGGGACCATGCCACCTGCGAGCCGTCTCCATGCCCTCCTGCCCCAACGCCACACAGGCACCCGGCCGCTACCGAGACCTGGAGCCCTCACAGCTTCGATGCCAATAAATAACACCCCCAGCGGCTCTGACGCTTGCGTGCCCTTCACCTGCCATCTGCTCTGGGCAAGCACTCCTACTTCCTCACGTAATCAGAGCCAGAAGGCTGCACCTAGAGCCCCTCGCCTCCTTGCATATTATTTCCCTGTAACAGTAGCTATGACTTTAGAAAGTAAGAAAAACTCCCGTGCTTCAAGCGTCTCTGGGTGGGAAAGGGAGAAGAAAAGGTACACCACTTGCTTAAATCTCCTTCAGCCTCTCTCTTCCAACAGTAACAGTCCTGCCATGCTGAGGACACCAGGAGGCTGAGGCAGGCTCCACCCCAGCCGAGCCAACCACCTGCCCCAGGCCCCCGCACCTGCCCTCGCAGGCGACTCCCCTGGCCCAGGCGTCCCCTCCAGCCCTGCTCTGGGACCAGCCACCCCAGCCCCGAACAGGAAGCAGCATCGGGCTGAGGGGCAGGCAGAAGCTGAGAGACAGATGAGCCCCATCTAGACTCCCAAGGAAAAAACTCCACTGACTGTAATAATGTAGAAGAGATCTCCATACAGAGAGGATGCCTGGTGACACCAGGAAAACATGAACCCAAAAGGACAGGGGGGAACCCTGAGTCCTGACCTGCCCATAGCTGAGCGGGGCTGAAGGGAGGGCGCTGGCTGGGGGCAGGGGCTGCAGGATCCGCAAGGCAGCGAGGTGCCCTCGTGCCCCTGGCTGCACCCCGGGCCCCCTCAGCTCCAGCCTCGGGGACCCACGTGCCAAGACCACGTGTTCCGACATCTGCCCCTTGCGTGCCCGCCCTCAGCTGTCCGGCTGGCTCAGCCTCCAGGCTCCGTCCGCTCCCATCCCTGCTCCCGGACCCTCTTCCCGGGTGCCGGTGGGACAGGAGCGGGACACTGGACTCGGTGGCTCCGGGAGACAGGGCTGCTGCAGGACGCCCGGCACAGACCTAAACCCATCAGCGGCACAGTTAACTTACTCATTAAAGGCTGTGGGCAGAGAGGTAGTCACGACAGACCAGGCTGTGATGCCGATTAGGAGGATGCCACCTGCCATGGGAAACCACAGCCGAGCTGCAAGGGTGCAGCGTTTCTTTTTCTTTGTTGTTTCCTTTTCACTGACTGATTTATTCTGTACCTTTTGTCTTAAATCACTTCATAGGAGCGTGCTTTGCTTTTGTTTTGAAATCACAGAAAGTAACACTGATTCCAGCCAAAGTCACTTCGCGTCGCTGAAAAACTCCCCCACCCATTAATCCGCCACAGGCCCGTGGGCCCCGGGGTCCCCATTGCTTCCCTCTGGAAGCCCCTCGGCTCGTTTCCCAGCAAGGCCGCCACGCAGCCCGGGAAGGCGCTCCAACCGTGCGAGCACTCGGGCAGCAGCGTGAAGGGAGGGCTTCCCTGAGGTCACTGTGCCCTGTCCTCGCCGCCGTCGTAACAAGCTCTCCCCAGATCAGACACGGAGACCCTGACGGAGGAACAGCAACCCCGGCCCCAGCGCAGAGGGGCCTGTGCTGAGGGACTTCTACACCTGCATCAAACAACGGCACGGTTATTTTGCAAAGAATGAAGGCATGGAGCCATTTCTAAGCTTTTGCTCTCAGACTGGTTAAAAAAAAAAAACGAAACAAAACATAAGCCACTGATTGTGCATCGCTTTCCCCAAGCAGGTGTCTTCAAAATGTAACATGCTTTAAGGGGTACGAGTTACACACAGGGTCCCCTGGGGTGTCTGCCCTCGGAAGCGCCAGAGGCCAGCGGGAAGCACACTCGCTCCTCCTGCCCCGCCCCCTTCCCCGGGTCCCATCCGATTCTCCGGGGCCTCTGATACCGAGTCTCAGCTACAACGACAGAGAGGAACCTCACAAAGGACACCCACTCCTCCTTCGCCACCCAGGCCACCTCACCAAGCGGGCACAGCCCCAGGAGGTCCGGCGTGGGGACAGCCGGCTCCAGCCCACTTCCGAGACGCCTGTCTCCAAGGGCCCCGACATGCCCGGATCCTCAGAGCAACTTCAGGCCCGGCTCAGAGGACAGACCAGAGGCCAGAGCTGCTCTGAGTCCCCCAAGACGAAGTGGGAAGAGGTGATGGGTCACTGACATCAGGGGTCAAAAGCCAGCAGCCCCGGGCCAGGACTCCAGACGGAGGGGCATAGGAGCCGGCAGCCGGAGCGCAATGGGGGACCCTGGGATGGCACAGGCCGGGCGGGCCAAGCGGCAGGAGCCCAGCCTGCACCCTCCCTGCAGCCCCCCTGCAAGGACGAGCCCCCTCTAGCCGGGGCCGCGGGGCTTCACCTCGCAGTCAGCCCAGCACCCCGGGCCCAGGGGAAAGGCGGCGGCAGAGGCAGCCGGGCCACAGGTGCACCAGGGAGGGGTGCCGGCCAGCCGGGGGTGCGGGCCTCCTGCCCGCAAGGCGCCCGAAGGCCCAGGTCAGGAAGGAGAGCCTTCCCAGACCGTGAGCCGGCTGGCCTCAGCAGCTCGGTGTCCCCTCCAAACTCGTGTCCCCACAGACGGCCCTGCCTCCGGGTCATCCTCCCCAAGGCCACGCACAGCGGGAGCAGGGTTGGCACCACACAAACGGATTCTGTGCCCCAGGGCCTCCACCACACGCTGCCGAGGACGGAGCCCACCGCGGCCACCACGGGCCCAGCAGTCGGCCACTGGCGCTTCTTCAGGGGCCACGGTCCCCACGACTCCGTGTGTCCAAAATCCAGGCATTTTATTAACAGCTGTCACAGGAAAGGTGAAAACAGTGCATTCACTTGCACAAGACTATTAGCAGAAGCAGGGGAGTTCAAGAAATAACAGACACGGAGAGGGGGTCAGATCTGTCACAGCACGTTAACTCACATTTAAATGAATGTGCTGTGGGTTTAAGTAGCGGTATTATCTGCCAATAAAGAAAGGATGCCCTCCGTGTGTGGATGTGTTTAATGAAAACACAGAACGATCCAAGACAGCTCTAGCAATGAATACTCACTGGTTATTATTCGCTCTTAAAGTTCTGTTGACATTCCCGACACTCCTATCTTTATTAGAGAGAAGGAATTCATTAAAAGTCGTTCAAACTTTAAACTCTTCCTGAAGTATCTTTTCTACAGAGCAGTTTACACTCAACGACAATAATAAAAATACTTGCTACTATTACCATCAGGGCTAAAAAAAAAAGGAAAATGCGACAGGCATCCCGTTTGCTTGCCCAACTTCAGAAACCTGAGCGCCATGCCAGGTTTTTCCTAAAAAACTCCAGCGTCCTCCCACAGAGGGCTCTGGGGAGGGGCTCAGGAGGCCCCCTCCTGGCAGCTCTTTCTGTCCTCACTGTGTAAACCTTATCACAGGCCCTCCACATGCCTCCAAGGCAGGACCAGGATGCCAGCGACTCAGGGCACTCGGGGAGCTGAGATGTTCTGCATTCTAAGAAGTGAAATACATTGAAATTGAAAATGTCGCTGTGCTCATGATTACTTAGGAAAAAAAATCTGATTTCAGAAATGTGAAAACATCATAATTCTACCATATGCATCGGCAACACGACTTCACAGTGTACAGAGCACTGTGGAGTTAATTTCTACGAGAGGAGCCGCAAGATATACAGCTCTGTTGAGAAGATCTGTGGGATTTATATCTCCCGAAATCCAGGAGCCGTGTGGGCTCAGAAAGAAAGAGATATTTACAACACAAGTGCTTGCAACAGGATTGAGGGAACCTTCCCCCGTACGAATTATAACATCTGATGAATGAAACAAGAATAACAGTCTATAACAAATCTAAAATATAGATTAATAGGCACCCAGATATCACATAAAGTATACACTGAATATAGGTTTACAACACAATTAATAATGCAGCACTCTCTGAAGCAAGCAACAACGCCAGGTTTGGTGTGTGAATTACTCCACCTTCACCTCCTTCAAATGTGGGGATTTACATCCCACATTTTGTGCTCAAGCCAGTTGTCTTGATAGGTTAGCAAAGCACAGACGTTTCATCACACTCAAAACTGAAGTACAGAAAAGAAACAACACCTTCAAACAAAACATCACAGTGTCACACACGTCACCAGACCAAATATTCGGCACAGCTGATGGGACAACATATCAAAGCACAACTGAGGAATCAGACACTGGTCAGAGGGCACTTTTCCATTTAAAGAGAGGCCAGGCTTCCCCTCCTGGCGGTTCGGCACATGAGATGTTAACACACTTAATCCCATGAGGCAGTAAAAAAAAATCCATCCTGACCAATTTGGATTTATTTCGGGAATGTACAGTCACCTCGATACTAGGAAGCCCACTGATAAAATCTACCATATCAACAGAATAAAGGAGCAAAGACCTAGTCTCCTCTCAGATGACACGTGGGAAAGGACATGATGAATCTCAACAGTAATTTACGATTTTAAAACTATGAGAAAAGCAAGGCACCATCCTTAACATAAGGTATCTATAAGATCTACAGTAAATATCCTAAGTCAAAGAAGAAATGTTAGTGGCAAGACGAGAATAAAGACACAGACCTACAAGAGAATGGACTTGAGGATATGGGGAGGGGGAAGGGTAAGCTGGGACAAAGTGAGAGAGTGGCATGGACATATATACACTACCAAACGTAAAATAGATACCTAGTGGGAAGCAACCACATAGCACAGGGAGATCAGCTCGGTGCTTTGTGACCACCTAGAGGGGTGGGATGGGGAGGGTGGGAGGGAGGGAGATGCAAGAGGGAAGAGATATGGGAACATATGTATATGTATAACTGATTCACTTTGTTATAAAGCAGAAACTAACACACCATTGTAAAGCAATTATACTCCAATAAAGATGTTAAAAAGAACCATAAAAAAAAAAAAAGAAGAAATGTTAAAAGACTTCTTTAGAATCGGAATGACACCAGGATTCCTGCTTTCACTACTAACATTCAATACTGTAGTGGAAGTCTTGGCCAGCAGGGAAAAAAAAAAAAGCCAAGCATGTATATACAGAACAGAAAGAAAAAAACGAAACTATCATTATTCATAAGTAATATGATTAACTTCTTTCAAAACTCAAATACATCTACACACAAAATACCAGAATTGATGAAAGAGATTAGTAAGTTTGCCAGATACAAAATTAACTTACAAAGGTCAGCTGCATTTCCATATACTGTCAATAAAAAATTAGACAACACCACTAAAAATTTTAAAAACGCTATTTGCTTAAAATGTATCTATGAATAAATTTAGTAAGTTGTGTAATATATTTAAGGAGGTACGGTTGTTTAGAAGATCGGAAGAACTAAATGCAAAAACAAAGTGTTAATTTTCTCCAACTGTTCAACAGATTCTATGTAATTTCCGAGATTTCTATGAAATACAACGATTTTAAATTTACCTCCAAAAGCAAAAGGTCATGAGTAGCCCAGAAACAAGAACCAGGCCTGGGTGGCCTGTCCTACCAGACATCAAGGCCATGTAACCAAGACAGGATGAAGGGGGCACAGGGGTGGGTGGACAGACCAGGGGAAGAGATGATAGCCCAGAAGGAGCCCACACACAGCTGCTGTATGATAGCTCATGAGGGCAAGGGGCACAACCACTCATCCACGTGGGGGATTGTAAAAGAAATGGGGCTGCTGTGTCAAACTCCGTGCAAAGTCAATCCCAAATGGATTATGGTCCTAAAGGTAAAAGGCAAAACTCTAAAATTCTTAGAATATAAGATTTCTTTGAAATCGTGAGGTTGGAAAGGATGTCTCGGTACACAGAAAGGCCTAATCATAAAGGAAAAGACTGCTGAACTGCCTTTGTTAAATTAGGAATTGCTGTTCACACCAACTAGAGTGAAAAAACAACCTACTAATTAAAAGAAGATATATGTATCCATATGTTTCCAAAAAAGAATTAGTATCCAGATTATATTAGGAACTCCTACAAATCAGGAGGATAAACTAACAAACAGAAAGATGCAATAGAAATAGGGGCAGAAGCATTTCACAAGAGAGGAAATCAAATGGCCTAAGAAACCTAAGAAAAAATACTTAACGTGATCAGCAGTGAAGAGATCGGAAGTGAACAGCGCCCTGAGACCCAGGCAGTCAGGGAGCCTTTCGGTTTCACAGCTCCCAGGGCAGGGGAGGAGGCGGCACTGGGCACTCACCACCGGCCCCTGGGGTCACTCCCTGGTACACCCCCCAGAGAAACCCTCAGACCTGTGCACAGGGACTCGGAATGCTCACGGCAACATTCTGAGGAAAAGCACAAGAACGAACATAACCCAGAAGCTTATCAACACTGGACCGGATCAATAAACCACAGAACACAGGAGGGAATACTACACAGCAGTGAAAATGAACTACACGACAAGCATCGGTGGATGGAGCTTAGAACCTTAACCCTGTAATATAAAGAGTGATGGCAAATGAGTACAGACAGCACAGTTCCACTAAAAAAAAAGATTAAAAACAGGCGAAACACACACATACACACACATATAAACTCATGTCATAAAACTATACAGAAACGCAAGAGAATAATTAACCAAAATTCAAGGGAACAAGTTACTTGTTGGGGGACAGGGACACATCTGCAGAGGGACAGAGAAGGGACCTCAATGACGCTAGTCTGGCTCTATTTCTTCAGCCTGACAGTGGGTATGTGGAAGCTAATTTTTAATTTTTTCTTTAAATTGGACATATATATTAAAGAAATCTTTCTGCTCTGACATATTTTACCATAAAACCAAAAGGAGAAAAAAAGGAAAGATCTACGGATTAGATCCCCAAAATATGTACCAGAAGAGTTTAATGAACTGATTCTACAACAAATATGTATCTCTCAGGCTCTCACAAATGCATCCTCACCTCTGAAGAAAAAAAAAAAAAAAAAGATGAATTATGAGACCAAACGAAGAGAGGAGGAGAAAGAAGACACGGACTCGTGGAGCACTGAGTCCGGTGCAGAACGCTCACACCGGGAGGAGGGCACGTTTAACGCATGCGTCCCGCCAACATCTGCCAAGCGCTCACCATGCTACATGCCAGGCCCCAGGAGAAGAAAGACTCAGGCCGTGCCCGGGGAGCTTGCAGTGTGAGAAGAGAGAGCCACGGCCGGAATCCCAGCAAGACAGCTGACTCACCCACCCAAGCCCACCAATGTCCGCTAGGCACCAGAGGGGGCCATCACCAGCGTGGAGGCTGGTCGAGTCTAAGGGGGCAGAGACACGTGACAACACGCGGGAAGCACGTGGGCGCGGTGGCGGCCAGGGCAGGAAAGGGGGTGCTGGCAAGCTCGGGGGGCTGCCGAGCAGAGTAGGCTGGGGAGGGGCCCCCAGGCAGAGGAACGGCACATGCAAATGCCAAAACCCTCTTCAGTTTGGCCCGGATCCTCGTGGACAGAGGCAACGCCTGCTCCTCGGAAGCGGGCTTCCTCCCGTCCACCGCGGGGCCCACGCTTCTCCACGCAAAGGCTCTGGTCGGGAAGTCTGTCTACAGAAAGTTCACAGTCGGGGAAGGAGTCCAGCATGAACACATCTGTGCTCCACTGACACCTGCCTCCTGGAAAATGACCATCCTTCAGGGCCACGGAAAACTCATCACGCCAACTGGAAGAAGGGTACATAGATAACGTGTTTAAAAGGCCTGCGTGTTTCATTATCCTCTGTGTCTGTTTAAATGTAATGAGACATCACTTCTCCACGGCTAATTGGAAAAAGCATCTACTTTCCCTAATTTGTGAAACTGCTCTAAGAAGCAGATAACCAGAGGGCAGATAATATAACAATTACGGAGGAGAAGTGACCCGGTAGATGATGAACTTATCAAGTGAAAAGACCCAGCTTCGAAATCTGAAAGAGCTTCTTCCCATGAGCTCCCTGCACCAATCGCAGGGGCCAGAGGGCCTCGGGTCACAATCCGTATTCTCCCAAGTAATAGGTTGAGTTTATTCAACGTCGGACAGAGGATAAAAAGAGCAAGTGGCAAAAAATTTACGAATTTTACTTTCAAATAACATCGTTGGATAAAAAGATTAATTACTGGTTTCAACAAAATCTCCTAAGTCCCATGAGGCTCCAGGCAATGCTCCAGGCACCCCAGCCGTGGCCCTGCTCCCAGGGAGCTGACATGTAGGTGGAGTGAGACCTCATCAACAAGAAGACAAATCCAATCGGATAACAAGCGCCTTGAGACACACAAAGTGGGAGTGAAAGTGGGGGAGAGGGGCTGGGACACCAGCCAGGGTCGTTGGGAACAGCATCTCCGAACCAGACACCTGAGGTCACAGGTGAGAGAAGGAGGAATCCAGACAGCTGTTCATGAAACAAGTACTTGCGCACAGCTGCTCTGTGCCGTGCGCCGCTTGAGGCACATGCGTTAGGACTGAAAACGAGACAGACAGAAGGTCTGCTCAGATGCAGCGGAGACAGAAGAGCAGAGCACAGGTGGCGGGGGGCAGCCCCAACCCAGGAGCAGCTGGGCCCCATGTCCCAGGTCCCTGGGGAGGTCAGGCGGAGCAGCCTCCAGTGGTTACCCCAGGAGGTCCTACCTCTGCCAAGACCCTCCCGCCATCGGTGGCCTCCACGTCCGGCTGGGCTTCCTTCAGATGGGGATTTCCAGGCTCCACCCCAGGAGTCTGACTCAGAAGGTCCACGGGAGGCCAGGGAACAGGCAGGCTAAAGGTTTTTCAAGCAATTAAATGAGTGAAAAATGGAACAGACACTTCACCAAAGAAGATCTGAGCGTGACAAATCATCACATGAAAGGACGCTCAACATCCACAGTCAATAGACAAATGCAAATTGTAACCCCGTAATATCCCACGACACACCTGTTTTTTAAAATAGCTAAAATTAAAAAGACTGGCAAATCCCAAGAACTGACAAGAATGTGGAGCAACTAGGCGTCTCAAGCATGGCGAACTGGCATGGCCACCCTGGAAAAGGGTTTGGCAGTTTCTTATAAAGTGTATAAACATACCATACGGCCCAGCAACTCCACGCCTAGGCACTTACCAGAGAGGGGAAAACACAGATGCCTTCCCTAGATCTATACATGAAGGTTTAGAGCAAATGTACTTTGTAATGGCCCAGAGTTGGAAAGGACCCCAGTACCCATCAACTGGTGACTGGGCACACACATCCCCGGAAGACGGCCCTGCTCGGCGGTGCCGTGGACAGCAGGGGTGAACGTCCACGCCCTGTCCAGGTCAGGGGAGCCACTCACTAAGTCTGTAAGCTGTATGATTCCCTTTCTGTGAAATGCTTTAAAAGCAAAACTCTAGGGATAGAAAGCAGATCAGCAATTGCCAGGGGCAGGGGCAGGGGATGGGAGACTGACTACAAAGGGACATGAGGGGACTTTTCAGGGCGACAGAAGTATCCACACCATGATTCCAGTGGCTGCTACATTCCTACAAACAGGTGTCAAAACTAATCTAACTGTATGCTTAACACAGGTGAGTTCTCCTGCGTGTCAATTAGCCGTCAATAATGCTGACAGGAGAAAAGGAGGACGGGGGGCAGAAGGAGGGGAAGGGGAAGGGGGGGGTGGGGAGGAAAAGACATCCAGAGCAGAAGTGGGCATCACCTGTTGAACGAATAAACCGAAGCACGGACAGACTGGGGGAAACGCTTACGGCAGAAACCCCTCTTCCCGAGTCATGAGAAGCCCAGACTTTACAGGGGCACAAGACCAGCGGAAATCAGAGTCACGTTTCCTGGTTCTGTACAGCCAAGGACAAGCACGTAGGATACAAGCCAAAGCACTACAGCAGCTTCTCTCAGACACCTATGTTATGGGAGGGCTGCTCTTCTCCCTCGTGTCTTGTGTCTTCGCATTTCTGCTGCTGGAATGCAAGCGTGACGGAGGGAGCTAGAGCCCCAGCCTGGACCACGAAGAGAAAGCCAAGCACAGGGGAGCAGCCGATGTGCTGCCCATGACCTCCCCCCCGAGGGGGCAGCAGGCTCCCGGCCGGGGAAACCACTGCTGCCATGGATCAGCCTCAGTGTGTCCAAGCCTAACCTCCGCGATGCCGCAAACCAGAACTTGACTTTGCCTGCTTCTAACATGAGACCAACACTTCCAGAAGGTTTCCCCACACACACACAATCTGCCCCCAAGCCGGGCCCTGGGCAGGTCTGCAGCTCCGGGAGGAGTGCATGGGAGCCAAGGGAGGGGCCGTGGGAGCCCCGCTGCCGGGGGCACTTCCATCGCCCCGAGAAGTCCCCTCGTGTCCCTTTGCTGTCAGTCTCCTGTCCCCTCCCCCTGCCCCTGGCAACTGCAGAGGCGCTTCCATTGGGATCGAGGTCCCAGCACATCACACACGAGCAGGCCAGCGGACACCAGCCGGCAGTGGCTGGATCCCGTCTCTGAAACCAGGAGCCCACAGGCTCAGCTCTACAAGGAGTCGTCAAGTGACAGGAAAAATACAACAGTGAAGATAAACCGAAAGTCGCGTGGCAGACTCTATTTTCCACTAAAAGGAAAAATACGTTAAAATCAGGTTATAATATGTGATCTCTTGTTTTCCAGATATAAGCACAACTATTGAAAAGGACAATCAAAGAGAAGTACCTCAAAATGACTACTTCTGTGGAAAACTAATTTTCTCCTTTTGTGTTCTGTAATCTAAAGCACTTTGGCTTTAATAATCCTGGATTTCTTTTTAACAAACTTCCTGCACAGACAAGAGATATCCAAGTTTAAAAGTGCATTTACTGGAGCAATCAAAACGCAAAACAAACATTCATAACAATAAGAAAATTCAATTTTAAAGAGATGCCATTTATAATAGCAACAAAAAAATATGACAACTAAGAATAAATCTAATAAATTGTACACAGGACCTATTATGAAACAACTTCTAAAACTTCACTGAAAGGCATTAAAGAATGGCCTAAAAAATGGAGAATTAGCATGTTCATGAAAATGAAGACTAAATTTCATAGAGATGTCAGTTCTCCCAAATTGACCTATAGATTCTGTGCAATTCCAATCTTAAGTCAAACAGACGTTAAAAACCAATAAGCGTGGAATCTAAAAAATACAGCAAACTAGTAAATATAACAAAAAAGAAGCTGACTCGTGGATATAGAGAACAAACTAATGGTTACCAGTGGGGAGAGGGACTATAGGGGAGGGGTTTAAGAGGTACAAACTATTAGGTATAAAATAAGCTACAAGGACATATTGTACAACACAGGGAATATAGCCAGTATTTTATAACTATAAATGGAGTAAAAATTATGAATCACTATATTGTACACCTGTGACATATAATACTGTACATCAACTATACTTCAATTAAAAAAAAAAAAAAAAAGAGAGAGAGAGAGGGACTTCCCTGGTGGCCCAGTGGTAAAGAATCCGCCTTCCAATGCAGGCGACGTGGGTTCGATCCCTGGTCAGGGAACTAAGATCCCACATGGCGCGGGGCAACAAAGCCTGCACTCCACAACTACTGACCTGGCGTGCCTCAACGAGAGAGCCCACGTGCCGCAAACTACAGAGCCCACACGCTCTGGAGCCTGTGCACCACAACTAGAGAGAGAAGACCCGCACGCCACAACTAGAGAGAAGCCCGAGTGCCGCAACTAGAGAGAAACCTGAGCAGACCACACGCCGTAACAAAAAGGTTCTGTGTGCCGCAGCTAAGACCCAACAAACACAGCCAAAAAGAAATAAGGAAAATAAATAAATATTAAAAAAAAAAAAAAAAAAGAGAGAGAGAGAAAACCTTGGCCCCCTGACTCTGGGACTTACGTGGAAGAGCAAAGCCTTAAGATGACCTGATCACTTTTGAAGAGGAAGAGGGGGTGTGAACACCTCCTACCAAATACTGAGACTTAGGGTGAAGCTGAATGAATGAAGGTAACTCGAATACTGGGACAAAACAGAGACCAGATCTCCGTGAATGTGAAAATGGCATGAACAGAGGGACACTGCAAACGTGGGGAGACAAGCTGGACTGGCCACCACGGGAGAACGTTCAACTGGATTCCCACCTCACAGCACACACAGCCATCGGATACAGATGAATTAAAACAGGTGTGAATGCTAACACTTCAGAACTTTGAGGTGAAAATAAGGGAGGGAGAACGGCTTGAGGATGTCTGGGTAGGAAAAGATCTCCTCAGGAAGCTAACCCTAATAGAAGAGATGGGTAAGTTCAACGCCACGAAAACTGAGAACTTCTGATCGTGACAGCCATCAAGAAGAAAGTGTCAGAAACAAGCCACAGAGTGGGAGGAGGAATCTGCCATATACCAACTGCAAAGAATTAGAATCCCTAATATATAAAGATCAACAACCAACAAACAATTAGATCAACCACCCAAGAAATCAGGCAAAGGTGGGAACAAGCATTTCCCAGAAGGGGGACACAGAAGCACATAAATACACGAAGAGATGCTTACTCCACGGGTGATGAGAGAAAAGGAAAATGAAGAATGCCCACCAGAGACAGAACTTGAGAAGCCTGGCAACACCCAGACCTGGCAGGGGTGTGAGCACCAGGACGGCTGGCCCTCTACAGGGGAGAGCTGAATCAGGACAACCCACTGGAGAGCGTCCTGACGTCGTCTGGAAAGTTTAACAGGCTGACAGCCAACCTTGCAACAATCTTCCTTCTTCGTAAATGCTCTTGAGAAATCCCCGCCAGGGGGCACCTGCATGACTGTACATGAAGCTTCCAGGCAACACTGTTCCCAATAGCAAACCGCAGAAACAACCCAAATGTCCACCAACAGGAAAAAGGCAACAGTAAGTGTGGAATATTTAAATAACGACTAGACACAGAGATTAGCTGAATCTAAGAAAATAATGTAGATGAAAAAAGCCAAGTTGCGGAGACTAGACTACACAGAGGAATGATCGGGCTCCAGAACACGGCTTTCCCAGTGTCACATGACATGTATTAAAGGCGTGAAGAATCACAGATACAGGTCAGGAGACAGGTCATCTCCTGGGGAGGGGCCTGGAGACGAGTGAGAACAGCAGGTGGCTTCCACACTATCAGTCTCCCTCGAGTGGGCTTCTCGGTCCTAAACTGGGTGGTGGACTCGTGAGTGTCAACTACATACACAACTCCAACTACGTTCTTTTGTACACACCAGTACTGCGCAATAAAAATATTTAAAGAACAGTTAGCAATTCCGGTTGGCGATTCTGTCCCCAGGGGCCATCCCCACACCTGCCGTGGGTGGAGCCACTAGGACGGTGGGCACCCATCTCCCTCCAAGAAGGGAGCTTCCGGATCCCAGCTCTTACCTCTGTCACTTTGGGTTGCAGTATTAATGCTTCAGGACTCATTCGAGGGATGTCTATGTGGATCTGCAGATGGAGGAGAAAGACACACGTATTTTAAAAGATGACGAACATCATGACAGGCATTATGATTAAAGGGCGATCCTTAATAACAGCAACGGATTTGCTCTGGGTCTCGGTCTGCTCTCTCTGAGGAGACAAATTCTGTGTCACGTGTTCTCCCGTGGAGGAGAGGCAGGTTCTGTCTGCCTGGGCCCCCCCTCTCCGCCCCCGTCCTAGCACGACAGGCTTGTTCCACGCTTTCCAACCCAACAGTGGCAGCTGCGTGATTAGGAACAGAGCAGGCCCTCAGCTATTTAGTAACAGGATCCATAGCAATTAGCAAACATTGATTTCCAGCCTCTGACACGGGGAGCGATTCAAGCACATCAACAGTGTACAAGTGTTCAACTGTGACAGCTTCTTCTTCGAACCCCGGCCACAGTTTTCTCCACTTTACAAAATCCTTGGGGGACCCAGGGCACTTTTCAGAGGACGCATTTAAAAACCTCTGGTAGAATCAGCTGATCCCCGCCTGACCACCATCCGACACGAGAGTCGTAACAAAGTTCCCCGCACCGCAGGGCAGCACACCTGCGGGTTCAAGACGCAACCAAGTAAGATCGCTCGGGGCTTGAGCTGGCATCCGGGCCGGCCCCCAACGCCCTACACGAGCACCCCACAGGGCCAACGCTATCACCATCCCCATCCAACCCAGGAAAATGGCCCAAACGGGCCGAGGGAAGACGTGCACATCTGCACGCCGCGGGGAGCCTACAATGCAGGTTCATCCCCCGTCCTTGCCCGTGACCACGAGGGTTCTGAGACCCAAGGGCCTGCGAGTCTCCTCACTCTGCCTCGCCAGCACCGTGGCCTTGGGCCCCTCACCAGGCTCTGGGGCTCAGCATCCTCGCCTGTTAGACACCTGCCACGTCCCTCGATAGGGCTACTGGGGAAGAGCCAACAAGAAGGTGGATCGACAGCCCCCAGAGCTCCATCAGCTGCACGGCTCTGAGACGTGGGAATCGTTCTCGCACTCACAGGTTCCCGCCTTGAACTCTTCCCTCGGGGGAGAGCCTGGAAATCAGCTGCCCGTCAGCGGTACCAAGGGAGGGGATGAGATTGCCCAGGGTAAGAACTGGGCCAGGGGCCAGGGGCCAGCTGACTGAAGGGCTGAGGGAGCGTGGACGATGAGGCAGCAGGGAGGGTGAGAAGGACAGTTAGAGAGGAGAGGAGATGGCGTCAGAGAAGACAAGAAATAACCCTTCTCCAACCCACTGAGCAACGCGGGGAGGGATCTAGCAAGCTGAGGGGAGGAGACCTGGAGGGGGGAGGAGGAGGAGGAGGGGCAGAGGGAGGGCGAGGACAAGGAGGAGGGAACATTCCAGTCTGGTGGGGTCGGAAGGCTGCAGCTGGCCACTAGCAGGAGCCCAGAACCTTCTCACCCGCTTGACCAGGGCGTCCCCTAGGGTCACCCTCAGAGCACTGATCCCCTGCCATCAGAGTCACGTGGGCACACGTCTGTCCCCGGCACGCCGCGGGCCAGCACAGCCCATGTAACAGAAGAGCTGCCCGTCATGCGCCTGCTGGGGGACAGGACGGTGCACTCCAGCACCGGCTCTGTGTGCCCCGCCCCCCCCACAGGACTGAGCCGCTGGGGCGGCCGCGAAGTCTGCAGAACCCGCAGCGCGGGGAGGACACACAGATGAACCTTTAGTTCTGACCGACTCTGTGTATTTTGGACGGGACATCTTCCCCCGAAGAGTAAACACAGAACTCAAATGAACAGAGGACAGAAGAGGGACAGGGAAGCAGACAGGGGACCCTGGCCTCCTGCGGCCTCCCAGTGCTGCGGGAAGGCCAGGCCACACCCCTCGGGGCAGACGGCCGGCTGAGGTCAGCTCATGGGTCAAACACCGTGAGCGGGCAGCAGGGAGAGACCAGGGTGCCCAAGCCCCAAACCCAGGCCGGCTCCACCTTGACCTGAACAGAGCACCTGAAACGGCCGCCCAGGACGGCCCAGGGCCCACCTCCAAGAGGCGTGTGTGCTCAGCACAAAGCAAGCAGGCCCACGGGAAACACTGCCACAGCTTACACTGTGCTCAATTACAGTAACGCAGGAACATTTGGGGGATTCACAATAACGCAGGAGCTTTTTATTACCTATCACAGTAACTGAATAAAAATGTATGCAACCCGTTTTTAATTAACTTTCCCTTAAGAAATTCATAAAAGAATGCAGCCTGGTAAATCTTGCTGATAGATGCTCGTGTCATCCTTTGGACGTCTTTTTCTGGAATAAAAACACAGCAAAGGGACTTCCCTGGAGGAGTGGTTAAGAATCCGCCTGCCAATGCAGGGGACACGGGTTCGAGCCCTGGTCCAGGAAGATCCCACATGCCACAGAGCAACTAAGCCCATGCGCCACAACTACTGAGCCTGCACTCTAGACCCCGCGAGCCACAACTACTGAAGCCCACGCGCCTAGAGCCCGTGCTCTGCAACAAGAGAAGCCACCGCAATGAGAAGCCCGCGCACCAAACTAAGAGAAGCCCCCACTCACTGCAGCTAGAGGGAGCCCACGAGCAGCAACGAAGACCCAACACAGCCAAAAATAAATAAATAAATTTATTAAAAAAAAAAAAAAACCACACACAGCAAAAATACATGCAACACAATACCGAATGTACCCATTCCCTAAAACCAGTGAAGTGGAAAAACAAACCAGGTAAGCTAGTATTTCCCTGATCCAATCCAAATGCAATCTGTATCACAAATCAGTTTCCCAGAGTGACGGGTGGCAGCATCGTGTGGCCTGGGAGCCGCCCAGGTGGGAGACAGAGGACAAGCCCCAGTGTGGGCAGCAGGGGCCAGAGGCAGAGAAGGCCCCGCCCTGGAAGGTGACGGAAGCAGGTCCCTGTCCCCATCTCCCTTGCCCGGTCCCCAAACAAGTCACTCTTCCTGCAGAGCTGCCACGTGTCTGTGTGGGGAAGATGCCTTCCAGCAATCCATTTAACTTAAAGAAACTGTGATTAGCAATCAGAGCTAAGGCCTGTCTTTGGACCTTTTTACAGCGCTACACCAAACTGACAAGGAGATGTGGGTATCCCACATCTGAGGGGGAAAAATTCGGCAACTCTCATTCACGTAGAGGTCGGGTTTCCAAGAGGAAATACTCAGTACTGACACGCATCAGGAAAATCAGACGTTCATGTCAGAATACGAGGCAGTGCTACCAATTCCTCACCACCTTTTTGTTCAACTGCAGCACAAACCATTCTGAATTCTCACATATTGCAAAGACGATGAGAATTATAAAGGCTTCGAGCGATTCTAACAGCAAATTCTGGATACACCATGAACCGTAAATCAATTTTAAGTATCTTTCCCATCATGCGCACTGTCAACTGACTATTCAAGAAGCCATAATTATACCCATTTTGTATTAAACTAAATAGCAAACTTGTAAGCTGGCTACACCTCTGCTATGGACTGAACTGTGTCTCCAGAACCGAGCCGAGCAGCACGCCTCTCCTCTACCTACATCACACCCCTGACAGCAGCAGAGTGCAGCGCCCGCGGGGCCCAGGGGACTCACACGTCTGACCCGACCCAGACAAATGTCCGCTCCTGACCTTCTGGTCAGACGGACGCTCGCTGAGTCACAAGACACCCTCCACCCAGGGCGGGGCGGGGGTCGGGGGGAGGATCTCAGTGCACAGCGAGGGGTCTGGGCTACCTGTTCTGTGGCTCCAATTAAGAGTACCCTTCCCACTCAGAGGCAAAGAACATACAAATCAATTTTCACTGCAGAGTAAAGGAGTTGTTACAGTGGAGGATTACTGGACTGAATGTCAATATTATGACATAGTATGAGTGCGTTTCATGTTTGGTAATTGCAATCATTGTTGCTTTTGTTGTGGTCATCCATGTACAATGCTTGATGTCAGTCTATTTATCTCCTGTAAAAATAAAATACAGTGTGTGTGTGTGTGTGTGTGTGAAAAAAAAAAAAACTATTCAATAAAATCAATACCCGTTCAAAAAAAAAAAAAGAGCACCCTTCCCACTTTTGCAGAAGGAACTGGAGATGCGCAAGGTGCTAGTATCAGCGGGAATTCACCATTATTTGTTTTCAAGTTTATTTATTTACTAGAAGATAAAGACCTGTGACCCAATCAGGAACCTGCCAGATAAAGCATTTCCTCCAAGAAGGCAGATGCCACCGAGTAGTTCAAGTGACAAGAAAAAGAAGAAGTATCCCCACCTGTCTGTATGTATCCTGGTGAACTTCATCCGTCCTAGAATCATAATAGTGATCAATAAAAGCAAAATATTCTTTCTGTTTTCTTTGGAGAGTGGCTGGTCTTCGGTCTACGTTGGCAGGAAGGTAACCCTGCGTGAGAAAAAAAACAAACAAGAAAAGTACATATACGGTTAATGGTAGTTCCTGGAGTCTCTGTGAAAAGTTTGTAGTCAAAAGGCTCACATCTTAAACGAGCTTGGCGCTCTGAAATCTGACACAGAGGGGAGGACAAATGAGTTGTGAAGAAAGAGACACAAAGAAAAGCAGTGAGCTGAGCCCCAGGGAAGACCGCACTCCATGGGGGTCTGGGCTCAGGCATCGGCAGCCTCCACCGAGGTGATGGAACTTCACCTGCAGCCGCATAAGAGTGGGCCGGAGCCAGGGCAGCAGGCTGGCATTTACCGCGCTCATCTATAGCACAGCTGAGAGATGAAAGCCCCCTTCTCTAAATGCCTTGGACACCATGGAGAGCTCAGAAGTGTGTAGGCGCTACAATATACACGTGTGTGTACATACATGTGTGTATATGTGTGTCCACGTACACATATACACACATATATATATACACACGTGCGTATGCTTGTGTGTGTGTTTGTGTGTGTACGCACACATATGTGTAAATTCTCATGCACATTTTCTCCTCTCTCCAAAGGCTCCTGGGCTCTGGCAGCCGCAGGCCCCATACGGACTCAGAAAGGGTCCAGCAGGCAGCAAAGGGTGGCCATGAAGAGCCCAGACTCCTGTCTTACATTTTCTACTTTTTCAGTCAACATTACCGCCACAACAGAGATAAAATAGAAGGTGCCTCTTTTCAGGAAACGGTTCCATGACATTTGACAAAGGTGTACAGCTGTGTGACTACTGCCCCCGTGAAGACTGCAGCAGTGTCTTCGCCCCAAAACCGCCCCAGTGCCCTCTGCGGTCCCCCCACCCCCTCCTCCCCACAGGTCGCGGCTGCCGCCCTAGAATCGCCCGTAAGTGGAGACCTGTGCCTGGGGGCAAGGTTTCCTTCACTCGGCCTGCTGGCTCTTTTTTAACTGAAGTATAGTTGATTTACAGTGTTGTGTTAATTTCTGCTGTACAGCAGTGACTCAGTTATACACCTATAGACACTCTTTTTTTAATATTCTTTTCCATTATGGTTTATCCCAGGAGAATGGCTCTAGTTCCCGGTGCTCTACAGTAGGACCTTGTTGTTTATCCATTCTATATGTAATAGTTTGCATCTACCAACCCCAAACTCCCAGTCCTTCCCTCCCCGCCCCACTCCCCCTTGGCAACCACAAGTCTGATCTCTATGCCTGTGAGTTTGTTCCTGTTTTGTAGATAAGTTCATTTGTGCCATATTTTAGATTTCAACAGATGAATGGATAAAGAAACTGTGGTACATATATGCAATGGAATACTACTCAGCCATAAAAAAGAACAAAATAATGCTATTTACAGCAACGTGGTTGGACCTAGAGATGATCATACTAAGTGAAGTAAGTCAGAAAGGGAAAGACAAATACAGTATGATAGCCTGCTGTTTTTTGAGATCCTTTCAGGAACCAACAGTGACCTCCTATTTCTCCCCGGGTGGAATTTCCAGGGTATGGCTATTTACCCGCTTGTGAAGCCATTCACTCTTTGCTGATCATTTGAGTTGTTTCTAGTTTGGCGTTATTTTAAATAACGCTTGTTATAAATATTCTTGCACAAGATTTTTATGAATATACAGTTTGATTTCTCCTGGGTAAATACCTAGGAGCAGAGTTACTGGGTCATAATGTAGGTGTATGTTTAGTTTTCTAAGAAACTGCCGGATCCTTTCCCAGAAGGATGGTACCATTTTCCATCCCAACTAACAATGCCTGAGAATCTCAGACGTTCCACACCCTCCCTGATACTCAGTATTGTCAACCTCTAATATCAGTCACTCTGTCGAGGGCTTTTAATTTCATTTCCCGAATGATTCATGATGTTGAGCATCTTTTCACAAAGCCCTCTGCCACTGCTTCTCTTCTCTGGTGAAACGTCTGTTCAAATCTTTTGCCCAGTTTTTTAATCAGTTGCTTGTCTTCTTAGTGAGTTTTATGAGTGCTGTATACATTCGAAACACGAGTCTTTTTGTCAAATATATGCACTGTGATTATATTCTCCTAGCCTCTGGCTTGCCTTTTTATGTCTCAAACAACAGAAGTTTCACATTTTCATGAAGTCCAACGGACAAAGTTTTTCTTTTATATTTAGTGGTCCTTGCGTCCCGTGTAAGAAGGGTTTTTCTCCTTGCTTTCTTCCTAACGTTCTAAAGCCTATCCCTCGAATGTCCCTCCTCATCCCTCGAGTGTCCCTTCAACGTCACTCCCTCCGGAGGCTGGACCTGACCCTCCAGGAGGCTGCTTACACAGCGTCCCAGCAGCACCTGGCACAAGGCTCCACGGAGCCAGCCCCTCACTGTGCCAGCCACACGGCAGGCACCCGAGTTTTCACTGAGTGCATTCACGTATGAGTGAAAAATGAACAAATACATCCCCTGCGGTGCTTTCTGAGTTTCAAAGCGTTTCCACATCCATAGTCAACGTCACCATGCTTACTGCTAAACATCTATGCCTCCTTTGTTCAAACAGAGCCCTGAAGAGCCTCTGGGAACTGCGTCTTCCTAGTCTCAACCCATGTGCCACCTGAAGGTGGGTAATTCCCTTCCTTCAGAACAGGTCTTGATGGGCTAATAAGCTAAACAGCTACACCATCCCACCAGCCAGTGACCGACAGGCTCAGGGGTAAAGGGGGGACCCGATGCAGGCACAAAAGCCAGGCCCGGGGCCTTCTTTGCTGCTGCTTGTGAATCAGAGAGAATGTGCACAGTCTGGAGCTGCGGCAGCCACTCTGTGACCATGAGGGAGGACCACGAGCTGCAGGTCCACCACGAAGAGCTGACTTAAGAAGAGCTGCGCTCAGTTGCCTTGATGATGAAATCAACCTAAGTCCAGCCGCATCTTCTCAGCTGTGTGAGCACACGCATCCCCTTTATTTCTCTAAGGCATCTCCATAGCATTTGTTCTGTATTACAGATTACACACTCATGCACATTTGTTTTATCACATTTGGATCACACCATTTAAACTTTTTAATAAACATGTACTGAAATATAATGTGTGTGTGCACGTGTGCTCCCAAAAAGTGTGTGTGAATTATCATAGATTGAACCTGTCTCAGGGCCCTTTGGGAGCCTTCCAACCACTGACCCTTACCTCCTGATCTGGTGTCAGAGGTACCTCCCTGACTCCTGACACCTGGATAAATTCTGCCTATTTCTGAACTTTATATACATAGAACCTTTTTTTTTTTTTTTTTTTTTTTTGCCTCGTCGCTTAAACTCAGCATTATGTTTGAAAAATTCATTCATTTTGTAACACGAAAACAGTAGTTAATTTTCACTCTTGTGGGACTTCGCTGGTGGTCCACTGGTAAAGAATCCGCCTTCCAATGCAGGGGACGTGGGTTCGATCCCTGGTTGGGGAACTAAGATCCCATATGTCAAGGGGCAACTAAGCTCACGAGCCACAACTACTGAGCCTGCACGCCTCAACTAGAGAGAGAAAACCCGCATGCCACAACTACAGAGAAGCCAGCACACCGCAACGAAGATCCCGCGTGCTGCCACTAAGACCTGACACAGCCAAAAATAAAAAACAATAAAATAAAAAAATTTTCACTGTTGCATAATATCTCCATGTACGAAATCCGTTCTGTTAACAGACATTTGGGTTGTTACCAAGTTTTTGTGATAAACAGTCTTGTACCTGCCTTTCATAATGCACGATACGCATTTTGTTAAGTATATACCTGGGAGCAGAACTACTAGGTGGGCACACCTTTGACAGATTTTGCTAAAGAATCTTCCAAAGTGATTACACTCCCATTCGAAGTGCATGGGAACGCCCACTGCCCTACATCCTTACCAACACTTGCGATCAGACATCTTTTCATTTTGGCCATCCTGATGGGTTCACGGAGGTAGCTATCAGAATGTAGTTTTCACCTGCATCTCCAGTGGACTGAAGGATGCCGTGTATGTCATCTGAGTGCAGCCCCTTTCCCTTCCCTGTCAGGTGGTCCCCCTCTCTCCTCCTGATTCATAAGCACCTGCCATATACAGTCTGACGTGAGTCCTGTTGTAAGCATCTCCTCCTCCTCCCCGTGGTTTGCCCTTTCTCCCTACTAATGATGTCTTGATGAAGAGAAGTTCCTGACTTTAATGAAGCCCAACTTACTTTTAATGCCTAGTCCTTTTTAAGGAAATTTCCTCTCCAACATTCCATGCCTATGTATCTCAACTTAAAATCATGACCATATTACCGTTGTCACGTCGTACTGTTCCACTACAGGGGTCGGCAAACGCCCGCCCACTGCCCATTTCTATAAACAGAACTTTGGTGGCACACAGCCACGCCCATTTGCTCACGTGTATGGCTGCACACAACCGAGGTAGAGCTGAGTAGTCGGAAAGAGACCATGTGACCCACTGAAACACGTGCTGAAGCACTTGCTCTGCAGCCCTTTACAGAAAAAGCTTGCCAACCCCTGTTCTAAAACCACTGATCCCCAAGGCTGCATAGCCTTCCACCATATATATTTCTTTATACAGATTTCTTTTTAACCTTTCCTCGATTTCTGAACGTTTTGACAACTTTCAGTTGTCCAGTATTCTAAAATACGTGGTCGTGAGCAGTAAAATTTCCAC
Organism: Eschrichtius robustus; assembly: GCF_028021215.1. NCBI lineage: Eukaryota > Metazoa > Chordata > Mammalia > Artiodactyla > Eschrichtiidae > Eschrichtius > Eschrichtius robustus. Next base: position 103,824,763 of record NC_090836.1, on the reverse strand, counting down.
AAGTGCATCGTTAGCTCCAAGGGATACGGGCTATATTTAAGGCTCTTGATGCCTTTTTTTCCAAGTGACCCTGCCAGGAGGTGTAGCAATTTACATCCCAGCAGCCTTGGCACAAGGTGTCACCTGCCCTCCACCTTCCCCAGCAGCGAGGAGGAGCCCCCATGGAGAACACCTGCCCTCACACGGCTTCAATTATTTACCGTTGGTCGGAAAGGGGCCCATTCCCAGAGCAGCAGGTCCATCTGACAACACATGAGAGTCAGATAGTGAGCGGCCCTACTACCGAGGAAAGGAGTGGCCGCGGTTCCCACCTGCCTCTATCTTCTGGTCAAGTGAGGCATCTGCGTTCCAAAGAGCAGACCGCTTCACGTAATTACACCAGCAACAAAAACAAACGGGAGCCCCCCAGTGTGGATGGAGTGCCAGGCCCGCCAGAGCCTCCACATGCCAGTTGGCAAACCACCCACCTGAGCGGCTCAGGACGCGGCCTCTTCAGCCAGCACCACCTGGAACACGCCGGCCCGGGGGGGCCCCAACACAGAGCCCCCTTCCTGCTGGGCTCCCAGCCCTGCCCCGCCGAGGGAAGTCACAGCTTCAGAGGATCCGCCTGGGACCAGGGGCATCGACCACGCCCAGGCTGGCCTCACTGCCACGTCAAGTCTCTGTCACCTCCTGGAGAGTAACGGTTACCAGGCTTTACCTCTTTTTCTTTGTCCTAAAACTGCCACAGTCACGGGTGAGGAAACGGAGGGGCAGCTCCCCACCAGGCTACACACAGACCTGCCTCCAACCCTCGCCGGCACACGCAGGCCGATGCCGACCCTGTCCCCAGGTGAGGACACGGGCCCCAGAGGCACGCAGACCTGGCGGGGGACTGAAGGCAAAGCCGGCCCACCTGAGGCCCTACCTCCTCGGGCCATCTGGCTTCGTTCACAGAAACGGGGACCGAGTCCCCCGGCACCACGTTGTCACGCACGCGCGTTCCCTGACAGCACCGGGATGCGGGGATGCTGCGGTGGCCGGCGGCCGGTGGACCAGGCCCTGCCTCTCTCCCCACCCGACAGGCCATCCCCGCACGGCTGCCGGCGTTGCTGTGGAAACGAAGGACCAGACCACCCAGCACCACGCCCCAGAGACCCTGCCCCCTTCTCATCCTGCTCCCGCCAGGCCTCCCGCCCGCCCGGCCCGGCCCTTCCCAGCTCTCAGCCGGGGGACACTCTCCCCTCCCTCGCCCTGCACCCACGCTGGCTCGTGGCCCCTCTGAGTTTGCTGCTCCCTCTGCCCGGGGCCCTTCTCCTCTGCATCGGGGTCGGCAAACTACCACCCACAGGCCACATCCAGCCCGCAGGATGCTCCTGTCGGTAAAACGTCATGGGAACTCGGCTGTGCACCTTCGTTTACAAGAGAATCTTTCAGCTCCGAGGACAGGCTGCGGCGCGGACGGCAGGAGCCACGGCGCCTAGAACAGGACCTGCCAGGCCTGATGGAGCCGCCCGCCCTCCTCCTCCTCCTCCTCCTCCGCAGGGCCAGCTCCCACGCCCTCGGTCTGGGCTCCAGGCTCGGGCGCCGCTTGGCCCTTCCACTGGAGCGGCCCCTCCTCTTGGCTTCGGGGCCGAGGACGCCTCTAGTTACTGCCGCTCACCCTCCGCACCGTCCAAGCACGGCTCCAGGCAGCGGGGCTGCCCGGTCTGCGCCGCGTCCCGAAGGCCCACGCGCTGCTGGACTTGGTGCATCCCTCTCCAAAGAACCCATGAACCTGGACGCGCCGCCCCAGACCCTGCGTGGCCACGTCCCTCCCCTCCCCCAAGTGCCTGCTCCCAGGTCGCCACCCCGGCCGCCGGCCTCACCCTCAGGAGCCCCCCTACTTTGCTCCCGCTTTGTTCTGTAGCACTCAGCTCCTTGGAAGATACTGTGAAGTTTACTCGTTGCGTTTACTGCTTGTGTCATCCCACTAGAACGCCAGCTCCATCGGGGCGGGAACCGTCACCCCTTTTGTTCACACACGGCCCCCAAGGGCTCAGGATACTGTCCGGACACAACAGATGCTCCAGAGATACTTGGTGGATGAACAAATGATGTCAACAGATGTGCAAGGACACCGTCACACCCCAAGAAGCGCCCCTGCCCTGGGGGCTGGGGAGGACGTGTCTGAGCTAATTGATGAGAAGTAGGGCTGCGCTGGCCCAGTACTGCTCTGGGTTGGGTTTGGTGATGGAGGAGAGGATGGAGGTGGAGAGAGACAGACACAGACGCCCTGAGAAAGGTGACAGAGCCGCATGGAGCACACAGGGCCGCATGTCCTGGCCGGTCCTGGGCAAGCCCGCAACAGCCTGGCACAGGACAGGCATGGACATGTGTGCCAGGCCAGGGCAGTGGGGCCACCCCGGTGTCAGCCGGGGTCAGAGTGGACAGCCTTATGCAGATCACCTGCAGTGTCACCAAAGGATTCTTAGTGAATGTGAACGAGTACCCAGAAATTCTCGCCACCCCCAAACGTTAACTAACGTACCGAAACAGGACTCCTAAAAGGCAAGGGTATCAAAACAGGGACACGGGCAATAAAAAACCCCACACATACTCCTGACGCTCCCGTTCCTAAAGGAAAACACACATATGCAAGTTGAGGCCCCTAGATAATTAAGCAAGACTGGAAATTATGCAAATGAAATATATTCAAGTATGCACTGAATTTTAAATGACAGAACTACAGAAAACTTAATTGCTGTATTAGCATGCTATAAAAACACTAATCATAAATGTAAAACAATGCATGCATATACTTATATCAAAATTGTCCCGGTGACACAAACATCAAACCGCTCCCTCCCACTGGGTTCACGTGCAAACTCACCTCAATATATTGAAAGAAGGAAAGACGATACCAGAGTTTCACTGATCATTTCTAACCATTCTACTGACTAGCATAAATGTCAAGTGTTTACTTTGTTTTTGTTCAATGTTTCTGAAATAGTTCTTTTTAAGAGTCAAAAATATGATTTTCTACAGCACTAATTTTTTTTAATTTTTTTAATTTTTATTTTATATTGGAGTATAGTTGATTAACAACGTTGTGTTAGTTTCAGGTGCACAGCAAAGTGATTCAGTTATACATATACATGTATCCATTCATTTTCAAGTGCTTTTCCCATTTAGGTTATTACAGGCTATTGAGCCCAGTTCCCTGTGCTATACAGTAGGTCCTGGTTGGTTATCTGTTTTAAATAAAGCAGTGTCTACAGGATTAATTTTTAAAAGTTACTGCACGGCTTGCATGGAATTTCAATGTCAACCAGCGTCAGTGGTGGTTTAATGGAAAGTTCTAGAGCATGTGTTAGCTCTCCATAAGCGACCAGAGCCAAGTTTCCCATCTTTCTTCATTAAAGCAGCATTTCCTACTCATCAGTTAAGAACAGTGCTCGTCCACGAGCCACCAGAATCGTGTTAACGACAAATCTTAAATGTGTCGGGAACGTCATTCGTTAGCCAGGTCTTGAACTAGACTCATATTCAAGTTCAGCTGTGGTTGGTGGTCTTTCTAAACTGGACAGAGCGTAAATTCTTCCCGATCCTGGGTTCAACTCTTGATCCTGGACACCGAGGGGGCTGGGACACCCACCTCTGCCCCGGCAGCTGAGCCCCGGACCGCACGATCCGGCTGAGTCAGGCCCAGCCGCTCCCCCGCCCAGCACCTCCGCCCAGGTGCGCTGCCCTCAGCGCCCTGTCTGCCAGCGGGCTCGGGGGTGCCCCGCCCTGTCCCACGTGGGGCCGGAGTGTCCCGCAGCAGCAGTCACCAACCCCGGGCCCGCCTGAGAACCCCTGGGGAACCCAGATAGCAGTACTTCCCAAGCTGCCCAGGTGACACGAATGTGGACCCAGAATGGAAAGCCACACAGGTCAAGAGGTGACCTGAAACCGCCACGTCCCTGCTGCCGAGCCTGGGGTGGGCGCTCAGCAGACCCCGTGTCACAGCGAGCCGGAGTCGGTACCAACCCTGACACCTCAGTCCACCCAAGGCTCGGATCTGTTTCATGGGCCCAAACATCAGGATCTGCGAGAGCTTCCCAGGAGAGAGGAGTGTCAGGCTGGGTGAGACCCTCGGAGACAGAGAACGACCGAGAGGCAGCCCTGACTGCGGAGACCCCTCCTCCACACGCCCCCCTCCCCCGCGGCCCAGGAGCCCGCAGGGTTCTCTCCCCACCATCCCCGCGACGCCCTTGGGCCTGGCACTTGCACAGCGCCCAGCCGAGGACAGACCCACGAGAAACACTTGCTGGGCCCGGGCTGCGTGACGGGCAGGGTTCATGGTGCGCCTGAGCTTCCTGCCACAGGACACGCGCTGAGGCTGACCGCGCCGGGAGCACCCGTGGGACGAGAAGCCTCAGAAACAAGCCCCCGGGTCCGGTTTACAGGACAGGAGGTGACGGCGCCCACGGTCCGACCTCCTTCCGCCTGTCCGTACCCGGGTCTGACCAGCACCCCTCAACCCGCTGGGTTCCCTGCCCCTGGGTGCCCAGAGCCCCCTCCCTGCCCCCGTGGCTGCACCATGTGCAGCCCAGGAGCCCTGCAGGCTGAGGTGACACCCCTGCTCGCCCGCACGGGCCTGGACGGTCAGTGAGCACAGTTCCAAAGCGCCCACCCTGTTCTCCTCAACTGCCTGAGCCCCACCCACACCTGCAGCCCTGGACCCCCTCTTCCCCCTCCCGTTCTCCCTGCCCCAGCTCTAACCCCCTTCCAAGGGGCACAGACCACCGCTTCCAGAGGAATCTCTCACACGTGCACGGTCTGGCATACAGCATGCACTCGATAAATGCTTGCAAAACAAGTGAAAAAGCAAAGGAAGAGAGCCGGAGATAGCAGCGCACTGGGGATGCGGGCTCCTGGGAAGATGGGCTCCTTGCCGTGCAGTGAGATCCAGCTCTGTCCTAGGGGCAGCAGAGGAAGGCAGGGACTCCACCCTGTTCCGCAGGCCCCGTGAGGGACAGGACGTGGTCGTTTTCCCTTCCCTGCTACCTCCTGGCATCACACACAGTGCCTGAGACACGGAAAACGCTCAATAAATACTGATCAAATGAACGGATAAGCCAACCAACGGCCCCTGCAAGAGGCTCCTGGCTTCACCAGAAACGCAGCCCCCCAGACCCCCACTTCAAGCCTTCAGGGTGTGGCCCCTGAGACCTGGCCTCCCCCAGTTCCAGCTCCCCGTGCCTCCCCATCCCCTCCCTCATCCAAGGGGTCAGCCTGCTGGCTCCTGGGGAGCCGGCTCGCCTCGGCCTTCACTCCTGCTGGTCCTGCCTCTGCTGCGTGCCCCAGGCCACGTGACCTCCTCATCTCCCTCTCCGGAGGAGCCCTGACACCTGCTTCGAGATGCCACAGAAGCATCCCACCTTCTCCAAGAAGCCCTGCCTGGCACTGCGTGAGTCTGCACTGCCCTGGAACGGCCCCCTCTTTCTTGGTGCCCCCCCTTTGGAAGGACAGGCTCTGCTCATTGACCCCAACGCTTTTTTTTTTTTTTTTTTTAACTCAGCGATCAACGCAAGCCTAAGAGAGCCAGAAGTGTCCCACTCATCTCTGTCCTTTCTCCCCCACCTCTCACCCACCGCCACCACCTGCAGACCCTGGGAGTGAAGGCCTCCCCCCCACCACCACCGCCTGCAGACCCTGGGAGTGAAGGCCTCCCCCCCACCACCACCACCTGCAGACCCTGGGAGTGAAGGCCTCCCCCCCAGAACGTGTGCCCTCGGCACTTACACTGCTGCCCTCCTCTCACCCATAGTGCCCGCCTGCATCCCATACATCCCACAGTCTGTGGCCCCCAGAGCAAACCCTGCTGCACCCCTGACCAAACCCAAGCACCCCAACCCACTGTGGTGGGCTAGTGTCTAATTCCCCTCTGCCTCCGGGCAAAGGGCCCCTGTAATCAGTGGTGGTTAAGTGAATAAATGTGCCTGAGCAGGCTGGACTTTCTGTCACCCGCATCCCCAGCGCTCCTGGTTACAGACTCTGCCCACCTCCCCCCATCCCTTCAGATCAGCCAAGTGGAGCCCGTGTTATCTCCTCTTCTGCCCCTCTGTCCACTGAGTCCCAGCTGGCCCCTCTTCCAGGTCAATCACCGGGCAGCACGTGAGGGGGCCTAAACCATGACCCACAGAGGCTGACAACGAAAGGAAAGAGGACGGGACAGTGTAATTCACGGAGGACTCTCCACCAGGTGCAGCACACCCTTAACAAAGACAAAACCGCAACAGAGGCTCTTAAAGGTATTTTCATCCAAACTTCCTGTAACCTATCTTAGAGGACATTTGGAAAACGGGATACAAACGCTTAAAATAAAAAACACCAAACAACAAAAACATAAGCAATTGCAGTAGGTCTAATTTTAATGTCAAGAGAATATTTAATCAATAAATATTCACCGTTCAGAGCTGCATGTGCAATTAGGATTACGAGGTACTAAGCTGCAAATTTATCAAGACTCGTTAGCAGGAAAGAGTCTTTTAAATACTGAAAGTCAGACCCAATTTAGAGTAAACTCTTAGGGGTCCTTATTAACTTAGCTCCAAAAATAATAAAAAAAGGAAAGCGGGAAGAATGCTGTCAATAAACTATTCTGAAGTTTTCAGCAGGGCCAAGCTCACTTCTGACATTGACTCAGGTGAAGTACCAGCACCCGAACTTCTCCAGAAGCCTCCACGACGGGCAGCTCAGCACTAGGGGTGAGCAAGCCACAACTCCAGCCTCCATCACACAAACACAAACTGTTTCTAACGTCGTGGTTACTAACATTTAAAAAAAAAAATCCTCAGTCAAACATATTTCCCTGTTTGGATCCTCAGAGTTGAAATAATTTTCTATGCTGGAACTTTTCTATACCACAGGTTTGGAAGTACCACAGAGATTTAAAAACTAATAAAATCAGAGAAGAAGAATACAGCGTCATAAATTATGACTTATCCTCATTTTCTGCCAGCCTTGTCAAACCAAGCTTGAAATTAAGCAAAGGATGGGAAATGCCATCGCAGCCCCGGCGAAGGCCCAGATCACCGCGGCACAGCCAGGGCACGTGACAGGGCCGGGAGCCTGGCCTCGCAGGAGGAAGACGCACGGGCAGGTAGGCCCGGGGGGACTTACCGAGAGCAGCTTCCATGTGATGGCACGGACGGGCTTCGGGATCCCGGACCAGCTCAACTTCCGCAATTCTTCTGTTGACAAGAAAGAGACAGGGAAGAACAGGGTTACAAACAGCAAGCAAACCTTCCACTGTGTGGTGACACCCTCCACCAGTTACCAGGGGGCAAAGAGCCCCGTAAATGAAACCAGACTGAACCTAAATGATAAAAATTCCAGACTGATTTTTCTCAACAGACGACAGACGTTTCCACTCTATTCAAGCAAAGCTAAACGTGACCTGTTTGCATTGAAATCTTAGCACGTGTTTGCTAAACGCACCCCAGTGTCCCTGCAGCCACCGAGACAGGTGAGGTCCAGAGGACTCGGCTTCCTTCCACCCCTCCTTCCTTCCCACCCTCTTCCTTCTTTCTCTCTCTCTCACTCCCTCCCCCTCCCAACTTCACATCTTTCTTTCATCCCATGTCACTCTCACCACTTACTGTTTAAGAAGACCTACGTGAGGTGTTTTTCCCAGGACTGCTTTTGAAAGACATTCCTTCATGGAGATACGCTTGTGTCTACACAGCACTGATAAGGATGTAGCCATATTACACACACCAAGGACAATCAAGTTTAAAGAGTACAAGTCACTGCTGCCCTAACGAACACCTACAGTGGGGGGCGGGGGGGGGGGTCACAGAGGGGCGGGGCTAGCAGGGGCAGAGGAGCCTGGACGAAGGGCAGGATGGGGCACAGCCTGGGCCGGGGGTGGTGGGGCAAGGATAAGGGCCCCTGAATTCTGTCTGACCTTCTGGGTCTCCTCCAGTGTATCCATCACATGCTCTGAACAGCTAGAGAACACATTTCAATTTGTAGATAGATAACAGTCAATGCCACAGAAACTGAAGTAATTATTTCTTTCCTTTAAGTTAGGAATCCACCATTAGGTCCTCCACCTAACAGCTCAGAGCTAATGATTAATACTAGGAATAAAAGAAATGATTAAAGAGAAGACTTTGGTAATATAATCAACAAAATACAAAGTCCTGGCATCTAATCTTTTTCCAATTACTAAAGTCTAAGTAAAATAAGTACGGAATAATTGGGCAACAGTACCAGCGATAACTTGCATTTTACGGCAATCTCAGAAAATATCAAATCTTCCCCAGTTCCCTAAGGATATTATGAAAAGCAGGAACCTAATATCCGAACACCAATAACGCAATGTTTACCAATCATGTTCCCAGGGCCTCTCTGACTGCATGAGCCTGGCTTTCTGATGATCGTTTATGAAGAAAGCCGAGAGAAATCTCAGTCGTTAATGTTCTCTCTCTTCGTGAAAGAAGCTCATAAAAATGGTACCTTAAATAGACAGTATGAGACACAGTTCTGACTTTGTGTGAGCTCTGGTGTTTAAAAGGAGTTTTCATATATATTATTTGATCCTCCAAACAGCTTGAGTTCATTAGGGCTGCAATCCTACAAGGTGAAAGAGGAACAGTCTCACGAGAGGTTAGGTGACTTGGCCGTGGCGGCACAGGAACCAAGTGACCTTCACGTCCCAGAGTCCTTCCCCACGATTAACTTCCATTACTAAGAAGGCTTCTTGGAACACAGACAAGATCGAAATCTTAGATCAAAACACAACTGGATATCTAAAGAATAGCAGACACCAGTAGGATTTACTCCAGGAATGAAAGGATGGTTCCGCATCAGGAAATCTTATATGATAACTTTATTATGGTGTTGGAATGAGTGGACGGGAGAAGTAACAGGACTGCTCTGACAGATGTCAGGGGTGGACTTTCACCCCGGGCCCATTCGCCCCTTCCACCTTTCCAGGAGAATCCTGATTATGCAAAGTGACCACCCCCAGCAGCCCAGGAGAGGCTGAACCCACCTGCCTCACTCTAAACTTAGACCAGGTTGGTTGGTATGGAGCTAAGCCACGCCCTCACCGGTGACTGATTCGGCGATGGGCCTGGGACCCTATTTGAACCACTGAGAAGAGAGAGCAAATTAGCTGGAGGCTTCTGAGAAAGCTCCTCCTGGCTCCTGGGAAATGTGTCGGAGGTAACCCTCTCTTGCTTCCTCTGAATGTTGCTCGGGTCAGGTGTCAGGCTGGGGACTGCGACAGCCACCTAGAATCCAACCAGCCTGAGGACGAAGCCAGCAGAGAGGCCGGCAGCACCAGCAGACAGGCAGGAACCAGGGTTCTGAGTTCAGCAAGACGGGCAGGTGCAAGGCACAAAAATCAACAGCTTGCCACTACTGAGAAAAAAATAAATAGAAAACTTGGCAGGCATAACCTTAACAAGAAATGCACAACACCACGTGAAGAAAACTATAGGGTTTTACTTAAAGACATAAAGAAACAGAGGAAAACACCGAGCTCACTGACTGACATTAACAAGTATTTAAGGAACACATCCACGGGGCCAGGCACAAGGCCAGCGGTAGGGGAATTACTCAAGTGACCACCACACAGCCCCCAGGCGCAGGGAACTCACCTCCCACTCCAAGGTCATGGCAAATGTAAAATCACGACTGGATTAAGTGCTTAAAAGATGAAGTGAACAGCACAATGAAGTCCTCAGTGGGAAGGGGTACCCAGTTAGGGAGGTCTCCTTGAGGACATGAGAACTGAAATAAGACCTAGAGATGCGGAGAGATCAACTGAGAGAAGAGGGGGCCGGAAGGGGAATATTCTGGGCCCAGGGAACAGCTTACGCAAAGCCTTGACCACAGTGTGGAAAAAGGATCAGCGGGGCCAGTGGCCCCAAAGAGCCCACTTAAGGGGCTACTTAGGAAGCCCAAGGCAGAGGTGATGGTGGCTAGGATGGTGACAGTGAGAGAAGGGCAATGACCAAAGAGAAATTTAGGAGATAAAAACAAGAAGACACAGAAGACTGGATCTAAGACTCAAAATTACAATGCTGTCAACTGTCCACCTTTAAGTTCGAAGCAAAGCCAATCAAAATTCCAACAGGATAGACTGCATGTAAGTTTCAAGATAGACTGAAACTTAATTAGCCGACCTGAAGTTCATCTGGAAGAGCAAATGCATAAGAGCAGCCAATAAAATTTCCAAAAAGAATAACGTAAAAGAATTTGCATTAACGGATAAGAAAACGTATACTAGGACTACAATAATTAAGACATTAGGATTCTAAGAGCAAAACTAAAATGAAGAGAGAGATAAGTGTAACAGAATAAGCGGTTCACATCAAACCTGTATTTAGTTGCGATAAAAAGAGCATTCCAAATCAAGGGGCCCACCAACTAATGACGTCCCAGCAATACAGTATCTATTTCCAGAGAAGAAAGTTAGAACATATATCTTACCATACAAAAACATTTTTCCAGATGATTAAAGATCCAAAGATCTAAATGCAACGTATGTGTATAAAGGAATGATTTTTAAAATACAAGAAAATATAAGAGAATATCTTGCTATCTTTGGGATGGGAAAAAGGTCTTCCTAAGCAAGACACAAATCTCAGAAACTATAAATAAAAAGCTTAACAAATTAACTATATAAAAGTTTAAAATGACTGTACAGTGAAAGAAACTATGTTAAAAAAAAAATGACAGATCTGAAAAATACACACGCAACATAAAATATTAAAAGGTTAACATCACTAATATGTAAAGAACACATAAAAAAGTAAGAGTGATCAATCTACAGAAAAATGGAAAATTCACAGGAGACAGAAATGGCTAATAAATGTATAAAACTAGGCACGTAACCTTAATGGTGATCAAAGAACTACATTATTAAAACAAGACACTTGTCAAAAGTTAGAATCTTAGGGCTTCCCTGGTGGCGCAGTGGTTGAGAATCTGCCTGCCAATGCAGGGGACACGGGTTCGAGCCCTGGTCTGGGAAGATCCCACATGCCGTGTAGCGGCTGGGCCCGTGAGCCACAATTACTGAGCCTGCGCGTCTGGAGCCTGTGCTCCGCAACAAGAGAGGCCGCGACGGTGAGAGGCCCGCGCACCGCGATGAAGAGTGGCCCCCGCTTGCCACAACTGGAGAAAGCCCTCGTGCAGAAACGAAGACCCAACACAGCCATTAAAAAAAAAAAAAAAAAAAAAAAAAAGTTAGAATCTTAAATAATGCCCAATATTGATGAGATTCCGGGTAAACAGCCACTCTCTTATAGTTTGGTAAGAGTGTATATTGATATAATTTTTGTGTTGGTCAAAATTTAAAGGTATATAATGCTTGAGCAGCAACTTCACTTGAAGAAACCTATTCAACAAGGATGTCTGCAAAGGTACGCAAGGATTATACACAAGGGTGTTCATCTGAGTACAATCATAACAGAAAATTAGAAACAAAGTGTCTATTAATAGGGAGATGATTAAAAACCCTGTTACATCCCCACTGGATGACAGTGTTGCCATGGAAAAGAATGGGTATCTTTTTGTGGGTGGATATAGAATAAACTTCTCTAAATTATGAAGAGAACAGAGAAGGGAATGTAGCCACACTGAGTATTTCTGCCAGCACACACAGGAATCGAGAAGCACAGCCAGACTTGGGGAGGGGTTCAGGGAGCGGGCTCGAGGATGCTGGAGACCTACCTTTCATTGTCTACCCTGCTGTGTTTCTACAAAGTTCCTGTGGCATCTCCACCTTTACCTCCAACTTTTCAAAATCCACCCAGCCTTCCAGGCCCAGCTCAGCCTCTTCCAGATCTAGGACACCTTCCTGACGACTCCAGCCCTCACTCACTTCCCTCTTCTGTGAGTGCCGCCTGGAGCCCAGAGCCCGGAGCCTGGAGCCCGCCCACCTTCAGGGCCACGCCATGAGCATCAGTCTCACCTCCTAGAAGGGGCTTATGAGTTCCTGGAGGTCAGACCGCCATGATTCTCCTGCTTGTCTGTCCTGATGCAGTGCCTTGCGATTGCTTGGCAGTAAGTACTGGAGAGATGCAAGGCCAATTCCTCCCTCCAGCCCTTTAGAGGTGTTTCTTTTTTTTTGGGGGGGGGGGGGGGCAGGTGTCACATTCTTAATTGAAGTGTCATTTATACACAATAAAAGAATGAATAGAGCCCCCCAACAAGATTGAAAACACTCCTCTCACCCTCTTCTAGTGCCTCCTTGCCCCCCACTCCGAGCTAACCCCTTTCTGATATCTATCACCATAGATCAGCTCTGCCTGTCCTTAAAATTCACGTAAATACTACACACGGGATGCCCTCATTTGTGTCCTACCTCTTTGCTCATAATGTGTCTGTCAGAGTCATGCGTGTAGCAGTAGTTCCTTCTTTACAAGCAGGGACAGTATTCTTTGCTAAGAACATATCACCATTTGTTTAGGTATCTACCTGCTCACAGATGCCTGGGTTATTTACAAGCTTTCCTCCATGAAAAAGCTGCTATGCACATTCCTGTGGATACCTGCTTTATGGGTGTATGTTTCCAATTCTATGAGGCAAATATGAAGCAGCGCAACTGCTGGGTCACAGGACAGATACATCTTTAACTTTATTTAAAAAAAACTGCCATGTGGTTCTCCGAAGTGGTTGTACCATTTTACACGTTCCACCATTAATGTATGAAAGTCTTCACTGCTCCACGTCCTGGTCAAAATTTAGTGTTACGTCGGTCTTTAATTTTCATCATTCTACTAAATGTTAAATGGTATCTCATTACAGTTTTAATTAGCCATCCTGTGATGAGTAATGATGTTGCACGTTGAACAGATTTTCACGTGCTTTCTGGCCATTTTTATACCTTTTATGAAGTTTATATTGAAATCTTTTACCCATCTTTTTATTGGGTTGTTCATAATAATTTTATTATTGATTCGTGGGTCTGTTTCTAATGATTGATTTTTCTTCTGATTCTAGGTCATATTTTCCTATTTCCTAGCATGCCTGGGTTTTTGTTTTGTTTTTTTTTTTTTTTGAATGCCAGATGTGCCAGTTATCAATTTATTGCCTCTCTGATCATGGAACTGGGTCCTGTAAATATTTCTCCTTGGCCAGCTGGCATGACGCTCTCCTTTTCAGCAGAGGGTGAAGGAAGGACCGTCGAGGAGAAAGGGCTGCTCTGGTCCAGGTTCTCCAGGCTCCTGCAGAGGGTGGTCCCCAGTGCCCTTTAGCTCCCGCCTCCCCCTGAGCAGGCTTTCTCCTGCACTTAGGCCCTGCAGAGCGTGTTTTCTCCAGCACGCGGGCCCTGAGCACACAGGGTTTCTCCCACGTTCAGCTACTGGCCAGAGTGACTTCCCAGTCCCGGTACCGGCAGCAACACCCCACAGCCGACGCCTGCGTGAGCTCTGGTGGTTGTCTGACTGACTGCTTTCTGGGGATTCTTTCCCTGCCTCATGGAATCTCACCCCACCTGTGAACAGATCAGCACTCCGCCAAGGACTTGAAGGGACGCTCTGCCGACACCTGGGCTCTACCTCTGGCTGTTCTCTCCTGTCCAGCACTCTGCTCCACACGCTCTGGCTCGGCCTCTGGGAACCCCCTTTCCTGAGTCCTCAACTCGGCAAGACCGCCAGGTTCAGCTGCGCTGCAGCCTGCAGACTGCCTCCAACTGTAAACAGGAGCAAATGTAAAGCTCACCTTGCTGTTCCCCTTCGTTCAGGGTCGCGGTCCGGCATCACCTGTTCCACAAGGTCCCAAGGCAGCTATTTCAAGTACTGGGGGCAGTTTTCCAGTTGTTACAACAGGGGAGCAATTCCTTTGACAGTTAATCCTCCACGGGTTGAAGCAAAAGTCAACTTACTGACATATTTTAAAGACATTTTTGTCTGTTCATCAGGAATATTGGTCTCTAGTTTCTTTTTCTTACAATGTCTTTGTAAGGTTTCAGTATCGGGGCTATGCCACCTTGATATAATGAGCTCAGAAGTGTGTTCTCCTCTCTTTTCTGAAATGAAAGACTTTCTGGAGAATCAGTATTATTTCCTCCTAAAATGTTTGATAGGGTTCACTGGAAAAGCCATTTGACCCCGACACTTTCTTCGTGTGAAGGTTTTTTAATTACAAATTTATGTTTTAAACTGATATGAGAGTTTCCAATTGCCTCTTGCATCTGTTTTGTTAGGCCATGTTTCTCAAGGAATATGTCTATTTCATGTACATTCTTGAATGTATGGGCATAAAGTTGTCAACAGTATCCACTTATTATTTTTTAATGTCTGTAGGGTCTGTAGTGATGTTTCCTCTTTCATATCTGACACTGGTAATTTGTGTTTTCTCTCTTTTTCCATTGGTCAAAAAACTAATTTCAAAAAACTAATTTTAGATTTTCTTGATTCTTGCTCTCATTTGTACATTTTTCAGTTTACTGATTTCCACCTTTATTTTATTTCCCGTCTTTAATTTTGGTTTTGTTTAATCCCCTCCTCTTTTCCTAGCTTCTTAAGGTAGAAGCTTCGATCATTGATTTGAACCTTTATTCTTTTCTAATATAGGCACTTAGAGGTATAAACCTCCCTCCAGGCACTGTTGTAGTTTATCGTATACACTTTCGTATGTAGTGTCATTATCATTCAGTGTGAAACGTTTTCTAATTTTCCCTGTGATTTCTTTGATCCATGAGTTATTTAGAAGTATGCTGATGGATTTCCAAGTATTTGACCATTTCCTGGGTATCACAGTAGACTGCTTTCTAATTTAAAGGATTTGGTCAGATGAACTTGGTGTTATTTCAATCCCTTGAGATTTATCACGACCTGTTTTGGCAGCGCATATGGTCTACTTGGCAAATGTGCCACATGTCCTCGAAAAGAATGTGCATTCTTCAGTTGGTGGATGTGGTATTCTACACACCAATTAGATCCAGCTGGTTGACAGCACTATTCATATCTCCCCTTACTGATCTATATACCTACCTATTCTATCAGTTACTCAGGAAGAGGTGTTAAAATGTCTGCCTAAGGTTGGAAATTGGTCTATTTCTTTCTTTATTCCTGTCAATGTTTGCTTCATGCATCATGAAGCTGTGTTATTAGGTACACACACATTTAGGAAAGGTGCCTCTACTTAACGAATTGAACCTCTTATCGTTATAAAACATCCCTCTTTGTCTTAATAAAACTCTTTGTCTTGGGCTTCCCTGGTGGCGCAGTGGTTGGGAATCAGCCTGCCAATGCAGGGGACATGGGTTCGTGCCCCGGTCCGGGAAGCTCCCACATGCCGCGGAGCGGCTAGGCCCGTGAGCCACAACGACTGAGCCTGCGCGTCTGGAGCCTGTGCTCCGCAACAAGAGAGGCCGCGACGGTGAGAGGCCAGCGCACCGCGATGAAGAGTGGCCCCCGCTCGCCGCAGCCGGAGAAAGCCCTCGCGCAGAAACGAAGACCCAACACAGCCAAAGATAAATAAATAAATAAATAAATAAATAAGTTTATTAAAAAAAAAAAAAAAACTCTTTGTCTTGATGTTTATTTTTTCTGGTGTATTATTATAAGCAAATTAGTTTTCTTATGATTAGCGCTTCCCTGGCATATCTTTTTCCACCTTTTATTTCAACTGCCTGAGTCTTTACATTTACAGCGTGGTTTTGGCTTTTCTTTCAGCTCTCTGTCCCCATACTTCTTGGAATCAGACTGCAAAATCACTAGTTGTCTAAGAGAGAAAACTAAAATGTAAGAAATACTTTAATAAGCAGAAAATGAATGAGAAACAAATAGCATTTTTTTCTACAATAGTGCATTTGTTTTCCAAAAAATAAAATTTGGAAACATTTTTGTGAAAACAACACCAATATCACAACTCCATACTCATCTGTACTGTGAGTCTTTCCTTCTCAATAAAATTCCCACCTGGGAAACTGACATTGCAAACAGTCCATGATGAAAGGAAGCAGAGAGGTATAGAGCAACAAACGCTAGTTGTGGATTCAATGGACCTGGGTTCAAGGCCCAGCGTGGCCAACGAGAATCTGTGTGGCCTCGGTCAGTACTCTTAATCTCTGCTGAGCCCCAGTTTCTTCCCCTAAAACATGTAGCAAGATAAAAATACCTTCCTTGCTTAAATCACAGAATTTCTGTAAGAGACAATACATGAGAAAGCATTGTGACATACTATACAAATGCAAGAACACGATTCTGTTACGCTTACTGATGTAATTATTTGGCTGGTTGGGCTGCGAACCCAAACCATGCAGCCATTGGGACTCATTCGTTCTAACTGGATGTAAAATATCACATTTGAGACTGAACCGGAAATCTGTCACAAAATGGTGTATGCAAAGAACTCCTATTATAAGTACCTTTTTTTTTTTTCTGAAAAGCCAGGAATAACAGAAAAATCAACCCATAATTTAAGCTATTTTTTTCTAATACTCATCTCTTTTAAACTGGCTTTAATTCTTATTTTTTAAAACTTTGGCAGTACTGAATTCTGGGACAAGAATAAGAAATGCATGTATATTACAGTCCCCTAGGCTCTTGCTTGAATCCAATCCAGAAGCTGAGCTGTCACCAGCGTCAGAAGGCCCTGCAGGACAAGCACGCCTCTTGTTCCTGAAAGCCACGGTTCGGGACAGTCTCATAAACCAGCAATCTGACCAGCGCTTACTGAGCACCCTTTGGGTAAGCTGCCTGTGGGGCCAAAGCCACTTCCACACTCGCCTTGCTCCGAGTCCATCACACACGTTGATTTACCCAGTCTGTGAACACCGATCGACTCTGCAGGAGCCTCGGAGGGTACGAGTAGCCCCAGTTCCTACCCTCCAGCGGCTCACTGGAAGGAGGCAGGGAAAGTCTAACAGTGCAAGTGTTTAGGGAGGCTGCGCAAGAAAGGTGTGCAGGTGACGCGGGACACCGGAGTAGAGGTGGGCTCCTCCCTGAAGAAGGGGGACACGGGGAAGATTCCCAGGGAGCTGCTGCTTGAGAGGCACCTTGAAGCCAACTCAAAACCTGGAAGATTCATCTCTGCCCCCCAGCCTTGACCTCATCAGCACAACAGGAAAGGAACAATGTCATAAACAAAAACGAGGGCATCAAGGAGGAGACGAGAGCAGACAAGAAATGTCAACAAAAATCTGGAAGATGGAACGTGGATGAGAGAGAGGGAGCTGACTCAGCAGAGTGGTGAAGAGGCTAAAACCTGCTGCCTGAGAGGGGGAGGCCCATCCATGGCAGAGAACCCCAGAGGCCTGGCGGCGGCTGAACACAGGTGGACCACTTCCAAGGCACGGGGGGCAGCCAGACCCCTGGAGCCACGCAGGAGTCCCCACCTCCCGCACAGAGAAACAACTCTAGGGTAAAGCAGAAAGTCACACACGGCAGATACCGGTGGCTCAGTCCCAAACCAGAGTTCCAGCCACAGGAGCACAATGGATCCCCATTTCCCAAACACTGTGACATGAGCTACACTTAGAGGGTGGGGAACGAGAAGAGGGAAGGGAACCATGAGAGGTAACCTCTCTGCGTCCAGAGGAAGATGGCAATAAATACAGCTAGACTGTAAAAATCTGCAGAATTTGCAGAGTGTTTAGAAACAGAAAAGGAACTCTATAGTTTCTTATACATAGAGACATAGAGTGGCAGCCCGTGGGGATGGGATGCAGGGTGAGGAAGGCTGGGGGCCGAGGACTACTGCTTCCAGTCTTATATTACTGCTTCATTTTTCAGACCAGGTGCATGGGTTACTTTGATAGAAAGAAAACTAACTGAGTAAGGTGTATGCCAAGGGGCCCAGAGCACTGCAGCTGGAGGAAGCCACCCACCCAAAAGCACGGCGGGGTGGCCTGTAAAACATCTTCACAGAACTGTACGTAGCTCAGCACGATGCACCCACCCAGGGGGAGGGCGCGAGGGGGTGCCAGCGAGAAATCAGGCTGGAGAGGGAAGCAGGGCCTGCATCATACAGGGAAGGCTGGGACAGCGTGCCACCCACCTGGAGTTACACTCAGAGGAGCTGAGGGGCCAGCGTGGGTGGGGGAGAGGGGCGGGGAGTGTTAAGCAAAGATTGCCAAGGTGTTGTGACCGGATGTGGGTTTCCTAAGCAGAAGCACCGGTATTTGGAGCGAACGCCGCAGGGCTTGCTGGGTGACTAGGGAGCTAGAGGAAGAGCACAGCGACCCCTTCCAGATGTGAGGGGCACAGCAGCCAGTGGACCAGCCGAAGGATGAGCCCGGATCCAGCTGCCCCTGCGACCTGCTCACCGCCCAGTCACCCCATGGCCACCCCCACCCAGTGCGCCAGGCTTTGTGCCGGAACGGAGGCGGGAATCCACCAGGCTGGTGCACCCTGCAGCACCCGCTTTGGAACACCGCTGCACCCCATGAGGAACCCCCAAACAGGGGGATGGTTGCCCCTGGAAGCAGATCCCGACCACCCCACCACCCTCAGTCTTTCAAAGTCAAGTAGGTAACTTTCCAGGGAAGCCTGCTTCTCGTCTCAGGTGAAAATACGGAGAAATGGAAAACTTCCTAGCCACCGACACGTAAATGATGTGTCATACGGTGGCCCTCGCCACTCTATGTAAGAGGAAGCCTGGACGGGAGAGGAAAAAGTGCGGCAAGCCTGAGAAAGACGCCTGTCCCGTTCCTGCCTGGCCTTTGGCAAACTGGAACAAGGTTTCCCTTCCACAGACAGAGCTAGGAGGGTGATGGAGCTAAAGGATCCTTCTGGAAGGTGTTTCTGCAGGACCCTGGGGCCCAAGCTGCAGGAGGGGATGGTGAGGGCTGCACTCTCTGAGCTCTCAGGAGCCAGCTGCAGTCTGTTCGGCAGCAAGAGGAGGAGGTGAGAGGCAAGGATGCCCAACTGCTTGGCAGCTCTTCTCAGTGCTCTGGGATTCTCATCCTGATGACCCTTAATTGCTGCAATTCACATAAGAAAGTTTCGCAAAATAACTTCTCTCGCTATAACTTTTTCTTTTATCTAAAGGGTTTTCCTCCAGACAGGGAAGGTGTGTGCATTTAGAGGCATGAGAACCGGCAGAAATGGACAAACACTCCTCTTGGGGACACAGAGCTGAGCCCAGGGAGAGGGGAACACGGCGGTGAGGAGAGGCAGCCAGGGCTCGGGACCTGAGGCGAGTCCTGCACAGTCTAATGCCAGGCCAGGAAAGGCTTTGCACAGTGAGGCCACTTGAAAGGTGGGGTGAGGTCCACCAGACAGACAGACAGACAGACAGAGAGAAAGGCCTTCCCCACAGGGAGCATCTGAACCAAGGCCTGCGGGCTGGGGGCAGCAGGGCCCAGGTGCGGCCCTAAAAGAAAACCTGGAGGGACACAGTCAGGGCCGACCACGTGAAGGACAGCAATGTTTTTATTTATTTATTTATTTATTTTTAAAATCTATTTTATTTTATTTATTTATTTTTGGCTGCATTGGGTCTTCGTTGCTGCGTGCAGGCTTTCTCTAGTTGCAGTGAGCGGGGGCTACTCTTCGTTGCGGTACACGGGCTTCTCATTGCAGTGGCTTCTCTTGTTGCGGAGCATGGGCTCTAGGCGTGCGGGCTTCAGTAGTTGTGGCTCACGGGCTCAGTAGTTGTGGCTCACGGGCTCAGCAGTTGTGGCTCACAGGCTCTAGAGCGCAGGCTCAGTAGTTGTGGCACACGGGCTTAGTTGCTCCGCAGCATGTGGGATCTTCCCGGACCAGGGCTCGAACCTGTGTCCCCCGCATTGGAAGGCGGGTTCTTAACCACTGCGCCAACAGGGAAGCCCAGCAATGCTTTTACTTTGTATAGAATTACCTAACCTGACTTATGGGGCTGTAACTAACTCCCAACCAGGATAGGAATCACAGGCGGAGGGGCAGACACAGATTCCTGGGCCTTGGGCAGGTTGTGAGCAGGTAGGTCTCCCCTCCACTCCGGACCACAGAGCAGGAGCCGTGCCTGAGGCTGCGACTTCACCAGAAAGGATGTAACGACCACACGAGAGAAGCTGGACCACCCGCTCCCACAGTCCTGAGAGTCCTGAAAAAGGGGGAGAGGGCCACCCCCACCTCCAGAGTTTCCCGCCATTTCCTTTGCTCACAGACATAAAGACCTGAAGCCACTGGCAAGAAAACACACAGCGAGGCCTTCCGAGCTCCAGACTCTGGCTGCCCCACTGCATTTCACAACCCGGAAAGAGAAATGTTTTTAAAAGAATGAAAAGACGGAGATGCATTTTATTGTAGAAACTGTGCTACAATTAACTGCTAAGTCATTCTACATGAGATCAACCACATTCCTAAAAATTAAGTTTATTACCTGCTTTCAACGTCCCTCCACCAAAAAGAGCTGCTCGCAACGTCCCCACAAAGGAAACCAAGACTCACACCCCCCTTCCCCCTTGTACCACGCAGTGTAACCCCATTTACTGCCACACAAACCATGCATGTGCTTTACAAAACAGCCAAATAACGCATCTCCTGTTCACTGCTTAATTCACAGGTGCTCTAGGAAATTCCCCCTCACACCATTTTAGAACTAATCTCCAGGAAGCATTTTATTCACTAGATGAAGGTGGTCATGTCATCATCAGAAAGGAACACAGGACTGTGCGTATTCGAACCAAAAAGGAACCTGGCAATCTTATTTTTTTCCTTGTCATTTGTTTTTGTTTTGCTTGATTTTGCTAGTTTTAACACAGTTTCTTGCTTGTATCACAAGCAGGAGTCTTCTTTCCTCTTCCTTTCCTTTTTCTTTTTTTTATTATAATTTACCTCCATGAATATATACCCGATTTGTTCATAGAGGGGAAAACAAATCCTATTAAAACAGAAGTCACTTTGTCAGCAATGACAGGAAAACAGCTCCACCCTCCATGGTAGGTGTCCTGCTTCTCCTCGGCCCTCCCATCTGGAAAGTTCGAGGCCACCTCCACCCCGCCCCTACCAGCTGCCGCAGGAAACAGCCCAGCCAGCCAAAGTCAGCTTCCCTGCCGATCCCTATGTTCAGCCTGATCCTCGTGGCAATCAACTAGAAAAAAATGGACAGCATCAAGAGACTTGGATGTCAATGATAAAAAGACAAATAACCCAATTAAAAATAGGCCAAAGGATCTTAATAGATATGTCTTCAAAGAAGAGATACAAATGGCCAATAAGCACATGAAAAGATGCTCAAAATCATTAGCCATCAGGGAAATCGACACCACAACCAGATGCCACTTCACACCCACTCGGATGGCTCGAATAAACAATGTAGGAAACTGCAGCTTCTGTGATAACCTATATGAGAAAAAAGTCTAAGAAAGAATGAATATATGTATATGTATAACTGAACCACTTTGCTGTACACCTGAAACTAACACAACATTGTCAATCAACCATACTCCAATAAAATTAAAATTAAAAAAAAAGAAAAACTGGAGCCCTCATCTAATGCTGAGGGGAATGTAAAATGCTGCAGCCCCTTTGGAAAACGGGCTGGCAGTTCCTTAAAAAGTTAAACAGAGTTACCACGTGACTCAGCAATTCCACTCCTAGGTATTTCACCCAGATGAAAACATATCCACATAAAAACACGTACGTACATGAGTGTTCATGGCAGCGTTACTTACAACAGCCAGAAAGTGGAAACACTCCAAATATCCATCAACTGATGAATGGATAAATAACATGTGGTCCATCCATACAATGGAAGATTATTTGGCCCAAAAACGACTGAAGGATAGACGCTACAACATGGATGAAGCTTGGAAACATTTCACTAAGTGAAAGAAGCCATTCTCAAAAGACCACATAGTGTATGATTCCATTGTGTGAAATGTCCAGAATAGGCAAATCCACAGAGATCGAAGATTAGTGGATACCTGGGGCTGAGGGGAGGGAGGCTGCAGGACGGGGAGTGACCGCTTAACAGGCCCAGGGTTTCTCTTTGAGCTCTGAAATGTACTATAGTGACAGCTACACAACCCTACAAACATACTCAAAACCACTGAGTTGGACGCTTAAATGGTGAATTGTATGGTATGTGGATTATATCTCAGTAAAGACGTTTTCCAAAAGTCCTGGATAAGGAATTTTTTAAAGGCTATATAACCCTAACTGCCTTCTAAGGTGGGCGGATCCAGGCAAGGGGGGGGCCCTTTGTCTCAGGGAACATAATTATGGACCTTGGTATGCAGAGCTTTGATCAGAACTGAGGAGGCTGAATGGTGCTGCACGGGGGAAGGAGGGGCTTGGATTTGGAAGGGCCCCCCCCCACCCCCAAGATGACAGGATGGTGCAGAGCAATGAGAGCCCTCCCAGGGACCCCCAACCTTCATTACAGGAACTAAAAACCCGGCAAAGGCCCGCTCAGCTGGACGTGCTGCTCCGGGCGTGTTCATGGCTGGAGAGGCCCGCAGACGGACCCAAGACAAAGGCGCCCACTCTGAGGACGCCACGCCCCAGAGACGCCCAGGGAGCCCTGCGCGTGCGCCCGGGCAGCCACAGGAGCCCAGGGAACGCTTCATCCTGCACCAAGTATGCAGGGCTGAAGGCAGATTTACGACTCGATGTCATGGAGACAGACACCTCCAGCTCACATCCAGCCTCGCTGAAAATGCTCACGCCCTCTGAGCCAGTCATTTCATTTCCAGGAATCTGTCCCAAAGAAACATGCCAAAATGTAAACAAATATGTATGCATAAAGATGGTCACTGTGGCGTTATTTATATGTTAAAAGAAAAGATATGACCTAAATGTCTAATAATAGGGAACTGACTAAATGAGAGTTCTATCCATTCCCCACTAACGGGAAATCAAGAAGTACACCCACAGTGCTTTGGGGAAAACTCTGGCGTTTCAAAGCCTACAGCAGGGAAAGCGCCGTGCACTCTTCTGCCCGTCCTATGACCAGCCCTCCACCCACACCCCAACCCTTGACAGAGAACCCCAGTCATCTGCCAGTCGCTTCACAAGGTCTAATTACACTGTTTTCCCTTCAATACCATTGATCCCACAGCCAATGCCGCATGGCATTTAATTAAAGGAAAGGCTACTGCTATTTCATGTTAAATATCTAAACCCTTTCAAACAAATTAGAAGCTTGAGCTTCTCTTCTTTGCTTTCCAGAAGGACTCGATGAAGACAGACCCTCAGTCTCCTATGATTTCTGCAGTAAGAAATATACGTACAGGACTTCCCTGGTGGAGCAGTGGTTTAGAATACACCCCCCAATGCAGGGCACACGGGTTCGAGCCCTGGTCCAGGAAGATCCCGCATGCCGCAGAGCAACTAAACCCGTGCGTCACAACTACTGAGCCTGTGCTCTAGAGCCCGTGAGCCACAACTACTGAGCCCACGTGCCACAACTACTGAAGCCCACATGCCTAGAGCCCGTGCTCCGCAACAGGAGAAGCCACCACAATGAGAAGCCCGCTCACCGCAACGAAGAGTAGCCCCCGCTCGCCACAACTAGAGAAAGCCCGCGCGCGTGGCAACAAAGACCCAATGCAGCCAAAAGTAAGTAAATAAATAAATTTAGGAAGGAAGGAAGAAAGGGAGGAAAGAAATATACGTACACATGCAGCAGGCCTGAGCTGCACACCTTCTGGGGTTATCAGTGTTTGCTGACAACAGGCCCTGGCAGCCGGCTACTCACTGCATAACAGGCAGAGTCTGTTAAGGGGTCAGCAAGTACAGTCGTTCTGACGCTATAATGTCTGTGTATCAACGGGGGCAGCCACACAACAGCCCCTAAGAGAGCTTTCTGCCACATCCATGTGTCTGCTTAGGACCCTGAGGTCATCACGACCTCTTCCGGTTCCTGCTCTCCTGCACTTGCTCAGCACCCATCACTCTGGAGAAGCCCCCGAGACCAGACACCCCCCGGGAAGTGCAGAGCAGAGAGGCACCATCTCCCAGCTCTCCTGAGGGACCCCTCCCCCACTGTGACCCCAAAGGCCAGCGAGCACGCTCCTAGATGCCACATGTGACTGAGGAACCCAGCAGACAGGAAGCCGGCAGGAAGGCTGCAGACAGCCTTGTCAGAGATAAGCTCAATTAATTTTAGATAAGTGTGCAATGTAATTACAAAGGCAAAGCAACATAATCCCACAGTCCCCTGCATATCATTTCACATGTAAACACACAGAAGGAAGCCTCAGTGGCAATGAGAGGAAGACCCAGGGACAGTTAAGAACTGACCGTTTCTGTTCCCAGCTACAGGTCCACACCCACGTGGCACAGCCAGGCTCGCTTCATCGTCCCGGAGCCACCAGGGTGCTTTCGGCTGGAACACCACCTATCCTTGGTGTCTCCCCAGCGGTCCACTGTCATCCACAGAACCGCTTCCCTGGCTCCCAGCCTGCCCCGCCACTTCCACCCCACCAAAGCGATCACCCCCTTCCCTCTCCGGGTGCACACTTCTGTTGGTGCCAACACAAGCTGTTTCTGGTTCCAGGCCTGTCTGTGCCCTGACCAGGGGCTCCCAGAGGACAGGGACTGTGTCTTACACACCCCTGTACCCCTAACTCCTGGCATCACGGCTGCACAGACGAGGTGCTAAACCCTACACCTGCCAAGGGAGATGGGCAGGAAATGAGGGCTCTGGGCAAGTCTAAAGAGCCGCGGCTGCGGGCCCGTCACCGTTCACACACTGGAACCCATGCTCTTCATAACGCATAGGTAGGGTGGCCGTATGATACACTGTTTAGACACTTGGGGGCATAATTAATAATAATGCCAGGACAGCAGGGTAAACCAGCACCTGGGTCTGTGATCAACCTGTACCCAAGGGCACTGCCTTGGGTACTCTGGGTGGCAGAAGGATGAGAAGGCATCCTGGGACACTGAGATCAAAGAAAATATGCAGAAAGACACATTCCAGACAAGGAAGAATATATGAACTACTGTTCATTGTTATTACTTAACTATCATAATAGTTACTACACTGCTATCTGTTGTGCCATCAGATGATTTCATACTTTAGTATACACTTTAATCACCACTATTCACAAGTATTAGATAAAGATTAACAATCAGCAGTTCAGGATCGGTAGGTTCCTACGTCTAGATGGAGCAGAAGAATGAACAAGTAATTAAGAGCCTGATTACGAAGGGCATTACAGACCAGGAGTCTGATCTTTGTCCTGGAAGCAGCAGGGAGCTGTTAGAGCCGAGGAGAAAGCCGTGTTTCAGTTTGATTCACCCGCTAGGACACGGAACGTGTTATAGGGGAAGAGGGACACAAAGAGACTAGTTGGAAGCTCCTTCAATGGATGAGCAGAAAATAATAAAGGTCTGAACCAGGGCAGGACCATCACAGATAGAAAGGAAAGAAGGAAGGAAACAACACAAGAACATTTTGAAAGAACAAGAACAGATAGGTTTCAGCAATAACTAGATATCAAGACAGAGAGGCAAAGATTTGACAATGACCCCCAAATCTTACCCTGAGTAAAAGAAATAATCACAGAGTTACAACTGTGATTTAAACAGGAAGTGGAGATGGGTAGTTAGCCTAGCGGAGGGGGAGAGGAGAAATGGGACAAGGATCAGGAGAGCAGTCATGTACAACAAACCCACAGCTAACACCATACTCAATGGTGAAAAGCTGAAAGCACTTCCTCTAAGATCAGGAACAAGACAGGAATGCCCACTCTCGTCACTTTTATTCAACACAGTACTGGAAGTCCTAGCCACAGCAATCAGAGAAGAAAAAGAAATAAAAGGAATCCAAACTGGAAAGGAAGAAGTAACTGTCACTGTTTGCAGATGACATGATACTATACATAGAAAATCCTAAAATCGCCACCAGAAAACTGCTAGAGCTCATCAATGAATTCAGTAAAGTTGCAGGATACAAAATTAATATACAGAAATCTACTGCACTTCTATACACTAAAATGAACTATCAGAAAGAGAAATTAAGGAAACAATCCCACTTACTATCGCATCAAAATAAAATACCTACGAATAAACCTACCTAAGGAGGCAAAACACCTGCACTCAGAAAGCTGTAAGACACTGATGAAAAAAACTGAAGATGACACAGACAGACAGAAAGGTATACTGTGTTCTTGGATTGGAAGAATTAATATCGTTAAAATGATCATACTACCCAAAGCAATCTACAGATTCAATGCAATCCCTATCAAAATATCAATGACATTTTTCACAGATGTATATCAAATAATCTTAAAATTTGTATGGAAACACAAAAGAACCCGAATAGCCAAAGCAATCTTGAGAAAGAAGAACAGAGCTGGAGGAATCACCCTCCCTAACTTCAGACTATACTACAAAGCTATAGTAACCAAACCAGTATGGTACTGGCACAAAAACAGACACATAGATCAATGGAACAGAATAAAGAGCCCAGAAATGAACCCACACACTTATGGTCAATTAATCTATGACAAAGGAGGCAAGAATATACAGTGGAGAAAAGACAGTCTCTTCAATAAGTGGTTCTGGGAAAACTGGACAGCTACATGTAAAAGAATGAAATTAGAACATTCTCTAACACCACATACAAAAATAAATTCAAAATGGATTAAAGACCTAAATGTAAGCCCGCACCATAAAACTCCTAGAGGAAAAACATAGGCAGAACACCTTTTGACGTAAATCGTAACAGTATTTTTTGGTCTGTCTCCTAAAGCAAAGAAAACGAAAGCAAAAATAAACAAATGGGACCTATTAAACTTAAACGCTGTGCACAGGGACTTCCCTGGTGGCACCGTGGTTAAGAATCCGCCTGCCAATGTAGGGAACATGGTTCGAGCCCTGGTCCGGGAAGATCCCACATGCCACAGAGCAACTAAGCCCGTGTGCCACAACTACTGAGCCTGCGCTCCAGAGCCTGCGAGCCACAACTACTGAGCCCACGTGCCACAACTACTGAAGCCCATGTGCCTAGAGCCCATGCTCTGCAACAAGAGAAGCCACCACAATAAGAAGCCCGCACACTGCAACAAAGAGTAGCCCCCGCTCACCGCAACTAGAGAGAGCCTGCATGCAGCAACGAAGACCCAACGCAGCCAAAAATAAATTAATTAATTAATTAAAAGAATGAATTTAAAAAAAAAAGCTTGTGCACAGCAAAGGAAGCCATCAACAAAACAAAAAGACAAGCTACTGAATGGGAGAAAATATTTGCAAATGATATGACTGATAAGGGATTAATATCCAACATATATAAACAGCTCATACAACTCAACTCAAAAAAACAAAAAATCCGATTAAAAAATGGGCAGAAGAGCTGAACAGACACTTTTCCAAAGAGGAAATGCAGACAGCCAACAGGCACATGAAAAGATGCTCAACATCGCTAATCATCAGGGAAATGCAAATCAAAACCACAGTTAGATATCACCTCAAACCTGTCAGAATGGCTATCACCAAAAAAAGAACACACATAACAAATGTTAGCAAGGATGTGGAGAAAAGGGAACGCTCATGCACTGTTGATGGAAATACAAATTGGTGCCAGCCACTGTAGAAAACAGTAGAGAGGGTTCTCAAAAAACTTAAAACAGAACTACCATACAATCCAGCAATTCCACTTTTGGGCCTTTTTTCCAAAATAAAAAAACGCTAATTCGGAAAGATATATGCACCCCTATGCCCCTATGTTCACAGCAGAACTATTTACAACAGCCAAGATATGGAAGAAACCTAAGGGCCCATCAACAGACGACTGGATAAAGATGTGACACATATATATACAATGGATTACTATTCAGCCATAAAAAAAAAGAATGAAATCTTGCCATCTGCAACAACATGGATGGACCTAGAGATTATCATACTAAGTGAAGTAAGTCAGACAGAGAAATACGAATACCATATGATATCACTTACATGTGGAATCTAAAAAGTACAACAAACTAGTGAATATAACAAAAAAGAAGCAGACTCACAGATATAGAGAACAAACTAGTGGTTACCAGTGGGGAGAAGGAAGCGGGGAGGGGCACTATATGGGGAGGGGAGTAGGAAGTACAAACCATCAGGTATAAAATAAGCTACAAGGGTATATTATACAACACAGAGAATATAGCCAATATTTTATAATAACTATAAATGGAGTATAACCTTTAAAAATTGTGAATCACTATATTGTACACCTGTAACTTAATATAATATTGTATATCAACTATATTTCAATTAAAAAAAGAAGGGGGGGTGGAGAGAGAACCGGGCTGTGCCAGCATTCATCCCCATGGGACAGCTTCTCACCCCGAGGCACAATTCTTGTCCCCATTTTACAGATGGCGGTATGATACTCAGCTGCCTGACTCTAAACCAAAACTCGTGGTCTTTCTACCACACCTTACACGTTTAAGACGGAGAAAGACCAAGTGTGCCCCAGTGGGCATCTCTACAAGACACTGGGACTGGGGACGGAAGCTCAGGAGAGTGAAATCAAGCCAGGGAGAACTACAAGAGAGAGGTGGGAGACTTCGATGACGCACGGTGGGCACCAAATCAAGGTGGGCAGAGCAGAAGCGAGTCAGGGGGACCTTCAGAGATGGGGGGGGGGGGGCGGGTCACAGAAATCCCGGGAGAAAAGCTTTTCCAGGTGCAAGATGCTTCAGGTGAAAACAAAGACTGCAAAGCCATCACTCAGGCAGGAAAAGGACAGGACAGGCCTGCTTTCCAGACCTGCCCGGCCCCCAGCTGCTCCCAGCCCACCGAGCAGAGCCCTCCATGCACCGCTGTGCCTCTGGGGCCCAGTCCACAGCACGTGCTCCAGAAGCACACGCTGGAACAGGGACCTTTCCTCGTGAGGCTCCCGTCTCCACCCACAACACCGGAAACTGAACTCACTCCTCGGCTCCTGGTCAGCTCTCAAGCACCACTGGGCAAACGGGACGTCTCTGGTGACCTCCGAAAGGCCAGTTTCGGCAGAGCGGGGAGTGAAATCCAGACTTCAGGCAAAGGGCACTTAGAGGACACTCTGTGCCTCCAGGTATGGCAGACGCAAGTGAAACCCACAGCCCCAAATGAGGTGTGGCAACCTGCCAGCCAGAGGAAACGTCCCGGAGGAGGTCAAAGCCAGGCACGTGGTACAGTCACAGACCAAGGCACAAAGACCCCCAATGAAAGGAAATGACGTTTTTCCAACGTTCAAAAATTCTTATGCCCCAACTTCCATGTGATGCTGATTAGCACGTCTCTGCAAGCAGGTGTCTAAATACCTTTCTCACCTGCTTTCAGCATTGCTGCGATTCTGCTCAGACCCTAGAGGTACCTTGCCTTCGTCTGCTCAGGCTGCTAGAACAACAATACCAGAGACCGTGGGTTTCTAAACAACAGACATTTATTTCTCACAGTTCTGGAGGCTGGAAGTCCGAGATCAAGGCACCGGCAGGTTCAGTAGCTGGTGAGAGCCCCTTCCTGGCTCCTAGTTGTCTTCTTGCTGCGCTCCCACGTGGGGAAGGGCAAGGGAGCTCCCTGGGGTGTCTTTCGTAAGAGCACTGATCCCATTCCTAAGGGCTGCACTCTTGCGACCTAATCACCTCTCAAAGGTGATCTCCTCACATCAACACCTTGAGAATGAAGGCTCAACATGTGGATTTGGGAGACACAAGCATTCAGTCTATAGCAGACCTGTAACATCCCTGCCCACCAGAAGCAGCTTAGAAACGTGACCAGGGCTGCGGATGGGGTGCAGATGGAGCATGAAAAAAAAATCAATGAACTGAGAGAGAGCCAAGGACAACGGCGGAAAGAGGGAAAAGAGGTCTGAAAACACAAAAGGATGCTTAACAAGGGGCAAGTCAGCCCCTTCCAGCCTCTGGCTTTCTTCAGACATTTGCCTGCTATGCTCTTGGCCTTAAAGGCCCTTCAGAACTCTGCCCACAGCCAGGCAGGGCTGCCAGGGAAGCAGGTTCCCCACAGGAGCAGCACTGGGGGCCCTGGTGCCAGGCAAACAGACAGTCTCCAAGTCCAGCGGGGCCTCCGGGCCCCAGAGCCAGGCCAAGAACAAGCCCCCCAGCCTTCCACCCGCAGTGTCATCACCGCCACAGCCTCGCCCCCCAGCCGAGAAAACAAGGACACACGCCACTGAGATCCAGAAGAATGTAAACAAGGCTCCCACCACAGACAGGACGATCCAGAAGTCTCCTGACTCTCTGCTGAGCCTCGAAGAAATGGGCCAGGACAGGCTGGACCTGGATCGCGTCGACAGACCGAAGGCGGGGCAGATGCAGACGCGGCAGCCCCACGGGGCCCCGGAGGAGGGTCTGTCTGGCTCCCTGGGGGCCTGGGAAGCCAGGCGGGCGCCCGAGGGGGTGAGCAGGGGGTGAGGTGCCCTCTCCTCTGGCTCTCTCTCGCCCACTCCGAGCAGGACAGGCCGCCCTCGGCCCGCACTGACCGCACGCCACTGCAAGGCCCACAGCTCCCCCTGGGTGAGAGAGAGCTGAGCGCCCTGACAACCTGAGCCGAACAGCTGGCCGTGGCCTCGGGGGCAGGAAGAAAGAAGAGGGCTGCCGGGCTGCCACCACAGCACCCACGAAGCACCCTCCAGGCCAGCATGCCCAAGAAGAAGCCTCCCGCCCTCAGCAAATGCCAAATGCACGACAAAGCGTGGACCCTGCGAAGGCCACCACTGGGCCACGGCCACGCGGCTCCATGCAACCGCTTCACTGGCGGCACGCGGAGCGCAGAAAGGCCGTGCTGAGAGCCTCGAGCCCGGCAGCCGGCCGTGCTGGGCCTCGTGCGCCATCCCACCCGGCCCTCCGTCCCCAACCGCCACCGGCCTGAGCACCTCGGAAGTCCCATCCCCAGCCCTTCCCCGTCGGCATCTCTTCCTGTTGAAGACAAGCTGTGGGATCCCAACCACCGCACTGAATCCCGACGGCACACGGGGCCTGGGGAGCGCTCGCCGGCCTGCCTGCACTGCATCCTTATGGGGTGGCACAGCGCAGAACCAGGAACCTGGATGTCATACACCCTGGGGCGCTGCTGCCTTCAACCAGCGAGGGCCCTCCTGCCAGGCCGGCACCAGCAGGCCCTCTCCCCCCGGAAGGGGTCGGTGGCAGGAGCTCTGTGACCTGCAGAGTGACACCTGCCCCTCCCCAAGTTCCAATCAGTGAGACGGAAATGCCAGCTGTTCAGCTGGCACCTTCTGACTGTCTGACACTCTTCCTCACCCCTAACAGACTGTCACCCCTGCCAGGGCACAGCCCCTCTGCATCCCCTCACAGACAGCCCGCAGCAAACGCCAACAGGTACATTTCAAACTGCTTTTTTTTTTTTTTTGAGACATAATTCACATACCCTAAAATTTAAAGCGTACAAGTCAATGGGTCCTAGCACATTCACAGAGTTGGGCGACCAGCACCACCATCTGATTTCAGAACATTTTCGTCACCCCACAAACAAGCCACATTCCCATCAGCAGTCACCCCCCACTGCCCCTGCCCCCAGCCCCTGGCAGCCACCACTCTACCTCTGTCTCTGTGGGTCTGCCTGTCCTGGACATTTCATATCAATGTGGCCTTTTACGACTGGCATCTTTCACTGAGCAGGAAGTTTTCAAGGTGCATCCATACTGTGGCCTGTGTCAGGACTTCACTCCTTTGTACAGCTGGATAATGTTTCATCGTACGGATAGATGATGTTTTATGTATTTGTTCATCACTTGATGGGCACCTGGCTTGTTTCCACGTTTTGGCGACTATAAATAACGCTGCTATGCATAGTCACATATAAGTTTTTGTGTGGACGTAAGTTTTCAATTCTCCTGAGTATATACATACCTAGGGGTGTAACTGCTGGGTCATGTCGTAGCTCTAAGTTAAATTATTTGAGAAACCGTCAGACTGCTCCCCAAAGCGGCTGCACCATTTTCCATTCCCACCCACAGTGCATAAGGTTTTGACTTCTCCACATCCTCGTCAGCACCTGTTAGCGTCTTTTTTGTTAGAGCCACCCTAGTGGGTGTGACAGGTACATTTTTTGAATGGGATAATGGTTATTTCTCAAACTCTTGGGTCTGGTTTTGCCCCTCCCCAGAAGGGCTCTGCACACTATATTTCTACTGTGAATTTCACACACACACACACACACACACACACACACACACGCCCACACACAGAGTCACCAGGCTGGCATCAGCCCTGACACATGCAGCCCACAACGCTGCCGGTGGGCAAAACACTCAACGGTGCGCCCCGAAAGCAACCACAGTGCTGGCCCCCTTGACCCCGGCAGCACAGGCAGCCCGTCTCCCGAGAGGGCGGAAAGGGGCCCCGCGCCGTCCTCAGCCTGGGGCTCACCCCCGCGCCATCCCCGCGAGCTCCAGGAGGGCAGGGGCTCCGGGCCGCCCACCGCGCACAAGGCCCGCCCCACAGCAGGCACGCAGAACAGCTGCGAGAACCCCAACGGGGGAAGGAGGGCGGCAGCCCCACAAAGGTGGCAGCTGTTCCCGGGCTGGCTAACTTCCTCCAGACGTTCCCCGGGGAGCAAGCAGGGCTGGGCTGAAGTAGCATCACCGGCTGTCACTTACCTGAGCTCGTGCAAACTCACCTGGCTGCACGCGTACGTAACAAGAGTAACTTAAAGGGAGACGGAGCAGGCGTGTTCCGCAACCCGCCACGCAGAGGGAGGGCCGACAGCCCAGCCACAGGCGCTCCCCAGCGGTGCTCACAGCGCCGGCGCAGCCGCGTTCGCATCAGCACCCCATCGTGTCTTTGCGAGTCTTTCTTGAGGAAGTAAAAGCCCAAAAAGAGGTGCAGGACCAGTTCGATCCCTCCCTTAGAGAGAGGCAGAGACAACCAACGAGCCGGGTGCCGTGACCCACAGGCCTGGCTGTCCCTCTCCTGCTGGGATGCAGGAAGAAGGTGGCTGAACCGGCCGTCCAGCCCAGGACAGGTGACCCAAATGAGCGGTTCTCTAGCAAAGACGACAGGGGCTGCGGCTTCGTCAACAAGCGGCTCGGGAGGGCCGAGAGCACCCGGTAGCTGCCCCAGGGGAGTAATGGGATCCCAGGCCATGGGAGGGGAAGAGACAGGCCCACTGCCTCCCACGTTGGTTCAGAATTCCGGAGAAAGGCTGACCCACAGACCCGGGGTCTAGGGGAGGAAGTCAGGTTGGTAAAGGGCCCTGCGGTCACAGCCGGGAATGGCCTGAGCTGGGGCAGCAGCACAATGCCAGCACCATCTGCGATCCAGAGACCACCTGCCAGGTGGACAGAGACACACTTGGGTGGCCAGAGCCAGACCAGTGGGAGAACCTGCCAACAGAGTCTCTCTCCTGCAAGAAAGAATGTTCCGCTGTTGGAATAATCAGGCGCCCTGCCTGGAGCATTAGATGAGCCGTGGCATTTGAGGCCCACAACCGACCGCCTTTGAGACAGCCCACCCTTGCTTTCCTTACAGGTGAGGCTAAGGAATGTGTCCAGCGGGGCGGGGAAGGGGACGCATTGTTAAGGGTCCCCCTAAGGTCCCTGCCAACCGTGAGATGCTGTCAGAGTTCATGAACCACGTGGTGAAGGTCTACGGTCTAGAAAGGAAGTGAGGAGGCCCCGTCACTGTGGACTGAAACCCACTCAGAAAGGAGCACCGAAGCAAAATACAAAGTGCTCAGCCCTGCAGCCCAAAGCGCACGTGAGATCAGAGAAGCATGTCATAATGTAGCCAAAACTGTAACAATATTTACGACTATTTGCAACAGAAATAGTATGCAATAAAAAAGTAATATACAGGGCTTCCCTAGTGGCGCAGTGGTTGAGAATCTGCCTGCTAATGCAGGGGACACGGGTTCGAGCCCTGGTCTGGGAAGATCCCACATGCCGCGGAGCAACTGGGCCCGTGAGCCACAACTACTGAGCCTGCGCGTCTGGAGCCTGTGCTCCGCAACAAGAGAGGCCGCGATAGTGAGAGGCCCGCGCACCGCGATGAAGAGTGGCCCCCGCTTGCCGCAACTAGAGGAAGCCCTCGCACAGAAACGAAGACCCAACACAGGCAAAAAAAAAAAAAAAAGTAATATACAGTAACAGCCCAAACATCAGCACACAGCTCCATCGACGCCAACCGAAAGCCCCTGCTACTGAGGCAGAGGTGATAAATATTTGTACCAGGGAGCCTAAGGGGTCTGCCCGAGCTGCCAACGGGGAGGCTGAAGGCCAGGGGCCCACCGTGGGCTCCCAGGACCCCACAGCCTGCTCTGAAACCAGGACCAGGTCGGAGCTGCCTCGGCAAGGGAGCGCTTAAAATTCACACACGACCTGCTTTAAAACTCCCTGCAGTTAGTCACAGACCAATTTATGGGCCCAGAATCAACTGCAGATGGTCTGCACTCACTGCCTTCCTAAAGGCAGGCCCTCCTTCCCTGTTCTCCTGGGTCCCTGACGGCAAGCTTCTACCGCGAGATTTATGCTGCCCGGGGCAAGCGGCCCACAAGTTCCACTGGCATACTTAAAGAGCTCTTCTGAACCCCCTCCCTACCCTGGGGTTTTGGGGAGAAGGGTGAAAGATGCAGAACGGAATTCAAAGGAAGTGTTTCAGAGCCACACTTAACGAGCAAAAACTTCCCACTGCAAAGGCATTGCCAGGTAACTTAGAGCAAGTTCACTCCCCCAACTAGTTTCCCGTCTCCTCATCCTAAGATGGGACTGTCACCCAGGAAGGACAGCCACTGAGGGCAGAGGTTTGAGGTCTTCCCCGTGAGTGTGTACTGCAGAGACCCCCTTCATGCTCTGCTAGTTTTCACTACTGCCCTAGGAGCTATTAGAACAGGCCCTTACATATTTTTAATGTTTTATATAGAAATGTCCATTTGGAACTGAACCTTTTTTCATTTCAAACCCCACTTCCACCCACCCCGCCCCCCCGGAGTGAGTGGGGCCCCTTCTGAAAACACAGGGCACCAGCGAGCTTGGTCGCCTTGAGTACAGTGTCATTTGTACATCTTGTAATGAAGGACTCAGAAGTCCTACTTGGGAAAAGCACGAACCTTGAACACCATCAGCAAACCCAGT
Source organism: Eschrichtius robustus (assembly GCF_028021215.1). Classification (NCBI taxonomy): domain Eukaryota; kingdom Metazoa; phylum Chordata; class Mammalia; order Artiodactyla; family Eschrichtiidae; genus Eschrichtius; species Eschrichtius robustus. The sequence continues at coordinate 103,789,831 of NC_090836.1, read as the reverse complement.
GAGCATGACTTAAGATCACAGAAAAAATCAGCATACCACCGCATCTCCTTACAGTCGTGTAAAATGGGGAGGGGGCGTGGGAGAAGAAGAGGTACCACGAAAAGGCAGAGCAGCAACATAATGCCCTCCACTAATAATTCCCAGTGTACAAAAATACCTCTGAAAAACAGAAATGGGGGAGATGACAAATCATACCAACCAAACCCATCTAACACCCGAGGCCCTATCAGAGGTCTCTTATCTAACACCCGAGGCCCTATCAGGGGTCTCTTATCTAACACCCGAGGCCCTATCAGGGGTCTCTTACCTAACACCTGAGGCCCTACCAGGGGTCTCTTACCTAACACCTGAGGCCCTACCAGGGGTCTCTTACCTAACACCTGAGGCCCTACCAGGGGTCTCTTACCTAACACCTGAGGCCCTACCAGGGGTCTCTTACCTAACACCTCAGGCCCTATCAGGGGTCTCTTACCTAACACCCGAGGCCCTATCAGGGGTCTCTTATCTAACACCCGAGGCCCTATCAGGGGTCTCTTATCTAACACCCGAGGCCCTATCAGGGGTCTCTTACCTAACACCCGAGGCCCTATCAGGGGTCTCTTACCTAACACCCGAGGCCCTATCAGGGGTCTCTTACCTAACACCCGAGGCCCTATCAGGGGTCTCTTACCTAACACCCGAGGCCCTACCAGGGGTCTCTTACCTAACACCTGAGGCCCTACCAGGGGTCTCTTACCTAACACCTGAGGCCCTACCAGGGGTCTCTTACCTAACACCTGAGGCCCTACCAGGGGTCTCTTACCTAACACCTGAGGCCCTACCAGGGGTCTCTTACCTAACACCTGAGGCCCTACCAGGGGTCTCTTACCTAACACCTGAGGCCCTATCAGGGGTCTCTTACCTAACACCTGAGGCCCTATCAGGGGTCTCTTACCTAACACCTGAGGCCCTATCAGGGGTCTCTTACCTAACACCTCAGGCCCTATCAGGGGTCTCTTACCTAACACCCGAGGCCCTATCAGGGGTCTCTTATCTAACACCCGAGGCCCTAGCAGGGGTCTCTTATCTAACACCCGAGGCCCTATCAGAGGTCTCTTATCTAACACCCGAGGCCCTATCAGGGGTCTCTTATCTAACACCCGAGGCCCTATCAGGGGTCTCTTATCTAACACCCGAGGCCCTATCAGAGGTCTCTTACAGACATCAGTGGACGTGCACACCTGAGGGACTGAGGCTCCTCCCAAAAGAAGTGCTCTGCCTTCTAGACCCACACCAGACATCCCAGGTCCAGTCACGCTGCGTCCCAGAATATCTACCATAGTCCTCACACACGGAAATCTGAACGTCAAGCCTGGAGCCATAAGGCCTAACAAATGTCTCCAGGTCAGGCCCCCCCAAACCCAGGGTCTCCCAAACAGACAGAGGGACTCTACAGAACTGGTTTTCCAAACTGCGAGGCCTTCCACCCAATTAGCCAAACATCACTTGAGTCACTGACTCCCAGGGAAGGCTGATGCCCCCGAGATCCAGCCCCGGGCTGTGGACTCCACGCCAGAGTCGGTGGAGGGAAACACCTTCCTGAAGGGCCTCTCCACCAGCACCATGTGCTTAAAATAGCAGGAGATTTTTCTTCTTTTTGGAATGCATACTGAAGAACAGAAAGGTGAAATGACATGGGGTCTGGGATTTGCTTTGAAATACTACAGCAAAGGGGCAGAAGGAAAAGAAAAAAGGGCCGGATCAAGCCGATCACGGCAGAATCTTGATCGTCGCGGAATCTGGGTGATAGGTGGATCGGCTCCACTGTTCTGTGCTCTCGACCTCTGCGTGTGTTTGAAATTTTTCATAGCAACTGTTTTAGAGCGCGAGAGCAGGTGGAGGTGGCGCGAACCTGCTGACAGTGATGGATCACACTCCCACCTTGGAGAGCCGAGCCTGTTTCCTGAGGAACGGAGTGCCCCCCACCCCGCCACGAACTGCCTCCTCCGACCCCGATATCCCCCGCAGCGCATCTACTCACAGGCCCAAAGCTCGGGCGGGGAGGCTGTGTCTCCGCGGCCGATGAAACATCCACGCGGATGGAGGTGCGCTAAGGACAAGCTCACCCCGCACGTCACCCTCGCGAAAAACCCCAGCAGCTACCGCTCGTTCACCTCGCAAGTGGGACAGCCACTGCCACACACACCGTGGAACGTGTGCGTGGCTGAGAGACACGAGCAACGGCGAGGGAGCAGAGCACCAGGCACGCTCTCCCTCCCCGGCTCCTCGTGGCCCACTCCACGGCGTCTGCCTGGCAACAGCACCCAAAGGCAAGACCCCTATTTCTTGTCCCAGACAGACGGAGGTCTAAAAAGCACCTTATCTTTCAAACAGAGCTCTCTTCCTCTAAGCCAGCACCCCAGCCCTCCCAGAGCCCGCGGCCCCACCTCGCCCGCTCTCCGGCGGGCTGCTGCCTGCAGTGTGACTGCAGCGAGCTGCACGGTCCTCCCGGGGAAGGCCCGGCGCCAGCACCTTCTTCCCGGGCGCTGGCGACCCGACGCCCGCGAGAACGCCAGACTCTGACGTCCCCAGCTTGCAACTAGTTCACGATCATCGTTCTATCACTTCCAAATCAAAGAGCCTAATATTTCGAGCATAATGATTTTAAGGAGCTCAACAATTTCTTCGCATGCATTATTCATTTTGTGACACAAAACTGTTATTTCACTGAGATTACTGTAAACCGCTGCATGAAGAGCTGGCTTGCGTGAACAATTAAATGATAGATATGATAAACTAGATTTATAAGCTTTACGTTCCTATAACATAAACTCCTTGAATGATTTAACTCAAGAGAGCTAGAAAATTCTTTCCAGACACCAGGTTCATGGATCTGCAGCTCCCCCATCAGCATTTACCAAAAACTGACTGCAGACTGAAAAGAAAAATCTTTAATAAAAGGTTTAATATTACTATGGCAACCCCAGCAACTTGTTTCAAAATGAATAATAGCTCCGTTAGGTGCCTCATTAAAATTTTTTCAACCACATATTGCCCTTAATCTTCTCAATGGAACAAAAGACGGATTCAGAACCCACGTCCAAGACCGGAAACAGCGTCAGGTACACCCGTGTGCCAGGCAGCTCAGATGAGAAAGTGGGGTCCTTCTCCCGAAATAATTCATGAGAAACCCTGGTATCTCATTTTATGCTCTTTTCTCCACTAATGAAAAACAGGAAGGCATCCGTCAGCCCACCAGCACGGCTCTCCGCTGACGCCAGGAGCTGTGCCCGCGGAAGAAGCGGGAATCCAAGACCAGCGACACCGGGCCCCGGGCGCCGGGCCCACACGGGGCTCTGCTGCCCGGACGGCTCCGGAGCAGAAGCACCCGGGAGTCAAGGCCTGACTGCAGGAGGGGACCTTCGACACCACCTACCCGACACGTCCTCTGCCGCATAGGTGCTGTGCCCCCGGGACAGTCCAGGGCCCGCTGTCCCAGCCCCGGCTCTCCGGCTGTGCACTCGGGAGCCACGCTGGGGCCACGCGCCCGCGACGTCACTCGGATTCACAGCCCGGCCTCGCTGTGCTCGACCGCCAGCCACGGCGACGCTCAGCTCACAGGTGGGTGGGGAGGCTTCGTCGTGCCCGCGACCGGGGCCGTGCAGAACCCTGCGCCCGGCGACCCGTCCAGGGCCGCCCGGCCCCACCCCGCCTACTCCGCTCGGGCCGTGCCGGGCTCCCGACTGGCCACCCCCGGCCCGCACAAGCTGCCCCAACCCCACGCCCACCGCGTCCCACCTCCACGCTCACGGCGCAGCGCGGGCCCCGCCTGACGACACGCCGCACAGCCGTTTGCCACAAGGCTCCCTCCCCAGCTTCGTGACCACGGCCGCCCCACCTGGCGCGGGGGAGGTGCCTGCGCAACGCCCGGGGGTGGATAAATGGAGGGAGATGGGGCCGCCCAGAGGCCTGACGGGTGCACATCCCTTTGTCACAACTAAGCTGATAAACCTCTCAAAAGAGGGGAGAGAAGAGGAGGAGGAAGCACGCAGCCGGGGGTCCTCTTCTCGGCAGCAGTTCAAGGGGGCTCACTGGCCACAGCCTTGGACACAGGGCCCGGCGCGTCTCCACGGTCACCCCACGCTGAGGCCGGCCACCCCGCCAGGCCCACAGTCCTGCAAGTGACGGCCAGACACAGAGGCTGTGCGACCCCATCAGGGCTGGACAGCCCACAGACACCTGGCTTGGGGTTTCTGGACGCCTCCCCAAATGCTCACCAGGCGTGACTCGGTCTGCAGCGTGTGTGTCTGTCTGATGGACTGGACGGAAAGCATCTGTCCTGTCCTTACTGACACGTGAGGGGCCGTCCTGGGGACCCGGGGTGGCGCGAGGTACTGCTTACGGCACAGCACTGGCTCTCCCGGGCGAATCATCTAGGAACAAGATGCAATTTCCTCCCTTTAATACAAAGGAGGCTTGGCCCTTCTTCGGCCCAGACAACCAGGCTGCTGGACATGTCAGTTGGCTTGGTTCACTCCCCATGTGCCCCTCTTTAGCTGTTAATAGTGACCCCTTTACCCTGAAAACAGATGGTAAATGATATGGCCCCCTACAGAGAACTTTCCAGAAGTCTCTAGGAGCCAACCGTAGAATGAATGGCGCCCCAGCTCTGACCCAGTTCCCAACGTGCGCTGCAGCCACCGTGCGCTCCTCTGGGCACAGATAACAAGGGGATGCCTTTCGGCAGCTCGATAACGGGACGTGGTTAGCATGCGAGCCGGCTTTACAGCGGAGCCAAGGGCCTCAACCACGTGGCATCCCAGGGTGAACGGCTCACAGAGCACCGTCTGTGCCAGTCACTTCCTACCCACTGCCGCCCTCATCTCTGCAAGGCAGTTATCACCATTCCTATAAAAGCACATATAATGATAACGATAACGTCTAACATTTACCGAGCGCTGCTCTGTGCCGCAACTGTTCTGAGAGCTGCTGCGTGCCTGGGCACTAAGGCTCAGAACGAGCTGAGGAGACAGGTATCATTACCGCCACTCGACAGATGTGGACACTGAGGCAGAGAAGTCAGCGATCTTTACCGCCCCCCACCATCTCCTCCACCCAGCAGAACTGGCCCCGCGCCTGTGCCCTGAGTCACCACACCGCTCAGACCATCTCATAAATAAGGACACTGAAGTTTGGGGAGGTCAAGAACTTGCTCAAGTTGCAGAGTTAGCGTGAAGAGAGGGATATCTTGAAATCCAGAGCCACCACACTGAACAGGTGGACGAAATGCATTTCCCACCAAGTGCCTCAGGCACACACAGCATCCGCTAGGCCCTACAGATGCTCAGAGGACCAGGACACCGCGGCCCCAGAAACCCTAGCCCCGACCACTCTGTCCTCTCCTTCCATCTTCTCATAAGCATGTGCCGCACACCACACTCAGTCCCCTTCTCATCCAGACGACCCAATCGCTGCTCAATTCACCAGCAACGTTGTCCAGGCACCAACCTGGGCATACAGAGGAGCATCCATGCTGCCCATCAGCTCAGGAAAGGATTCCTGCACACGAACCTATTAAGTGAGTAGAAGAAAAGAAATAATAAAGATCGGAGTAGAAATAAATGAAATAAGAAAAAAACTAAAAAAAAAAAACAACAGAAAAGATCAGTGAGGGAGTTCCCTGGTGGTCTAGTGGTTAGGATTTGGCACTTTCACCACTGTGGCCTGGATTCAATCCCTGGTTGGAGAACTGAGATCCTACAAGCCACACGCATGACCAAAAAAAAAAAAAAAAAAATTCAGTGAAACTAAAGATCTGCTTCTTTGAAAAGATAAACAAAATTGATAAACTTTTTTAGCAAGACTCATCAAGGCAAAAAAAAATAGGGCCCAAATAAAATCAGAAAGGAAGGAGAAGTTACAACTGACATCACAGAAATAAAAGAATAAGAGATCACTATGAACAATTATATGCCAATGAAATAAATAACCTAGAAGAAATAGATAAATTCCAGGAAATGTACAATCTCCCAGGACTGATTTATGAAGAAATAGAAAACATGAATAGGGACTTCCCTGGTGGCGCAGTGGTTCAGGATCTGCCTGCCAGTGCAGGGGACACAGGTTCAATCCCTGGTCCGGGAAGATCCCACATGCCACGAAGCAACTAAGCTCATGTGCCACAGCTACTGAGCCTGTGCTCTAGAGCCCGCAAGCCACAACTATTGAGCCCACGTGCCACAACTACTGAAGCCCACATGCCCTAGAGCCTGCGCACCACAACTACTGAGCCCACGAGCTGCAAATACTGAAGCCCGCGTGCCTAGAGCTCATGCTCCGCAACAAAAGAAGACACCGCAACGAGAAAGCCCACTCACCGCAACGAAGAGTAGCCCCCACTCGCTGCAACTAGGGAAAGCCTGCATGAAGCAATGAAGACCCAACACAGACAAAAAAAAAAAGAAAAAAAGAATGAAAATATGAACAGACTGATTACCAGTAATGAAATTGAATCAGTTATCGAAAAAAATTCCCAACAAACAAAAGTCCAGGACCCGACTGCTTCACAGTTGGATTCTTCAAAACATTTAAAGAAGAGTTAACACCAACCCTTCTCAAACTATTCAAAAAAAATAAAGAAGGAATACCTCTGAACTCATTCCATGAGGCCAGCATCATCCTGATACCAAAACCGAAGACACCACAAAAAAAAAAAAAAAAGGAAAGAAAGTAAGGAAAAATTACAGGCCAATATCACTGATGAACATAGATGCAAAAATCCTCAACAAAATAATAGCAAACCAAATTCAACCGAAAGGGACTTCCCTAGCAGTCCAGTGTTTAAGAATCTGCACTTCCACTGCAGGGGGCACAGGTTCAATCCCTGGTTGGGGAACTAAGATCCCACATGCTGTGTGGTGTGGCCAAAAAAAAAAAAAAAAAATTCAACTAATATATTAAAAGAATCATACAACATGATCAAGTGGGATTTATCCCAGGAATGCAAGGACGGTTCAATATCTGCAAATCAATGTGATATACCACATTAACAAACTGAAGAATAAAAATCATACAATCATATCAATCGGAAAAGCTTTTGAAAAAATTTAACATCCACTTATGATAAAAACTCTCAACAAAGTGGGTATAGAGGGAACATACCTCAACATAATAAAGGCCATTTATGAAAAACCTACAGCCAACATCATAATCAGTGAGGAAAAGTTGAAAGCATTTCCCCGAAGGTGAGAAACAAGACAAGGATGTCCACCCTTGCCACTTTCATTCAACACAGTATTGAAGCTTCTAGCCACAGCAGTAAGACAAGGAAAAAAAAAAAAAAAAAGGAAAGGACTCCAAATCAGAAAGGAAGAAGTAAAACTGTCACAATTTGTTGATGACACGATACCATATAGGAAACCCTAAAGATGTTACCAAAAAACTATTAGAACTAATAAATGAATTCAGTAAAGTTGCAGGATACAAAATTAATATGCAAAAATCTGTTGTATTTCTATACGCTAACAAGAAACTATAAGAAAGAGAAATTAAGGAAACAATCCCATTTAGAATTGCATAAAAAAAAAAAGCTAGGAATACAGCTAACCAAGGAGGTAAAAAAGACCTATACTTGGAGACCTATAAGACATTGATGAAATAAACCGAAGACAATACAAACAAATGGAAAGATATACCATGCTCATGGATTGGAAAAATTAGTATCATTAAAATGACCATATTCCCCAAGTCAATCTACAGATTCGATGCCATCCCTATCAAAATACCAATGGCATTTTTCACAGAACTAGAACAAATAATTTTTAAATTTGTGCGGAAATACAAAAGACCCCCGACAGCCAAAACAATCTGGAAAAAGAAGAACAAAGCTGGAGGTACCATGCACCCTGATTTCAAACTATACTACAAAGCTACAGTAATCAAATCATAGGTAAATGGAACAGAAAAGAGAGCCCAGAAATAACCCCACACTTACATGGCCAATTCAACCACAGCAAAGGAGGCAAGAATATACAATAGGGAAAAGGCAGACTCTTCAATAAACAGTGTTGGGAAAACTGCACAACTACATGAAAAAGGATAAAACTGGAGTACTTTCTCATAAAATATACAAAAATAAACTCAAAACGGACAGAGAACCTGAAGGGACATTCTTCCAGAAATGAAATGCAGAGGGTCAACAGGCACATGAAAAAATGCTTAACACTGCTAATCACCAGGGAAATGCAAACTGAAACCACAATGAGATATCACCTCAAGCCTGTTGAAATGGCTATTATCAAAAAGACAACAAATAAATGTTGGCGAGGATATGGAGAAAAGGGAACCCTCCTGCACTGTTGGTGGGAATGTAATCTGGTACATCCACTAAGGGATACAGTGTGGAGGTTCCTCAAAAAATTAAAAATAGAACTACCATACAATCCAGCAATTCCACTTCTGGGCATTTTTCCAAACAAAACAAAAATACTAATTTGAAAAGATATATGCACCCCATGTTCACTGAAGCATTATTTACAACGTCTGAGACATGGAAGCAACCTAAGTGCCCATCAGTAGATGAGTGGATAAAGAAGATGTGGTATATTATATATACGATGGAATACTACTCAGCTATAGGAAAAGAATGAAATTCTGCCATTTGCAACAATGTGGATGGACCTAGAGGGAACTGTGCTTAGTGAAATAAGCCAGACAAAGACAAACACTGCCTGATTTCACTTATATGTGGAATCTAAAAAACAAATGAACAAACATAACAAAACAGAAACAGAGAACAAACAGGTGGTTGTCAGAGAGGAGGGGGTGTGAGGAGGAGTGAAATAGGTGAGGGAGACCAAGAGGTACAAACTTACAGTTATAAAATAAATGAGTCACGGGGATAAAATGTACAGCATGGGGAATGCAGTCAAAAAGACTGTAATAACTCTGTATAGTGATAGGTGGTGCCTAGACTTACCTTGGTGATCATTTTGTAATGTATAGAAATATCGAATCACTACGCTGTATGCCTGGAACTAACATAGTGTTGTAGGTCAATGATGCTTCAATTTATTTATTTATTTTTAATATTTATTGATTTATTTATTTGGCTGCACCGGGTCTTTCTTAGTTGCGGCACATGGGGTCTTCGTTGCAGCATGCGGGAACTAATTCCCTGACCAGGGATAGAACCTGGGCCCCCTGCATTGGGAGCACAAAGTCTTAACCACTGGACCACCAGGGAAGTCCCTGATGCTTCAATTTAAAAAAAGGAAAAGACTGTGACATTTTTTTTTTTTTTTTTTAACGTTAAGGCACTGGCAGAGGGAGTAAAGCGGAGACAAGCCCGATTCCTCCCTCCGGCAGGTTCCTGCACCCTGGCTCGGGCTGATTCAGCCCAGAGAAGGGAGGCCTTCCTCCCCTTAGCCTGCAGCTGCTGTTTCGCCCAAAGGCCAGGCTCCAGAGGAACCAGACCGCTCACTGCTCTGTAGCCGCCTGCTTCTTCGGAAGTACCACCCCGTCTCCACCCACAGGAGCTCAAACTTCTCTGCCCAGCTGTCACCTCCTCCATGAAAAAGTGTTCTGATCACTTCAGCCAGACCGCTCCTCCCTCCCCTGAACTTTCAGCCTTTCCCACTTGCTCCTTGAGCCTTATCTCACCCAGGAGTCAAGTCCCGAGGACAGGACAGGGAGCTGAGAGCCCTGTAGGCAAGGCCTTGGGGGCCCAGCATGGGAACACACTGTGGGACTCAGTGAGGGGCAAGGAGTTGGCAATCCAGGCTGACTTCCAGCTGCCAACCTTGAAAGGCTGTCAGGAGCTTGAAGGTGGCCTAGCAGTTGCCATGCCTCCGTGGCCCTGTCTCCAAGCCCTCCCAGGCAGGTCTGTCTCACTGTGAGTCCTCCGCCTACAATTCAAGGGTGTTTACAATGGGGCTTGAACTGTGACCTTCAAGTTTAAACAACTTAGCTTTTCACAAGTATGGTCAACTGAGTTAAAAGGCACGTAAGTGGTGGGACTTCTCTGGTGGTCCAGTGGTTAGGATTCCAGGCTTTCACGGCCGGGGGGGCCCGGGTTCGATCCCTGGTCAGGGAACTAAGATCCCACAAGCTACGCCGAGCAGCCAAAGGAAAAAAAAAAAAAAAAAAAAAGTTCACGTAAGTGCTTTTACACGCAGCAAACAGGGATTCTAGATTCTGCCTAGTTGGCACATATATAAAATTGAGACAGTGTGAGACTAACACGAGTATATGTTCCCAATAACCTGACCATTCTGAATCACAGCCGTAATTGAGATTCACTCTCCATCCTCAAACCTGGCCAAGTCTCCGGGACCCCTTCTCAGTTCGGCAAGGTCTCAAAGCACCTGTGTGTTTTGTTCTCTCTGGGCCTCCACTGACTCTTAGACTCATCCTGGAAGAGAAACCCCCATGCGGCTTAGCAGGAGGCCCAGGAGGAACAAAAAACGTGCAGCATCGAAGTGCTCGCCTGGGAAGGTCTCTCTCTGTTCCCCAAGAAAGGAGTTCTCCAATCGCTTTCTTGACTTGTTTAATAGCTTGTTAGCACCAGATATCCAGGAATTAACAATACAGTTATAATTTATTTCAGCAGAATAAACATCAAGGCAACTTTCTTAAAGCCAACCTTTTATTAAAATATTTTCTTAAAATGGACAACCTATTTTTAAAGAGACTTAATGTTTTTCATAGGTCATAACTGAGACACCATTCATTGAAACACAGCAAGACTTCAAAGGGACCAAGTGATTTCTCTGTGCACAAGCCCACAGGTCCTTCTGTGGACCTGCCCCCCGGCCCCGGGGCACCTGTGTCCAGGTGGGCCCCTTCCCTGCATTCTACTCAAATGCAGCCCCACCAGCCTCCATGACCCCGATCCAGGAGGTGACTTGAAAAAGGAAAGGAATACCAGAAACACTGACTGGCGTCCCCAAACATCCTGCACTTCCAACTGACAGCCTTCACCCCATTAGCAAGGACGTGCCCGGGACGTCCCAAAGTAGCCAACACCAAATGGCAAGTATCAGTGGGTCAGCTCGTTTTCGTATTTAAAATATTCCAACAATGCAGCCTTGTCCTTCACCTTACTGACTCTGCCACAGTGATCTACGGCCCCTTCTCTTTCAAACGAATTGCCAAACAGCATTTTATCGGGGATTTCCTCTAAAAGGCAATTGGAGGTTCCTGCAACACAATTTATAGGCGCGTTGTTTCCATTTATTTTAATTTTATTTATAGCCTTCTGCCCAGAGCCTGTTGGGCACAGGCGGCTATAAATCACAGATCACAAACACAGTGCTTGCTGCTTTGCTCCTCCGTTGGTGCTGAAATACCAGGGGATTGTTTGGTGAGCTCTAATATGAATACTAATTACTTTCTCAGTCAGATCATGGGTGTGCACTCACTTGAAAAACTGCAGAAAACAAAATTTCATTATATACTAGATATGATCTTCAACCAGAGGACACTAGGAGTGCCCTACCTGAGAAGGAAAATGGCCCGCGGGAGGGGGCATGCACTCTGGACCCCGAGCACGGGGGCTGAACTGCAGGCTTGGCCTCGCTCACTGGATGACCTTGAGGCAAGTTCCTTGATCTCTGTGTTCCCTCCACTATTAATCAAAATGGTGGCCGAGAGAATCTACTCTGGAGAATTTGCTGGAAATCAAACGAGAAGCTCTACAGAGCCTCCTGAACTACGTCTCCCGCCACGCGGCAGGTCGGGGGCGGGCTCTGCCAGACCCCTCCTCTTCACCCCCATGTGTGATGCTGGGCCGCCTCACCCACCTCAGGGCTCACGGCACCACACACCCAGTGCCAAAACACCGGCCCTGCCCAACCTGTGCCTCCCCAGGTGGCCTCCTGCCCGACGAGGTCACTGCCAGCTAGCCGGCCCCAAACACCAGCAACACGGCCACGCTACTGACCCTGCGGGCCCTCGCTCCACCAGTGCCCTCATCCTGGCGACGCCGCGGCCCTCCGAGACAGCCCTCGTGTCTCTGTACTTCTCTGCCACACCGCTAAGTCCACGTGCCCTCCTCCCTCACGCCTATCTCACCCCGAGTCCAGCCTCAGCCCTGCACGCCGCCCTCCACGCGCCGCCAGAAGAGCTGCCTGAACTCTGTAAACCGGCTGCCCGGTAGGCTCTACTACAGCTTCCCTACAAAGGGCTATGTGTTCCTGTCCGCTGAGGCCAGCCTCGGCCGTGTGCTAGCCTCTGCCCAATGGAACACGGGTGGGTGTGACACACTGTGACCTGGCGAAAGCTTTACGAGGCACCCAGGGTTTCCGCCAGCCCCTGGCTTCCGCTGTCCACCCGGAGAACGGCCCTGGATGGACTCTGTGCTTCCAGACCAGGGCCTGGGCGGGGGGGCACACAGAGCCGCAGCCCCGCCGCAGCCCTGGGACCTCTCGCCCTCGGAGACGGGAGGGCTGCTGGTGAAGCTGCGATGGCTGCTCGTCGTTCAGTGACAGAGGGGGGCCTGCCCTCTGGAGCCCGGGCGGTGGGAGACGGGTGGGGGGACACGGCCCAGCCGCTCGCCCCAGCATCTGCACCCGTGCCCGCTTCGGGGCAGCTGTGCCGATACCCGCAACGCCCTCGCACAGCTCCAAATACGTGGTTCGCAGTATTTTCTCCCAGGAAAGCGGCTGTCCACCCGCCCCGCCGTACCCTCCGCTATCGGGAAACCATCTCCCCCCGGACCCTTTCCTCCCGCGGGCGCCGTGCTCATACCATCAGGGACACAACCTGTCTCTCCAGCAGCTGGCAGCACCCGGGCAACGGGCCTGTCTCACTTTCCGTTGCATCCCCCACTCAGTTCACCATGCCCAGCACGGCTGGCACTGAATCTGTTCATTTGCAGGAGTTTTTTTTTAAGATTTCATTATTTAGAAATGCCGACACATTCAGTTTGCATAACATCATTTCCGTCTGCACACATATCACTGAATTTCAAAGCTCTGATCCCCAAACAGTCAGAGAGCCAATTTTGGAAAGAGAAGCTGAGATAACCTCAGAAATCGACGGAGGGGACTAAGAGGCAGGAGACCTTAGGAGGCACAGAAACGCCACTGTCCCCGAGGCTGTGAACAATAGCTGCATTATCGCTCCCTACCTTGGGCAAATCAGGCCATTGTAAATGCTTATTTTATGACTCAGTCTCTCATAAATTATGCAGGAAGACTCTCTTAACCTGGCTTTTCCCTGCCTTTCCAGACGCAGTATTAATTCGACAGCAATGTTAAGTAGATGTACTCTCTCCATGCTGGGAAGTCAGTTATAAAAGTTTCGTCTCTGATCAGCGGCAAAAACAGAGACAACTTCGTGAAAGTCACGGAGCTCAGAAGAGAGAAGCCTCAACGGAACATTCTACTGGAGGTCCCCACACTTCCCAGGCCATCAGGGATGCTGAAGTCCAACACACGTATTTTAAGAAATTCAGAATGCCCCCAGGCTGCCTAAGTGCCTGCTCACTGAGCAGACGGTGGGGTCTGAAACCCACGGGACGCAGCCCTACGCCCCAGGGCCACCGCCCAGACCCAGCAGCTGTCAGCACAGGCATCCCACCAGGACGAGAGGGGAGCTGCCATCCGGCCTGGGACTCAGAGATGGCACAGGGGTGCCAAGGAGCGGCGGGGGGAGCCCAGCCGTGTCAGCAGAAGCAGGGAGGCCAAGGGGGCCGGGGGACGCCACACGAGGACAGGACCCGTCCTGCCTCGAATCCTGGTCAGGGAACTTGGTGACGGCGTGACCTCAGGGACCCTGCCGGCCGTTCCCGTGCCTCCAGCTCCTCGGCTAAAAGGGAACAATAATAGTACCCACCACGCAGGTTGTTTTAAGCACGAAATTAGATACATGAAGCACTCAGAACAGGCCTGGCAGGCAGGACATGCGCACCAGATATCAGGGCTTGTGTGTGTGTGCACATGTGTGTGCGTGTGAGTGGCACATTCAAAGAGAGAGACGATCCCGTGGGCTAGAGGAAGTGAGTGGCAAAGAGCAGCCCATGACAAGGCAAGAGGGCAGGCCAAGGCCAGACAGGGAAGGGCCTGGCCTCGTGTCCCGGGCTCAGAAGTCTGAACTTTACCCCTGAACCACAGCAGCCAATCAAAGGCTTTGAAGCGGAAGCTGACAGAGGCAGAAGGGCGTCGTCATCAGACCACATGTGACAGGTGGGTGGGCAGAGGAAACAACACAAGAATGGTCCAGGCCAGAGAGGGCAAGAATCGGAACTGGCACAGTGGCGGTGGGACAGAGAGATGCAGGAGACAAACTGATCTCCCCAGCGACCGGGCAGCATTCAGCAGAAAGGGTGCTGCTACAAGCAGAACGTGAGCACCTAAGAGAACAGCAGGCCGTTCAAAGGCTTCTGGCCTCTTCACCCCCCGACCCTGTACCTTGCTTCCTGGAGAAACCACAAGGCTGCCTTTTTTTTTTTTTTTTTTTTTACTTTATCACCTTTACCTACATTTATTAGTCCTGGGCCAGGAGGGAAGAATCACGCTCAACAACTGTGTTCCAACTCCATACATTCTCTGAAACAGGAAAAAAAAAAACCCTACAACCTGAGTGCTGGCTGTAGGAAGGCCTGTGCCATGTTTCAGGTGGGCACAGGGGCTCAGGCAGCCCTGCCCTCAAGGTGCTTCTAATTCCAGTGAAGGCACAGGAGAAGTATGCGGTGCTATCTTCTGGGGCAGCCTTGCTGAATCAGACACGGCCTAACGACTGTCTGGGGATGGGGGTTTTTTTGTCGGGGGAGCGAAGGGGGTAAGCCTACGTCACCACTTGCATGAAGAACTGCAGGCGTTTTAACTCTGCTCATGCCGTCTGCTGGGACGTTCTGTGCAGATAAGACAGCCAAGACCTAGTGAAGCCTTTGCCGATGCCCCGGCAGCAAGTGGCCTATTGTCCCGGGGACCCCAGGGCACTTCAGCCAGGCTCTCTCAGGGCCCTGGCATCAAGCATCAAGGGCCCAGCAGGAACAGAGACCCACCCCGACCCCGGCACAGCCAGGCTGCACACGAGCCCACGATCACAGCCTGCCCTGGCCCTGGGCGGGGACACCACGCCCCTCCACGTGAAGGGGGCGTCGGAGGGTGAGGAACCAGATCCCACCCTCCACCTCCCCGAGGTCAGTGGCCGACAGGCAGGGGCGAGGTCCGTGGGAGCCCCGCTCCCCTGTGTGGCAGCGGTTGTGCATGAAGAACATGGCGGGACCTAGTTCTAAGCAAACGGCGCTGCTGAACCGTGTAACTTATAAATAGATCTCGAGGAACATTTTAACATAATTTGCTTTCCAGGCACAAAGAACCATGTCAATCAACTCTACAACGCGACGAAGGCAGGAGTCTCTGTTGATTGCTTTCTGGCAAAGGAAGAAAAACAGGTTTCACAGTGAGCTAATCTTTCACACACACAGAGGCACACATGGAAAGGAGAGCTGAAACTGGCTGTGCGTTTCCATTTATTCGTTCGACAATTACCTGAGCGCGAACCGAGAGCCAGGAGCCATCCTGGACACCGCGGCCTCAACCTGTATGACGCTTGGAAGCAGACAAACACTGGCTCCCCTCCCCACAGCTGCCCAGCCCCGGGAAATTGCTGTCAACAGCCTCCCTATAGGCGGGCAAGGGCAACCCTGAGGATTACATATACGATTACACACATGATGGGCCCGGCTCAGACTCTCAATAAACAAACTTGGTGGTAACTAACAAGATCAGGGGAGTAAGAAACTAAAGGCTTTAGGCTCCTTCAACTGCAGTCTGCACGTGAAAATGTCACAGATGGTTCCACTCCCAGGAAAGCTGAGCATCGCTGAGCAGGGGGAGGGGACGAGCCTTTAAGACAGAGAGAGGCCTCCGCACTTAGACACTGCTGGACACTTACACGGGAGAGATTAAAGGAAAGCAGATCGACCCAGTGTGCAGCTCACACATCAAGTGACTTAAGGAAACTCCTTAAAAGAGAAACTCCAACTCAGAAATGACTATGACTACGTTTCAGGGTGGTGTGTTATTTTTTAATAAATCTCCTTAGCATCCAGCGTGCTAGAGAAATCAACCAACCAAGTGACTGTGGGCTGAGACATTCCTGTAACTCCATTACCAGATGATGCTTGATTATCGTACTTCTTCCATTCTGAAATGACACTGATTAGCACCTTAATTGTTCAAGAATGTGTCCGGGGGCTTCCCTGGTGGCACAGTGGTTAAGAATCCGCCTGCCAATGCAGGGGACACGGGTTCGAGCCCTAGTCCGGGAAGATCCCACATGCCAAGGAGCAACTAAGCCCATGCACCACAACTACTGAGCCTGCGCTCTAGAGCCCCTGAGCCACAACTACTGAGCCCGTGCGGCACAACTACTGAAGCCCGCGTGCCTAGAGCCCGTGCTCCGCAACAAGAGAAGCCACCGCAATGAGAAGCCTGCACACTGCAACGAAGAGTAGCCCCTGCTCACCGCAACTAGAGAAAGTCCGGGTGCAGCAACAAAGACCCAATGCAGCCAAAAAATAAATAAAATTCCTTAAAAAAAAAAAAACAAAAACCAACTCATCATGATCTTTCCTGGCAAGGAGGTACCGCATAATTTATGCCAACGTGGAAAACAAATGTCTCCACGTCTCCTTTCTGCTACCAGCATCCAGTAGGACAGAGACGTGAGGCAGATGAGAAGGCAAAGCCGAGCTGGCCCTTCTGCATGGCCTGTGAGCACGGGGCGGCGGCAAGGGGGCGAGGGGGCCTGCGCTGAGCCAGCGATGGGCAGGAGCAGAGGCTCCCACACCCGCCACAGGGAAACAGGGTCAGACATCTGACCCCCGGGGGAAAAAGGTGCCGCCTCATTCTAAGCCAAAATTTAGGCAAAAGTACTATCACCCAAGGAGGGCTTAGGAAATGAGGCATTTGTACCTGCAGCCGACGGACGCTCTGGAGTCTCAGGGGGTTAACACAGTCACTGTCTAAATAACTTAAACTCGACTGCTGGACATCCGTAATCCAAAAGAAAAACTTCCCTCCGCCGCCAGGAATTTCTTACCGACGCGGTACCAACACATGAGTCCACGGTACTATTTACAGCTTGTATACGGAGTATATATTGAATTTATAATATGTTAAGATAATACTTTGTATATATTGGAATAATAAGTAAATCCTTAGAATTATTTTTTTTAAGATTTTTTTTAAAGTCTTTATTGAGTTTAAAAGCAGCATTACAATACTGCTTCTGTTTTGGTTTTTTGGCCCCGAGGCATGTGGGATCTTAGCTCCTCGACCAGGGATCAAACCCGCACCCCCTGCATTGGAAGGCGAAGTCTTAACCACTAGACCACTAGGGAAGTCCCTAAATCCTTAGAATTAATTTCACCTGTTTCTTTGCACGTCCTCGGTGTGGCTACAAGAACGTGTGAAATCACAGACATGGCTACAGCGACATCTTCCCCTTGAGTGGCGCTGCCCGAGACCATTATCCATGTCGCCTGAGTCACGGCAGGCACCAGGTCTCATTTCACCTTGTATGTTGGTGGCACCCAGCAGGTGCCTGGACCAAAAGCACAGTTAACTGATTGAATTAAATCAAGAATTCAAAGAAAGCAGGAGAGCAGAGCCAGAAGCGACCACGAGAATAAAAATAAGTATCCCAGCTAACATTTATTGAGTCCTGTCCATATGCCAGGCACCTGAGAGCTGTACTTAAGTGAATTCACTTAATCCTCTCCATGAGCTCAGCGTCACGTGGTGGTCAGTGGTGTGGCCAGGACCCAGGCCAAGCTGACAGCTGCGGTCTCCACCCCGACCCTGTGGATGCTGCCCTGGCACCCCGAGAATTCACTGCAGGCCCTGGACCTTCCAGAGAGGACCCACCCCTCACACGTGACCTCAGGTGGCAGGTAGGGGACACTGACCACACGAAGAGCAGGACCACAGTTCAGCTGGTGAGACACGATGCAGGTAATGATCTGTCTGCAGCGATCCTCTGTACTCTCCAAGTTTCCCTAACAAGCACGTGTTAGTTAATGGAATCACAAGGTCGTCTATGCTACAGCAGACCTTCGCCTGGCGACACTGCGGGCTACAGTGAGTTACTGAGGTCTGGCATTGCCCGTGACCTCCCAAAGCCTCGCGTGGCCAGAGCCCCACGGCAAGGCTCCAGACACCATCTGAGCACTCCCACTACCTCCGCCCTAGGACGGGGTTTACGAGCCAGGGTTCCGAGGCCCCGGCCACGGGGAAGGCCAGGCACTGGTTTTGTTGTGTTTTTTTAAAGCTCCCCAGGAGACAGTGACCGGTGCGTGCGCCCAGGCTGATGCCACTCCGAGCCCCGGGGGCCCCTTCTGTCGCCGACCTGAGCCCCCGCCAGCCCTTCGAGCCAGTCCAAGCCCCGCGGCCTCTGCCAGGCCAGCCTGACCAGCTCACGGGCCCCCTCAGCTCACCTGCAGCCAGGGCTGGCCGCACCCATCTTGGGCCGCCCACCCTGGCGCCTGCCGCGTCGCCCCCTCACCTGTGCGCACCTCAAGGCCGGGAACTAACCGGGATCCCCCCGCGGGGCTGCCCACAGCAGAGCCCGACACGGCAGGCCCCAGGAGACTCCAATCTGGTGACGGTGGTGTGAGTCTTGGATTCGCTTCTGATGGACGGATTCTCCTTTGAGCCCCCACAGAAGTCACCTAGTCCCACTGGAAACCAGCAACGTGACTTGGTGAAGGGCGCAGCGGGGAATTTTCCTGAAAACAGTTTTTGGCTGAGATAAAGGCGCCACCCCTGAACACCACACAGCAGGTAGTGCCTGCTCTTCAGGTGACCAGAAACCACCAGGGAGGGCCCTGAGCCAGGCCTGAGCAGAGCCACAGTGATTCCTAGGGGACTCAGCCCAGGGTCCCCAGAGACACCTCGCAACCAACGTGTGTGGGAGTGAAGGGGGCCCCGGCGCGGGCCGAGCCGAAGGGGTTGGGAGGCCCAGGGGACAGACTGGACCGGAGCCACCAGCTTCAAGTGCAGAGACGGGAAGTGGCGAGAAACGCAGCCAGAGAGGGGGGTGGGACCGACCACAGGTGGGAGACTCTCCCAAGGGGACATTCTGAAAGAACTGTGAGCAGGGAAATGACACGAGCTTCAGGATAACATCCAAACTGCTTCGCCGTTCCAGAGCCCTCCCGCCCAGCTGCGGCTGGACCCACCTGCCAAGCTCCATCTCCCACAGGGGCCCACGCACAGGTGCACACACGCAGCACGGCCCAGCCACACCTTGCTACTCCCCCGTCCAGGGGGACGCCTGGACGGGGGAGTAGCAAGCAGCGCCTCTCCCTCACCTCCGTCCTTCGCTCCCCGACTAAGGTCAGGGGCTCCTTCCCCCACTTGACTGGTCTCAGTCCCTCCACAAGCCCAGGAGCAGACTAATCAATACCTCTTGCATCCTCAGTGCCCAGCATGAGGCAGGTGCTTAGGAAATTCGCTCTCCGAAAACACGAAGGAAGAAATCAACAAATGGATGACAGAATGAATAACTTAGGGAGAGAGTGAATAGATGAGACTAAGAAATGGCTGCAAAAATGGCTGTGAAAATGCCCACCCGCCAAGGAGGAATCTAGAAAGGCTTGAGCAGCAAAACCCGAGCAAATCCAACAGAAGGAAGGCAGGAGGGCAGGCTCTGAGTGAAATAGCATCAGAAGGGTCCAAATAAATTACTGTGTGCCCAGGGCACTTCAATTCAAAAACACTGATGTGGATGAAGCGAAAGGGCAAAGAGTAATCAAGTCAACGGCGGCTCTCAAACTACACAGGACCCTCAGGGAACTGAAGGGTCACGCGCGAGGACACGGCGCCCGAGTGACCGACGGTGTTCCTCCATTAATACCAAGTCCGGCCTCGGGATTTATGCTAAGGAAACACAGAAGGTGTGCAGAGCTATGACTGGGGGTGTTCCTTGGGGTCAGTCATAACAATACATAACAAACAAAACCAGAACTGAAAACAACTGAAATGCCCAAATAATAGGGGAATGGCTTACGAAATGTGTCACCAATGAGCAAATGGCAGAAGTGGCTGTACTTTAATGACTATTACACAGCCGTTAACAATCGTGCTTTCAGAGAACATTACTATCTTGGGAAAGACATCATTTATAACAAGTGAAAATCACGAGATGCACAGAGAGGTACATGCTTGATCCCAAGTCTATAAAAAGGAAGACCACACACACACACACACACACACACACACACACACACACACACACGCCCCATAAAGGCCCTCCCGAAAAGACACAAAGATAAGCTCTTTTAACCCCCTGGGCTACCAGGACAGCAGGTGTACAGCTGGTTTTCATCGTTCTCTCTGACCCTGGTCTTGGGAGGTTGTGTCCACCGCACAGGGTCGTTGTGAGAAGAGATCAAGAAAATTCACAGAAAGTACTGAGCGCCACACATGGCACAAGATGGGCATCAAAAAATATTCAGTGCTATTGTTTTTCTTATGATTATTCACACTATGTGCTAAACTTTAAACACCGAACACTTGTAATTTTAAATTATACTTAAGAATATCAAAGATAAACAAAGTTAATATTCCACAAGATAAGGCTGTGTTCCTGCCATGCGAACCCTGTACATGAAAGATCAAAAAATGACTTTGCGGGCTTCCCTGGTGGCGCAGTGGTTGAGAATCTGCCTGCTAATGCAGGGGACACGGGTTCGAGCCCTGGTCTGGGAAGATCCCGCATGCCGCGGAGCAACTGGGCCCGTGAGCCACAACTACTGAGCCTGCGTGTCTGGAGCCTGTGCTCCGCAACAAGAGAGGCCGCGATAGTGAGAGGCCCGCACACCGCGATGAAGAGTGGCCCCCGCTTGCCGCAACTAGAGAAAGCCTTAGCACAGAAACGAAGACCCAACATAGCAATCAATCAATCAATCTTTAAAAAAAAATGACTTTGCTAAATAGATTTTATGCTTTCATATTTGGTTTAGGCAATGGGGATGGAATTTTCAAGTACAGAAGGCCCAAATCTAGAAAAGTTTTAATGACTTCTGATAGGATTGGCACACATAAGGAAATGCATGTCTTACTAACTCGATATGCATTTTATTGAGGAAATAACCACGAATAAATGGAAGAAAAGAGTGTACTTTAGCGAAGTATTTAACGGTCTGATCGAGAAAGTCATTAAAGGGACAAGCAAATGGAACCCAGTGACCTGCATACACAAAGGCCTCGGGCGCCTGAGAGACGCACAATGCTAAAGTGACGCGCGGTGGTGGCCACGTGATCACCACGCTGGCAGCCCCGACACAGCACGACACAACGGAGTCTGTCAATAACGTGGAAGGTACCACGCACCGCAGAAACGCAAAACGGTGAGGCTCAAAAAAGCGTAAAGTGACTTGGAAGGAAGGAACCAAAGCAAGAAAAGATAAATGCTAACTAAGGAATACGCTGAAACAGGCAAATTTAAGTTCACAAGGATTAGGGAATGTTTTCATGTAAACTGATGGTAGTTCCTAAATTTAACGGTGGTGGTAGGTCATGAGACAAGGATCACGAAATCCACCCCAGAGCACTGAGCTAGCTGGCAGCATCTTTCAACTAAAACGCTGGGAGCCTCTGCCCTTCTTCACCAACGTCCACTGAAAGCCGGGTTCACAAAGGCACGCAGGACGCAGCGCCACCCCCAGGCCGCGGGCAGAGGCTCCCGGGAGGGTGGGCCCAGCAGACGGAAGCAGGCTCACCCAGGCGGGGAGGGCGCTGGAGGCAGATGGAGGCCCAGCGTCCAACAAAGCGGCGGACCCGCGAGAGCCGAGGAGCCCACACGCCCCCCAGGCCAGCTGCACGGGGCCTCCCATGATCCTCGGGACTGCGAAGGTCCGGGTCTGCTCCCCGCCACCGGCCAGCTCCAAACAGCCTCACTGGCTTGAGCCGGCCGTGACCGCAGGGTGTGCAGAGAAGAAAGGGCCGGTGCCCGGGAGAGAGCAGGCCGGGGAGGGGGGCAAGGGACCCACAAACGCGCAGGGGGAGCTCCAGACAGCTTGGGTTCAAAGCACAGCTAATTCACTCGCGGCCGCATTTCCGAGTGTCACCCACACGTTGTCACCTGCAGCCCTTCAGTGGGATTATCACAAAGGGACAGAAGCCAGATTAACCTGCCCAAAGCGCGGCTCTGATCGTTCCACTCCCAGACCCCAAACCCTCGCGGCTCCCGCCCGCCCACAGAACGAGTCACTGTGTCTGAGGCTTTCGGGCCTCTGCTGCCATCGGCCCGACTCCTTGATTTTGCCAATGAGGAGACCGAGACCAAGGATGCAGCAAGTGACCAGAAGGCGCGACGGCGGCAGAGGCAGGGTGTGAACCCGAGATCTCAGCATCTGTGCCCCACTCGCCACGTGGCTTGCGGGATCGTGGTTCCCCAGCTCAGCGAAAGCGCTAACCACTGGGCTCCCAGGGGATTTCCCGTCGCAGTGCCTCTCCCACTGCCCCACAGCTGCCCGACCTGCCAAGCTCTGGCCCCGCCTGCACCCCTGGCTTCTCCCACCGCTGCATCTTCAAAGAAGCCTCGTCCCTGCAGCGCGGCCGCCTCGGGACGACGACAAGCTCCCTCGGACGCCGCTGGTTCCAAGTGCTGGCTCTGCTGGCCGGGAGGCCCACAGACGGTGACCACGCCACGGCTGCCCGACTCCAGGGACAGCGCACGGCTCCCGCGCGCGGTGTGCTCTGCTCCTCGGCAGACGTGGTGTCGCTGTGCTATCGTCCCTGCTGCTGCTGCGGCTGTCAGGGCCCGGCCCCACTCGCCATGTCTCCTCCCCAGCAGCCTGCTGCCCTGTGCCCGGGTGTGTCCTGGACCACAGCCTAGCTCAGCCACGCTCCCCGAGGCCAAAAGCCACCAAGGCCGGTTGCAGATGACCACGGCAGCCCACCCCAGCCCCTGGCAACAAACTGGGGGTAAAGCCTCCCCTCCTTAAGGTCAACCCTCCCTCCACGGGACAACCGAGGAGCCCAGGGGGCTCAGCTGCAGGGGCGGGCGTGCAAGGACGTGAGTAGGAAGGGAGCGAGCGGTCCGGGCGTGCCCAGCGCCCGGACACACCACAGACCAAGGTCAACGCCGCTGGCTACTCCAACAAACTTCACCCCGCAGTGTGCACTGAGCACACTCACAATGCCGGATCTGACAGCAGTAACATTAACCTGGACAGGAGGTAAGGACAAAGCACGTAAGCCCCAAAGAAAAGAAGGACAGGGTCACAACCAAGGTGTCCACAGCGTCGAGAGACGTGAGCGGGCTTCACCTCTCTGGTCCTGCACCCGGACAGAGTTTTTAGGTGGTGCGCACACCCGTGGCGATGACCCCGGAGAGCATCACGACAAGTGAACACACTGCCTTTCCAACCCTTCCAGAACACCGCTCCGCACCTAAGTCCCCCGTCCCCACCAGAGGCAGCTTGTTGGGGCAGCACGAACACGAACCCTGGAGTCAGGATGGGCCATCTAGTCTGATTCAGCCACGTCCACCGGGGACTCGGTAAGATGGGAAGACCACGGCTGACCCTGGCGGCTCCACGGGCTCAGGGCAGGCAGTCGGGCACCGCACCTGGCCCAGGCGGGGCTCCAGAAGTGCACGCCCGGTAGGACCAGCTCTCGGGCAGCAGGAAGGGGAAAGCCCTCACCAGGGGACTTCCCAAGGTCACACACACACACACACACACACACACACACACACACACACACACACACGATATGATGCATCATATTTTCTGGGAGGTGATTTAATCCGTAATTGAATATCGTCAAACCACAGGGCACACCTGAAGAGGGGCAACCCAAAGAGTGAAGGGAAGACCTACCTCTTCAGTTGATCATACACATAAAAAATCCCCAATTATGTAACTACTGTTACACCAAAAAACAAACAAACAAAACCAAAAAAACCTCCTGATGACTAAATTTCTGACAATTCCTTTTTTTTTATTGGAGTATGATTGCTTTACAATGGTGTGTCAGTTTCTGCTTTATAACAAACTGAATCAGTTATACATATACATATGTCCCCATATCTCTTCCCTCTTGCGTCTCCCTCCCTCCCACCCTCCCTATCCCACCCCTCTAGGTGGTCACAAAGCACCGAGCTGATCCCCCTGTGCTGTGCAGCTGCTTCCCACTAGCTATCTATTTTACATTTGGTAGTGCATATATGTCCATGCCACTCTCTCACTTTGTCCCAGCTTACCCTTCCCCCTCCCCGTATCCTCAAGTCCATTCTCTAGGTCTGTGTCTTTGTTCCTGTCTGACAATTCTTTTGCATTAAGAATATTTTTGATTGAGGTGTAACTGGCATATTATAGTAGTTTCAGGTATACAAGGTAATGATCACCACAGTAAGTCTAATCAACACCCATCACCACACAGTTACAAAACGTGTTTTTCTTGTGATGAGAACTTTTAAGATCTACCCTCTTAGCAGCTTTCAAATATGCAATACAGTATCACTTTATAACTGGAAGCTTGTTCCTTTTGACCCCCTTCGCCCATTCCACCTGCCCCCTAACCCCGCCACCTCTGGCAACCAGCAATCTGTTCTCCGCATCTGTGAGCTCAGTTGTTTTTGTTTTTGTTTTAGATTCCACAAGTAAGTGAGATCATATGGTATTTGTCTTTCTCTGACTTACTTCACTTAGCATAATGCCCTCAACGTTCATCCGCGTTGTCGCAAATGGCAATATTTCATTCTTTTTATGGTTGAATAATACCCCACTGTGCACGCGCGTGTGTGTGTGTATCACATCTTCTTTATCCACTCGTCCACTGACAGACACCTAGGTTGTTTCCATGTGTTGGGTATTGCAAACAATGCCGCAGTGAACATGGGGGTGCAGATTTCTCTCTTTACGGGATCATGAGGATGTTCTGTTTTCATTAAGAATATTTTAGGTGGGGCACAACCTTTAGGTGACTGCACAACACTGTGAATGCACCAACTACCACTGATCTGTGCAGGTTAAAATGGTTCATTGTATGCTATGTGAATTGCACCTCAATTTTTTTAAAAAGAATATTTTACTTGAGAGTTTGATGATTTGTATGCCAGGTTGACACGAGGGAATAAAATGATGACTGTGCTAAGTATCACCTATTCTCAGGCTCTCCGACGTGTATAAAGTGAGAAAAGAAGCCCATGAGACTAATATGCTTCCATTTGTATTTTACGGAGAACGGGGGTTGGGGGGCCGACGTATACACACCCATCCATACAGTCACTTGAATAAACACAGAGCACTTATGAACAGAGGTAAGAAACAGGAGGGGAGCCACTGGCCTGGGGACGGAGATTTATTTGCCATTATGAAAGCCCTTAGAGACCACTTGAATTTTTTAACATTGCATGATGTAGCTTTTTCGATTAAAAAAAAACTAGTAAACAAAAAATACGAATGAACATCACCAGTTCCCAAACTTTAAGTGCTCTCACAACTCCCCCTCCTGCAGAATCTCAAGGAACAACGTTTCTATTAGTGCGTTTATAGTACGTATTTTGAATACTGTTATATATGTCTAGATTTTGACTAAGCATATAAATTAAGTGTTGATTTAGACAGATACACAATTTTGATAACAATTTTAAATAAAGATCATTCTCAAAAACATTATACAGCCATTAAAAATGATGGTTATGAAGACTGCAGCAAGGTGGGAAAGGCGCATGAGGTGGTATTAACTGGATCGGGGTGACAAGTGGCACCTGCATCCTCGCTGCCACTGTGGAGAGAGGTGGGGAGGCTCCACTGGGAAAGGCAGTGATGGAGACCCGCACCAGCATCAGGGCGAGCCTGCTGCACTGCACGGACCAGTCCTCACGGGACTGCTTCCCAAAGCCAGGTGGAGGCGAGCACCATTAGACCCATTTTACAGGTGGGGAAACTAACGCCGAAAGAAGTTTGGGGGAAAAAAACTGCCCAGGTCACTCTGCCAGTAAATGGCAAAGCGTGGCCATGACCTGATGTGACCCCAAAGCCCACATGCTTGTTTTCCACACTCCTCTGTCCCACAAGAGGCCAGAGATGGGGGGCAAGGTGACTGGCCATCATGGCTGCTGACTTTTCTATAATGTGGTTGTTCTTACTTCTAGAACCTAAAACAACACATAGGTTAAAACAGAGATTTAAAAAGACATCCTTAACTAATTTTTTCAGACTATCTTATCCTAAGAAAAAGGGCATTTCATTTTTTTAATCACTTTAAGCAAGCCTGAACTTCTTCCCTTTAGGACCAATTTGAGCACAGTCTATTTCACCAGAAAGCCTCAGTTTGTATTAATAGCTCAAGACCTGGCGCAAAACCAGAACCAAAGCCTTACCCGGCAGCGCTTCACTCCTCATGGCAAATTCAGGATAAAGATGATTTTCTTCACTTCCCGACACAAAACCCAGCGCTTCCTTGTTTCTCTAACTTCCTTCCTGTGTCCTATCCCATTGTGAGGTCAACCCGAGTGACTTCTCATCTCCCACGCCCTGCACTTCTATTCATCAGGAATTTCTCCCTTTTTCTCATTTTGGTCACGTGCGACCTAATCCTGCACCAAATCTCTAAAAATGGACTGCCGTGTCCTGGTACAGTGAGTGCAGAGGACGTGCAGGGAGCCCAGGGCTGCTGCTGCCTGTGGGCCTACCCTCAGGCAGGCCCTCCTCCTCCTCTGAGTCTCAGTTTCCTCATCTGCAAAATGCGGCCGCTCTGCTGATCGCTTAGGGCAGCACGGAACCAGCGAGGAAACCTGTGGGGGAGACCTTCACAAACAGAGGCCTTCCTCCCTGAGGAGGGCAGGGTGGTGCTGTGCGGTGACCACACAGCGCTGCGTCTCAGCGAGCGGAAAGCTGCCGTAGACTGTCTGTGTCCCCAAAGGGCCTATGTTAAATCCCGACTCCTAGGGTGACGGTTCAGAGGTGGGGGCTGTAGGAGGTGCTCAGATCACAAGGGGGGGGGGGTCCCCCTGGATGGGATTAGCGCCCTGATAAAGAGGCCCAGGGCGCTCCCTCACCCCTTCGGCCACTGTAGCACAGTAAGAAGGAGCCGTCTATGAACCTCACCAGGCACGGAATCTGCCGTCGGTGCCTTGACCTGGAACTTCTCAGCCTCCAGAACCACGAGAAATAAATGTCAGCTGTAGCCGTCCAGCCCACGGTATTCTGTTCCAGCATTCTGAATGGACCAAGACGAGGGCATTACCACACCAATAATGCACTTCCTCGCTTTCTACGCTCAAACTAGAAACCCGCTCAGGGCGAAGCAGCCCGTGGGCCTCGGCGCCACGCAGGGCAGAATCCTTGGCACAGGCTCAGAGGTCCACAACCACCGGCACGCCCTGCAGCCAGGTGACCGGCCATTTCAGACAGCGTCCGTGAGCACCTGCACCCCAGGGACTCGTGGGCCTGCAGAGTGAAGCTTTCAAATGAGTGCAGGGTCGAGCTGAGCAGGTGACCGCAGCCCCTGGGCCCGTCAAGTGAAAAGTAAACCGCCGCTCGTTCCTGGAGCACAGTGTGGACCAGGACTTGACCCTGTCCAGGCAGCTCTGGCTCCCGCTCCTCCACGTGGCCCCTGAGCGTGTCGCAGACATCTGCTCCTGTCGCGTGACTCAGCTTACAGTCTCCTGACCTGCCACGGTCAGGGGCCCCATCCTCAGGGCAGTTCAAGAGCGGGGGTCCAGGACATGCAAACACAGGGCCGCACGTCTGGCCTCTCCTGCCCCACCGCCCCTGCACATGTGACTTCTGTGTTTCCCTCCCGGGAAGGGATAACTCGGGCCCTTTGAGGATCACAGAGGGCCTGGGAGTGACAAAGTCAAAACGGCACCCGACCTCTTTCTTCTCCACTTTCTTGCTTCTCATCTTTAACACGTGCAACTTTCCTTCCTACCTGTAAGCGCCAACCAGACAGACGGCACAAGAAAGTAACCAAACGAGGGAGCACGGCTGACTCTGGCTCCTGGGATTTTCCTAGGAAGATGGGCAACCAAATCTCCCCAGGAAGAAGCACCAGAGTGAGTAGGGCCTCTGTCTGGAAAACACAGATGACAGGAACACAGGAGGGTAAAGTTGAAGTGGACAGCCATTGTGCCCCAGCCTCTCTGAGCTCCTTCTCAGGGATTCCACGTATTTCCATGTACCTGACACAGAGTAAGCTCTCGGTCAAAGCCAGCCACCATCACCACCACCATCACCACCATCACCACCATCACCAACACCACCACCACCACCACCACCACCATCACCACCACTACCACCACCACCATCACCACCATCACCACCACTACCACCATCACCATCATCACCACCATCACCACCATCACCACCACTACCACCATCACCATCATCACCACCATCACCACCAACATCACCACCATCACCACCACTACCACCATCACCATCATCACCAACATCACCATCAACATCACCACCATCACCACCACTACCACCACCACCATCATCACCACCATCACCACCACTACCACCACCACCATCACCACGATCACCACCAACATCACCACCACTACCACCACCACCATCACCAACATCACCACCATCACCATCACCAACATCACCACCATCACCACCACTACCACCACCACCAACGCGATCACCACCATCACCACCACTACCACCACCACCACCACCACCATCATCACCACCATCACCACCACCACCATCACCACCACCACCACCACCACCACCCTCACCACCACCACCACCACCATCACTACCACCAAGGTCACCACTACCGCTGTCCCAGAGCCCTTGATCTGATTCTAAAGAGGTCAAACCATCCTGCTGCTGTGTTGCCCGCATCCTTCCACACCTACGGGGAATTCCAATTGCTCACCATCTCTTCCAACTTCCCTTCTTCAGAAAACCCTCTTCTTTCTAGCTTCATCTGGCAACTTTACAGGATGTGCATTTCCAGAATGCACAAGATAGGATCTGTGCATTGATTAATTAATTAATTAATTTAAAAGTATTATTTTCTTTGCAGTTCCCAGGACCAGACACCTGGCTATGTGTTGGTTTGTGGTCCTTTGGAATCTGAGCTACATGTGGGGGGAAAAACAGGACACAGGAGGGCTCGTTCTAAATGCTGTGTCTTGGACTATGAAAATTCAGAGTTCATTCACTCGTTCCCTCCACACCCAAGACTGTGTATACAGTTCAACACAATTCAAACAATTTCTGGGTCTCCACGGTGTGGTCGGGGCAGTGCTAGACACCAGCCATGGGTTAATAAGTGCTACAATACAAGAAAGACAGTCCCTACCCTCAAGGAACCGGAAACCTGGTGGGGTGACAGATTTACACGTGCCTATCTGAGTGGCAAACACAGCTGGCTGTCCACCCAACGTCCATCCCCTCCCTCTTCCCTGTAACCAGAACCCCAATTCCAAAGTGCCAACGGCCGAGCCCACGAGATCCTTCTCAGCACCCCTTGCAGCTCGGGGGGCGGGAGCTGGGCAGGGGGCACGTGACCCAGCTCTGGTCAAACTGCTTTCCTGATAAGACTACAGATGCCATGGTGACTGCCCTTTGCTTTGACACAGGACAATGACTGCCACCTTGTGGCCACGAGCTTAGATCCCTGATGAAATCAATGAAATCAAGCTATGGCTCCCTAACTCCAGACACCCTGCTGAGAAAAATAAACCCCTATTTGTCTAAAGGCCCCTGAGTCTGGTTTTCTGATACCTTCAGCCAAAACGAATCCTAACCGATCCCCCTCCTCAGCTGGTGAACCACAGAGGTCAAGAACACTGAGAGGCCGTGGGGCAGGAGAGACTAGGCTGATGGACCCCACCAGCACTTCCTGAGCGAGCGCTGTGTCCTGTCCCCCACCACTGGACACGAAGACCAGTGACTCACAGCACGGCCCACGAGGAACTCACGGTCCCGTGGTGAGATGGACACAACCCTGAGAGCTGAGTCACAGGCACAAAGGGCTGCAGGGCAGGGAGCGGACTCCCACACACTCTGCCCACTTTTCCGCTCTCATCCCTCAGACAGAAAACAGACACCACAGTCTCATGATTATTCAGCTGGTTACTTCATGTCCTGATCCACAAAGGAAATCATTAGAGAAAAAAGACAAACGTGTACCGGATTGATTTCTCAAACTGCTCCTTTAAGACTGTACAGTAGACGTACAAACATTTTTTTTTTAACATTTGCTTTTAAGATTATACGCAGGAAATCGTCATCCAGGAGAAAGTTACCTGAAACACCGCTGAAAGGTTTCCTAATTAAACTGAAGATCTGCTCTACCAGAGATATTAAATGAAACGCTCAACTTTCACCGAATCATATTCACTTTGGTTTCTCTTAAGCCGAGTGGTAACTACACGTAGCTCAAATGCCACACCTAGCAGTGCGAATGCCACCCAAAACATGAGCATACTGGCAGTGGCAACGCAACGACGTCAGGACTGGCGCGGCCTCTGCAGTCCTCACACTCCCGGCCTGAAGCCCGGAAGACAAAGCAAGCTCGGGGAGCCCCTTCTGCCGGGGGCTCCGAAGGGTCGGCGAGAACCGATTACAGGTGATGAGAGGAGAGAAGAAAACACACTGTCATAAATTCAGCCAGTGTACACAGCGGCAGTTGCGGTTTGTGGGTTTTATTATTTTTCCCACGTCTCTCACTTTCAGTAACATTCCGTGAACGATCGTCGCGGAAACCCTACAGCGAGAGCGACACAGAGGGAGGAGCCGTGCGGGGTCCCCTCCTCCGTGGGGGGGGGGCTCGGGCGATCAGCCACCCATGGGCCGGGCGGAGGCTCTGGGGGGAGGCAGGGCGTCAGTGGCCCGGGGACGGCGCAGCACGGGGTCCGCACACGTGCAAGGGTCCCGGCTGCAGGGTGGATGCTGCCGCAGCTGACCTGCATTTGGACGTCGGGAATAATTACTTACCTAGTGATTACTTTCACAGAAGGAAAATAAAGCCAGACCGGGAGGACTGCGCCCGCCCAAGTAAGGGGGAGACGTCTCACTGGTGCCCGGCGACCCGTGCCCGCCCTGAGCTCGCGCACCGGGCGCCGCCGACCCCTAGAAAGAGACTGGGGTCTCCCTCCGGGGGTCGGGGGCAGAGGGCGACGGGTGATCCGAGGAAAACACGGCAGGATGAGAGGGAGTGAAGGCATGGAGGCGTCTGGGGGCGGGGGGGGGGGGGGGCGTGATGCGGGAGATCCTGAAGACGAGGGTCTGTTCGAGCAGAGGCCTGGAGGAAGTCAGTCACGCAGGGAGCCGAGGCAGAGGGACGGCAGAGCCAAGGCCCAGGCACGGACGTGCTGCTGCGTCCAGGCGACCGCAGAACAGAGTGAGGGGACGATGGGAGGGGGACAGGCAGGTCGTGGGAGGCCGGGCCTCTCGGGCGTCACCAGGCCAACGGCTGACTCTCTGAGTGAGATGGAGCCGCCGGATGGCTCTGACGGCACCTGATCCGGATCTCATTTCCAAAGGACCGCTGACAGCTGTGCAGAGCACAACGCCGGACACAGGTGCGCAGGGGCCAGCGGGGACGGGCTGTCACCATCAGGCGAGAGGCGGTGGCAGGGACCAGGCGGTGGGCTGGAGGTACTGAGCGCAGGAGACCTGGTGACAGCCCAGAGGTGGGAGTGGGGAGGAGGGAGGAGAAGACGGTGGGGGGCTGGGCCCGAGTCACTGGAGGGGGCACCGCTGTGCAGAGACGGGGGCACGAACGGTGACAGGTTCGGGGGGAGGAGTGAGGGCCTTGGGAAGTCAACTCAGGCGACAAGTCCAACCTAGAGTCTGCCTTTCAAGACAGGGGAACTTTTTCAAAAACGAACTCCTTGTGCACGTTCTTAACGAAAGCTGCTTTGCCAGTGTTCCTCCTGACGTCAGAGAAGACGCTACCAGGGAGAAGCAAAACAGGGGGGCAATCCAGGAGAAGCGGGAAGGAAAGGTGGGCGAGAAGAGCCCGGACCCGTGGGCTCTGGCCTCCCTGTCCCCTCACAGAGACTCCCCCACCCCGCCTGGAGTCTGCACTCACTCTGCTCGGTCAGAATCGGCCGCGGCTGTGCTTCCCTGACAGGAGAGGCCCAGCCAACCCACAGCCAGGACCACGAGACGCAGCAACCGAGGAAAAGGCCCCAACCGAATCCTGCCACGGCTCACCCTGAGATGTGCTCACTCCTCCCACTGGTGCATGTGCGCCTAGTGTGTGCCAGGCCCTACTGTGTGCACCAGGGTTCTGGTTCTGAGCTGCAGGCGGGGACTGCAGGGCTCGGGCAGCGTGGTGAATTCATTAACCCTCTTTTAAAGCTTCTCTGTTTGTTTCACTGAAAAGCACTTTTTCCCCAAACCACACAGCTGAGATAAAACCGGGCTGCAGAGGCTCCCTGCCAGGCTCCCTGGTGCCCCGCCTCTTAGACTCCAATTACCTTTCAGAAGCTCGGCTGGCGGCAGGGCCCGGGGGAATCTGAGGAAGCGTGTCCAGCTGAACTGGCACCAGCAGGGCAAAGAACCGAACGCTGCCCACACCTCCGCTGAGAATCGGGACGCGGGCACGCGGCTCAGCCAGCGGGTCCAAAGCACGCTGCGGCGGGGGAGCGTGAACACTGCACGCGAGGAGACCGCGACTCCTCTTCCCTGGCGTCTCTGCACTTGGGCAGCTGCCAGTGGCCCCCGGGGTGGCCGTCCTAGCGGGAGTCCTCCCCAGTGACACTCCAGGGAGAGGCAAGGCTGAGTTAGCGGAGCTGCCACCTTGTCCCTCCCACATTCTGTCGCCCCTCTGGGACCACCCTCACCTTTCACAAGGCAGCAGGACAAGCCCGCACGGGCGCACACGCTCGCAACCTCCACTGTCCCTGGCTGGGACACGGCAGCAAGGGTGTGGGGCTGCGCCTGGCCCTACGGTTTGACGCTGGGCGCTGGCGGGCCACCGCCCGGACCTTCGGGAACAGGGGTGCCGGCAGCCCTGCCACCACAGCCAGGCCACGCCGTCCGCTCCCGGTCCTCCAGCAAGGCCCTCAGCAGAGAAACGAGGACCCGGCCGGCATCGGCCCTGCCCCCGCCGCGGGGCCGCAGGGTCGCCTCCTGCCCCAGGGCTCAACCTCCCCAGCTGTGATCAGGAGCCGGCTGCTGCCGGGGGCAGGCTTCGGGTGTGTCTGGGTTGGGGGGCGGTGCACACGCATGTCAACATATAGGGAGCACGGCGCCCCGCACAGAGTGAGGACCAAAAACGCAGCAAGTGTGCAGTTATTTGGATACACCGCCTCCCCTGGCTCTGTTTCACCAGTACCTGATTCTGCCACCTGGTGAAAAAACCCCCTTCTTGGGCGTGCCCCGGTTTTGTGTCCATCAGCTGTCCCCTTAACGCCTGCAGCCCCTGGGCTCCAGCTGACACAGTCCTGGTGGCCCCTTCTCCCTGGGCCACCAGCTTCCCGTCCACCAGGCGACGCCCACCCGACCCGTCCTGCATCCCCTCCCCCAGTCGACCCCCCTAATTTCCTCCCTGTCCCCCCATCCCTGCACCTCCCCACTGCTGCGTGGCCTTGTTCCGCTCCCCTGGCTCCAGCCCTGCCAGAGGCTTTGCGCAGAGAGAAAGCTGGGGGCCTCCTCCTGGCCTTCTCAGCCCTCCGGACCTGCCCCTCGCTGCCCTGCCGGCCTCCCTCCTCCCCTCCCCTCCCCTGCCCTCCCCCACCAGGCCCTGTCCATCCCGGAAGCCCCGTCCCAGGGCAGGACCTCTGCACCCCTGGCCCCTCCCTGGGATGCTTCTCCGTCTTCAACGCCTGCCCTCGTGCCCTCGCTCAAAGAATCCTCGCCGAGCGCTCACTCCGCAGAAGCTCCAGCCTTTACCCCGCAGCTCTGCTTTTCTCTCCACTGCGCCTACTACCTTCGGCCAGTTCCTGGAGTGCTGACTGCGTGCATCTGCCTGTCTGTCTGTCCGTCCCCGACGCTCAACGTCAGCCCCTGAGCGCAGGGACCCTGGGGTCCGTTCCCCAGCGCCTACAGCAACAGCCGGCGCTCTACGAACACTGGCCGAATGAAGAACTACGTGGGCACCTCACGTCAACCACCTCCAACGTCACAAGGACCCTGCAGGGGAGGCCCAACTCCCCCGTGATGGCTGATGAGACAGGAGGCTGAGTCACCTATCACACTGGCTCCCAGGGTGCACAGCCTCCCCCTTCCTGCCATCAGGGCCCCTTGCAGGCAGGGCTGTCCCCAGCCCCGGGCCCTGAAGGGGCACCGAACTCAAACCCTTGCTTCCTGAGTGAACAACTCCAAATCACCGCCCCCCCGCCCCCCGAAAAACCCCTCTCCTCCCCACAGCCGTCTCCCGGCATGCTCTCCGCCTTAAAGCCCAGCCCGGGTGCTCACGGGGTAACTGGACCGCGACCTTGCACCTGGCCT
The DNA here is from genome assembly GCF_028021215.1 of Eschrichtius robustus. Lineage (NCBI taxonomy): Eukaryota > Metazoa > Chordata > Mammalia > Artiodactyla > Eschrichtiidae > Eschrichtius > Eschrichtius robustus. The sequence goes on along the minus strand of NC_090836.1, from coordinate 103,755,453 downwards.
CACTCCCTCTGTGCTCGTGTCTGAATGTCCGGCGCCAGGCCTGCGTGTCACACACGGACGACCTCAGAGCCCGGCTGCCACCAGGCGGTCACTCGGCAGGCCTCGGGATGCACATGTTTTGCCGATGGCCAACTCACACGCCAGTTCAGACGCACGTGGTCACAACGAAAGCCTCCAAGTGTCACTTTCTTGGGCTTCAAAGCAGGCAGCCTTTGCACAAGTAAGTACTGAGTCAATGCTAATAGCGGAGTGAGCTGTTAAGTTCTGTTTGCTCCTCTCATCCCCAGAAGGCAGCACAAACCGAGCCAAGAAAACCAGCGCTCTGACGGACGGAGCGACGTTCTGCAGGCAGGACTGCTTCTGCGGGCGGGCGCTGCTCACGTCAGCGATTTTCTTCTTCAACCTGAGCAAATATTTGCCACTTACATCTTCCATGTAATGTGAAGATAATACATCCCACTATCTTCCGAAGCTACCTTAACTGCCTTATAAAAACAGGCAATTTACCGGCTGTGTTTTCTCTTGCCACTAAATACAAATCCAGTAATTCACTTTGAAAGCTTTGGTTTTCGCTTTTTGGTGTTAAGAGTTGATACTTACATAGAATTCTAAAGAAAGGAAAAAAACCATAATCCCACAACCGAACAAAAGATTTTGATTTTCTATTAACCTTTCAATCTATCCGTATGTACTCATTTTCCCACAAGTCTTGAAAGCTTTATTTTTAAGTACGATTTTATTTTCAAAAGTTACTCCAATGACAAAGTCCACTGGAAGATTCTAACTGGGGGCTCAGACCCTGACCCAGAACTGCAGTTCCCATCAGGCAATCTTGTTTTCACGAGCTATCTCCTTGCCACCTACCATTAGAAGCTGCTGAATGTAACCAAGAAAATATCTATAAAGTGGCCACATATGTCAATGTTATAAAAATCAAGTAGATGATAAACAGGCCAGTGCAAATGAAAATAATCAGAAGAAGTAAAATAACTAACTTTTTTCGAGTGTTTATTGAGTGCTGGGCACTCTCCTAAAAACTTCGTATGTATCGATATTATTAGCAAAATCTGTACAGGTTCCCCCCCACTATCCGAAAGTAGAGTGTTTCTATGAAATCTTTCATAAGCTGAAACGGCGTAAAGCGAAAACGCAGTTTTCGCTTTTCACTTTTTTTCACGAAAGCAAAAACCCTCTCCGGATTTCCTTCGGTTAGGGAAAACAGGTACCGAGTAGGTCTTCCGTGCAAGCGAGGTGGTGTAAAGCGGGGGGCACCTGTGCTGCCACTGCTGTACCTGCAGGTGAACGAGCAGGCTCGCTCCCGGGCACGCGGAGAGGAAGCCACGCAGGCAGCTGCCCCGGGAGCCCCACCCTCACCGTCCCCAGTGACGCTGCCCCCGCACCGCGCTCCGCTCCTCACGCACGGTCCCCTTCCGTCGGGCTCAGGGCACGAGCCTTCCACGCACCGAGGCCCCCAAGCTCTCCCTCCCCGAGCTCCCCACAGCCAGGGATGCTCCAAGAGCGCCAGGTCAGGGTGAGCAGCAGGTGTTCTTCTGTCAGAAGAACAGCTCTTGCGTCTGTAATGAGAGCAAGTCAGGAAAACCTACGGGCCCCTCGGGAGGGGCGGCTAACAACCGGCGTGGCAGCCGCAGACAGACGGGCTCACTGCCGACCCCGCACAGAGGCCACAGCCTCTCCCTAGTACTGTCGGGAAATGCATTGTTAAATTTAAAAGGCGAGCAGAGCAGCCGTACCGTTCGCATGGAGAGGAAAGAAAGAAACGTATGTAACAATACACAGACCCAAGTACCTCTCTACAAATCACTTCTGAATCACCAAAGGAGCACGAGTAACTTTTGGGGGGAAGAACTGGCAGACACCCCAAAGCAGGGATCAGAGTTGGCTTCATCGACCTCAGGACAAACCAGCACCCTGGCCTCCTGCTACGGTCACTGGGAAGGCAAATCCATTAAGTGCTGCTCCTACCAAAACAGCCGGCCCAAGTCTCACCAGGGGAACGTGAAACAAGCCACTCAGGAGGGCCTGCGCTCTTCCAAGACCACAAGGCAAGGCCGGAGCGTCCCTCCAGCTAACAAGACGAGAGACGTGGCAGCCGAACGCCACGCATGGTCCTGCAGTGGATTCTGGACGAGGAAGAAAGGTATCACGGGTGCTACTGGGACAAGCGTCAGGATGTGAACGTGGGCCATGCAGTAGCGAGCAGTGCCGCGTGGACTTTGACAACGATATCCTGACAGCATCGAGAGGGTGTCTTTGTTCTTCGGAAATAATGAAGACTCGCGGGGCAGATGGCTCAAACGGTTCGGGAAAAGCATGTCTGCACGTAAGCACACGCGCACACACAGATGAAATGGGGCAAAACGTAAACAACTGGTGAATCTGGGCAAGGAGCGTATGGGGGGCGCTCGTGCTGTTCCTGCAACTTTTCCGTAAATTTGAAATCACATCGAAATAAAAAGTTTAACACAACATACGCACGGACCATCTCTGGAAAATGACACCCGGAACCGGGCAAAGGGGGAAAGGGGAGCTGGGGACGGGAAAGGGCTCGACTCCCCTCTGCACCTACCAAGAACAGCCGGCCCAAATCTCTGTGCTGTGAGACTGTGAAACGCGTGCAGGCAAAAACTGAACAAAACTAACACGAAAAAAAACCCACGGTGAGAACAGCACCCGGGCCAGAGCAGCACCTCCCGAGCTTCAGGATCTTTCCAAGGCCGCCCTCCTCCCGCCTCACCAGCCAGGCCCGCAGCTTCGGCTTCTGCAGGCTCGGCCTGGGCCTGGGCCGCCTCCCTCCGCGGGCCTCCGGCGCCACCTGCCGGCCACGCGGGGCACTGCCCGCCGCAGCGCCCAGCCCACAGAGCGCGACCGTGAGGGACTACAGCCACCTCCACCCTCCCGAAAGCTCCGGCACCGGGCAGAATGCCCCGTGCAGAGTGGCACTCAACAGGGATGAGATCCATAAATAGCAGAACACAGATCTGAGTGGAATTCCAGCAGAACTTGACAGCAAGCACGCCTCAGCCTGGCTGCAGAGCGTCCAAGCGGATATCATGACCCACGAGAACCACGCCTGTGACTGTCCTGTCCCCTGCTGGCCCCTCCGCCCAAGACCTGTCTTGCCCCCTGCCCCCTGCAGTGCTCACACTCTACGCAGACCCACTGGGCCCCTGCAGGAAGGTGCAAAGCCAGCCGCGGTCAGGACGTCCGTCACCGGCCCGGATCGCCAGCCCCACGACCGCTGTGAAGAACAAGGACGTCCACCTGGCCGGCCCTGCAGAGCTCCCCAAGGCAGTGCTAAGAAGCCAGAAGAGTGCAACTGGGCATTAAGGAGAAAAGATCAGAAAATGCTGATCGAATTGCAGAGGAAGCACGTTAATAAACATGTCGAGAGTAAACTTTCAGGACAAACGGCTCTCGTCTTAGTGACCTACTGGCACAAAACACAACAGACCAACCTCTCACCAGGTGAATTACACGGGGAGCAAGTGCGTTAAATGGCAGCAGACTGGCCTTCAGAGCTGCACCCCCTTTAGAAACGAGGCACGGCCGGCGTGGCCTCGCCCCCGGGGGGACTCACCGAGATCTGTGTTGGGACCGGCAAGGAGCTGTTTGAACTTGTCCAGCCGGGAGGCCTCTCTTTCACTTAAGGCTGAGCTGCTGAGGGTACTGGACTCCGGCACCCCGCCCAGTGCCACGGTCGCCGAGTGTGGGAGAGACTGGGACCTCTGCAGAGGGCCGGCGTCGCTGGCGCTTCCTGCAGCAGAGGGAGGGGGAGAGAACAGAGGTGAGGCTCCGGACACACCCACACCCACGCCCGCCCCTCAGGAGGCCTCACACACGCCTCGCTGCTCTCGCTCCGTGGATCTGCCATCACCGAGCAGCGAGGACCTGGTTTCTTGGGGGTAAAATGAACCTAGCTCACACCCATGGAGCGCGCCGGCCCTCCTGGTGGAGGGGCGCTCCCCAGTGAAACAGACGCGCCCCACGAAAAGCAAGACACTGACAACCACACAACCGGAGACCAGGTCTGTCAGGGCTGCCAGCGGTCTGTGCCTGCCTGGGTGACGCGTCCTGAGGACCTGGCTGGTGTAGGGCAGAGGGGAGGATGCCCGCACGGGTCACCCGGGCCTGGCATGGAGGGAAGCCACCAAGGCACACGTGAAGGGCGCACGAAGCCCATGAAGGTGCTGAGGACTGTCTGAACGTCCCAGGTCTCCCCGAGCCCCAGGAGGGAGGTCAGGCAGGGACCGTCACCCAGAGAAAGCAAAGGAAGCTAGATCCCCCACTGCAGGTGGAGACGACGGGCCACCAGAGTGCAAGCTTGCCCAGCCCTCACCCAGGCACCACTGACCTGAGACAGACTGAAGGGCCACCCACAAGGACCCACAAGAGGGCCTGAAGTGACACAGTGCGCGGCACCCAGCACCCGGGACTGGGGACAGGCAAAGGAAAGAGCAGAGGGCCCTCAGGTCACCTGACAAAGAGCCTCCAGGGCCCAGCACGGGACTCACAAGCAAGAGGCCCTGAAAGGCTGTAGACCCCCGGGACTTAAATCCCATTGAGCAATCGCATCTTCCAAAACAGAAATTTAAAGTAAAGGGCTCCCCTGGTGGCGCGGTATTTAAGAATCCACCTGCCAGTGCAGGGGACACAGGTTCAAGCCCTGGTCCGGGAAGATCCCACATGCCGCGGAGCAACTAGAGCCCGTGTGCCACAACAAGGGAAGACACCACAATGAGAAGCCCGCACACAGCTACGAGGATCCAACGCAGCCAAGAATTAATCAATTTAAAAAAAAAAGTACAGTAAAAACTAAACTCCAGGAAATGGGGCAAGAAACAAACGTGGAGTGAACATGCTAACGCTGGCTTCCGGCAGCAGTTGCCAGAAGGGAGGTGACATGCTTTACACCAAACGCATGGGAAAGGCTCCCAAGGGGGCCCTCAGGGTACCGAGGAGCAAGATGGCCCGGCCTCCGGGCAGAGTCTGGCCCAGTAAAACTTCCAGAAAAGCCTGCAAACGTGGCGCAGCGCTGAGAGCACCTCCCCCTTCGGGGCTCTGGGAGGACAGGCTGGAGTGGTGAGGGGAGGGCAGAGGTGGCGGGACTCAGAGGTGGTTCTCCCTCCTGGGGAACCTACTCTTCCCCGTGCGCCTCGTGAGTCTGCAGGAGGCGCCGAGCAGGGACGGGGCCCACGGCAGCACGGAATAAATGTGCTCGCTTTTATCTATCTGCGATCGTAGACATGCTCCGTGTGACTTTATTCCAACCCGAATGGCCCCACTTGCCCCTGAGCCCCATTCGAAGGTGGGGCTGGTGGGATCCGGAAGGTAAAGCAACAGCAACGGCCCCCAAGGAAACAGTAAGGTCTACAACCAGGCCTCCTGTCACCGTGAGTGGAAAACACGTCAACGTCCCACCTCCGGGGCCCCTGAGAGTGTGATTTAACCGCCACCCACTGGTGTCCATACAAGACCCGCTCGCGGCTGGGTCATGGTCAGCTATGGGGACAGCCCTCGCCTGGCCGATGCCCACTGAGCCCTTCCCAGCCAATGACACGCTTTGCCATTAACCCAGTGGTACCCGAAATCAAGCAAAGTGCCTCTGACTTCAGGTACAAAGGCAACAGATGTCTCAGACGTTCATTAAGAAATGGACAGCCAGAAGGTGAAGTAAAGGCCCAGGGAAGCCAGCCTACGCGCCCACACCCACCACCGCTGAGCTCTGAGGCCGCCATCTCCCCAGGGCCGAAGGGCAAAGCTGACGGCAGCAGGGAGGCCCTGCGGGCGCCGCGCAGGGTGACATCTGCTCCCCGCGGGGGCTCACGATTGGGACGGGCGGTGGCACAAACGCTGGCAGAGACACAGCCACACCGCGGGAGAAGCCACGCTCTAACTGCACCGTGCCCCGCGGTGGAACGTTCCAGGACATTCAGAATTTCAAAGCGCTGCTCACAGGAGCAGTAAAGTCAAATGGACCTCAAAGGTCTCTCACCTGAGGCAGAGGCCCCGCCCCCGGCCCCAGGCAGCACATCCCTGTGCAGGGACGGGCGTGGCTGCCAGGTCCCATGGGCAGCAGGCCCTGAGGACAGCTCGGGTTACATCACCAGCATCTAACTGCCCAGGACGCCCAGGAAGAACAAAGAGGACTGGGACGTGGTCCCGCCTCTGTGGCTCGCAGGGTTGCAGCATCAGCTGCAGAGCCCACGAGCAGGAGGAACTCGGTGCCTGGGGACGCCTGCCCGGCCCGGGCACACAGGAGGTGGTCAGAGTGCCCGTCACGAGTCACAGGAATTTTCCATCAACCTGTAAAAGCCCAAACTGGGTGTCCTTCCATTTTTAAGCTGTAATACTTCAAAGGTCTCCCTATTTTAAAGAAAAATAGTTCACATTCCAATACAAAAACTGATCAAATGAAATAATTCACACCTAAGAAGACTGTAACATTTTAGAAGTTAATTTCTGCAAAGCGTTTTTGAAAACTAGACCTAAGTATGAAAGCTAATTCTGCAGCTACCAACAGGTAACCTTAGGCTACGGTGATGATCTCACTTTCTTATCTGTAAGCAAGGGGCGAGCACACTAACCCCCAGGAGACCCTGGGGAGAGGGATTAGAGGGTGTGCGGCCGCACCGCTGCCCCCTGCCCCCAGACCCCCACAATCACCCCCTCACCTCCTTAACACTGCCGCCTCCCCGGGGAGGGTGCCCTGACTGCCCGATTTAGGACCACAGCCCAGGCCCCACCCTGCTCTGGGGACCGCTCCCCACCTCCGTTCTGACCCCCGGCCCCTGCCACCTTCGAGCCCTCGTGCCTCCTCACACCTCGTGTGCAGGCTGCTGTCTGTCCCCCTCGCCAGAAGGGACACTCCACGGGGCAAGGACTTCCATTCAGCTTGTCCCCTGGGGCAGCCCGAGCCCAGAGGACAATGTCTCACCCATCACAGACGCTCGTTAAACAACTGTGTTGTTTTCTATCTCAGCCCCTCCAACCCAAAAAGGCAAAAGTGACGAAGGCAGTGCCAGGCACGTGGATACGAGAGGCAGACGTGAGCTTGCCCTGGCGGAGTTTATAATTCAAAGCTGGCAATTCCAAAGAGCAGACACCCACCCCTACAAGCCCTGAGCCCACGCGTCTGTGTCCTGGAGGGAATCGCCAGAAGCCGCCGAGGGAGGTCCAGCCCCGGAACGTGCAGCTGGCCCGGCCCCTGGCCTGGAAACACCCCCGGCAGCAGCCAGGGCGTCCTGACAAGGGCGGGGTCCCCCAAGCAGCCCACGAAAGCTCCCGGCCGGCCACTCCATCTGCAGGGGAGACGCACTCAGCCAGGAGGACCAGAGAAAGTGTGCTGCCTCTGCTACCCAGGAGGCCCGCTGCCGCTCAGGTCTAGGAGCCCCAGGGCGGGGACGCTTGCTGCGCGGGAGGATGGGGCCCTCCCCACCCCGGTGAGCGGCCTCCAGCCCCGCTTTCTGGAGATGGGCCCCAGCTCTGCAGCCCTCGCCTCCCACCTGCGGGACAGGACGTGCGGCTCTCGCTGACAGACTTCACCAGCCGGAGGTCACCACTCGGGACGGAAGGAGGCTCCACCGAAGGCTTTGGCTTCTGCTCGGGCCCCAGAGCCCCCGGCGGCTTGTGGCAGCCCTGCCGCTGGCTGTGGTTGCGCAGGACGCGGTTGGCCGCCTCCATGACGACCGTGGTGTTCAGGCTCTCGGCCGCCATGGCCAGGAGCTCGTCGTCATCCTCGCCGGCATCCCAGGCGTCGCTGGTGTTGCTCTCAAACTCCTGGAAGGTGCTGACTCGCTTGGCCTTCACCGGCGTGGTCGGCACCTTGGGTGTGTCCTTGAGCAAGCTGCAAAGCAAAGGCAGCTTTTACTTGCGCCTCGGGGGGCTGAGCGTGGTCACCCACGACCGGTCAGAGAGGAGACCCCGGGTGAAAAGGTACACAAGCGAGCCGAGAGTGAAGTGAAAAAGCAAACACGATGCAGAGACATCCAGAATGAGACAAAGCTCACAGGATGCAGTGACAGGGAAGGAGGAGAGGTTTTCTGGGAGAGTCACGCTGCGTGTTCGCCCCACAGACCAATGTATGAGGACACACAGCACCGCCCAGCGATAGTGCACAGCCCTGCCCCGCTGACCCACCAACACTCTCTCACCCCGACACCTCCACAGACCCCCTAAGGCAGCAGCTGGTGGCGTGGGTCAGGAGAGACTGTTCGCAGGACACAGGCCCTTGGCAGGTGGACCTGGACACGGGACAATTTCAAGGATGCCCACAGCATGACGACACACAACACTGGCCCCACCGAGTGTCAGGAGCTTATCCGACACGTGTGGTCCTCCAGGGCCAGCCCTGCCCCACATCCGCCCCTGCTGGAGGAGCCCAGGCACGGGCAAGCAAGCTGCGGGCGGTGGGCAGAGAGCAGGGGAAGTCAATTAACCCTTATCAGCTACATGGTCTGCAAAAAATTTCTCTTGCGGGTTTTCTACTTTTTTGATGGTGTGTCCTTTGAAGCACAAAAGGTTTTAATTTTGATGACGTCCAATTTATCCTTTTGCTGTTGTTGCTTTTGGTGTGTTCTAAGAAGCCTGTCTCCCGATCTAAGCTCACAAAGAATTGCCAGCCCCGCCCTGGCCCACAGGCAGCCCACGACCCCGCACAGGCTGCCCGCCTTGGGCCATGGCTTCCACGTCTGCCCTCCTCCGAGGATGGGCTATGCAAGGCCAGCAGCGCCTCACACAAAGCAACTGCTTGATGCGTGTTGGCTGAGTGAAAGGCCACTTTCCTCCCCCTCGGGAATTCCAAGGAGCTGGCGGGGGGGGTCACCACAGCCCCCCAAAACCTGGCCTGAGATGAGAACAGCCTTGCGAGATTGGAGGCGTCACTTACGTGCCATGTAACAGTGGATCAAATGGGGGGTGCTGGGCGCCATACACATGCTGGATGCTATTCAGAAAGAAAGGAAAACAAATTAGCTTCTCCTCGGCTTTCCCAGGAGCCCCCCACTGACTCAGGAAGAAGACCAGCTCCTTGAACCCGCGCCCGAGGGAGCAACTCCGGCCACCGCAGGGTCACGAGGGCGCGTCTGGAAGGAATGAATGGCGCCGTGCAAGCCCACGCCCCACACACAAGCAGGGCATTCAGCCTCCCTGCGAACGGGCCTCACTGAGGGACCCACGGCCCCAAGGGTGTCACCACAGAGCCTCGGGCATCGACTAGGGGAGTTGGTGAGGCTTCCCGCAGCCTCTGCCCTCAGACTAAAAGACTGACCGTGAAACGCCCGTCAGGAAGTTCTCCTCTGGTACCATTCTGTCTAAAGATGGAATACAGAATTACAAAGAGAAGAGAAATATAATTTTGTTAAAAGACTTCATGGTTTCACTATAAAGTCTGTGTTCATCAGAGCAGATCTGGAAAAGAGACGGAAACAGAGTAACCCGCCGGCACGCTGGTCAGCGGAGCGACCTCACCCACGCCCCTTTCCTCCTCTCGATGCCCAGCCAGGGGCGGCCGCGGGACCCGGGGCCAGCGGTCAGAAAGAGACAAAGGAGAAACGCTTAGCTGGCACACCCCTGGCCCTTAGCTTTCCCCTACTTCTGGCCCGGAACACACATATGAGGCCGAGAGGTGCCTCAGCCATCCTGCCCCCGAGAGAAATAAACACGAGTTAAAAATAAATCCTCCCTGGAAGAAGGGCAGTGGGGTGGGGGGTGGCGGCGGAGATGGGGAGAGCGCGGGTCTCCAGCAGGTTTGAGAGCTGCCAGCCCGACGTTGGACCTCGGACTTCATGGCATGAAATGAACAAGCCCCTGTTTGTTGAGGCCACGGGCACTCACAGTCCTAAGTGACGCGGTCCACGTGGAACAGACAGCCACCGTGACACTGACGCAGAGCCTCGCAGGGTGCACGTGTGTAAAGACAAACACAGACACTCAGGTGTTCAGTATATAGATGAAGTCTTCTTAGCTTTTTAAAACAGAATGAAATCCTACCTTGTTTACTTAGTAATGTATCACAACTATTTCCCCATATTACTGTTCTTCAATTTACTTAAATCCATTTATTTACTTTATATATATTATGTGGTACACACGAAAAATATACACAGCTTATGCACATTTAAAAACATAATACTGAGGGCACGTGGGATTTCCCTATACCCTTCTCTGCAACTCCCATGAATCTATAATTATTTTCAAGTTTTGTAAGTTTTTTACAAATCTTAATAATATGAGTACCACCTCCCTGGACAATCTCCCCTCTAATTTCACACTGTCCCACCATATGGTTACACGGTAATTTGTTTAACCAGTGTTGACCGTGAGATATTTAACTTGTTTAAAATTGTGTGTGATTATAAAAGCAGCAATGAACTTCTCTGGGGACAATACTTTCACACAAATATAACTTCTAGAGGATGAAGTCCCAGAGAAGGCAGGCCTGGGACACAAAGGATGCCCGTATGGACCGTAGGTATAAACGGCTGGCCCCTGAACAACGCGGTGTGTGGGCACCGCCCCGCCGCACAGTTGAAAATCCGAGCGTTGCTTCCAGTCGGCCCTCCGTGTCCACGGCTCCTCCCACCTGCAGTTCTGCGCGCACAGCTTCAGCCCACCCAGATGGTGCAGGGCTGCGGTATTTACTCCTGAAAAACACCCGCTTGTAAGTGGACCCACGCGGTGCAAACCCGTGTTATTCAAGGGCCCACAGTAGGGACCATGAATCATTGCTATCTGATGGGAGAAAAGGGGTCTCAATGCTGCTTGTGCACCTTCTCGATTATTGGGGAGGCTGAGCGATCTTGAAACATATCTTGCTCATCTGTGCTGCTTCTTTTTGTAAACTGCCTGTTCGGACCCTTTGTCCATTTTTCTAAGGGGCTGTTCACCCTTTTCTCACTGATTTGTAAAAACCTCTCTGTAAACAGAGGATTCCTTTGTCACTGAGGCAGTGAGGTGGGCAGAATAAGGGCCCCAAAAAACGTCACCTACCAATCCCAGCACCTGTGAACGTGTCACCTCACACTGTCACAGGGAAGAACCTTTTTATATTCTATCACAAGTTCATCACTAAAGGGCTGTTGCCTGTAAGCTTAAATTACACATAGTGGCCCATCTCTGGGAACCCTGCCTCCCAGGTCATGAGCGTTAAGCTAAAATACCTTTGTTCAGCTCACAGGAAACCTCCTGCCCAGGCCCACCTGTGAATGACCGCAGGCAGGAAGAAATGAACACATCCCCTCTGGGGGCTGATGGGAACCAGGAAGCGTTTGACTTTACCCCCTCCCCTGTTCGTATAAAAGGAGCCTGAATTCTAACTCAGGCAAGATGGTTCTTTGGGGGCATGAGCCCACCATCTTCTTGGTCTGCTGGCTTTCTGAATAAAGTCGTTACTCCCTGTCCCAACAACTCGCCTCTCGATTATTGGCCTGTCACACAGTGAGGAGTACGAGCTGGAACTCGGTAACAAATTTTGGGAAGCCATCTAGGAGCCTTGCTGCTCTCGTGGCCAGCCGCCCCAGTCGGGGAACTTTCGGGTAAGGCCCTAGAAGCTGCCAGGACCACTTATTCTGAGGATCTGCCCTCCAAAGCTCCCTGAAACGACACCGGCTACCCCAGCGCTTGGCAGCTGGATCAAGGAATCGACATTTTGGGAGCCGACGGGCTCCATACAGTAGGGTTAAGTCGCTCCGGTGTGCACAGCCGGAAACTTTATTTCCTCTCCGTTTGGGGCTTTTTCACTGGAATAAGCCAATTTGTTTTGTATTTGAGCGGAGTACCCTGTCGGAGAGTGGAAAGAGTTGTTGGACTCCTACCCGATTTGTGAACCGGTTCGTTGGTTTCTTTGGATGCTAGCATTTGTGTGTGCCCTTTGTGTTTTGTCTTGAAAAGGGGGGAATGTTTCAACTATCCCTAGAGAAAGTCCCCTGAGGTGCATTTTGGATAAGGGATCTGATTACAGCTCTGAAGCATGGGTGAGTGGAAGATGATATTGTAACAACGTGTGGCCACAGTACCTGTTAGGATCTCCACAGGGGGTTTAGAAAGGGTTATCTTGGGACCCTGTGCACCCTGTACTGCTACTCTTGCTGTGTTAACATGCCGTTTATGGTCTCCTGATGGTCTCCTGTGTCCTTGGTACATGTAAAACCCCAAGACCAAACTTGAGGGTTTATTTAGGATTTTGTTTGTTCTTTTGGTTTTTTTGTTTCATTTTGTTTGGTACTGTTTCTCCACTAACAGCCAAATCAGTTTTGTGATGCTTAAAACTTTTACTGATATTAAATGGAGGAAAGGAACAGGAAAAAAAACCTGTCCTTGTCCAAGAGTGGGACATTCGAGGAAAAAGAGAAAGGTTCCACTTGGTTCCTAAAATCACCAAAAGCTACAAACAAATAGAAGTGTCTTTTCCAGAAATACTAGTAAAAAGGGTTTAGCTATAGTATACAGGTGACCTTGATTTGTCCCATTTGCCAGAAACCCAATTTGACTCCAACCTCTTTTGTAACTGATGGGTTTTACATTGTTGTACCTGATTCACGGCTAGAATTTTGGAATGGGCACTATGAGGTCCCTGTGTTTGTTTGTGTTTGCACATGATTTATAGATGTGTGGCATTGCCAAAATTAATCTGTAAGAGAGCTCTACTTAATTGGCTTAAAGGAAATTAAGTGCTTATAAATACTCAAATATAAAAGAAACTGGCCAGAATGAGTCTCAGGTTCACGCGATCTAGGAAATACTCAGTATTAACATCTGGTGTTAAGGTTAGCTTAAGCTTGTTGGTTTGATACAGATATGACTTTAGAGTCATCACCACTAAGTAGAATACTTTCACTGTACCTGGGTTTACTAGAAGTCAAATAAGACCCTATCCCTATTACAAAGTTTGTCAGCAAGAAAAATAACAGTGTGACGAAGCTTTTAAGTAAGTAAAATAGAGGTAAATGAAGTAGAGAGTTTTGGGTAAACTCTGCAGGAATAATGTACTGGGAATGTCTGTCTGGAATAGTCTCTCCAGATTTCCATAACTCAGAACTAAACAAGTTCTAAGATAAGATTGAACTTAATTAAAATCTCAGAGGTAAAGTGGTACAAGACCTGAATTTGGTTCTCTAAGAGGACAAAGTTTTCTTAAAATATTGAACTGCTTTTGGTAAAAGAATGTGAGTTTAAGTGATCTGTATTTGTCATTGAGATCTTTTATTACCACTGGTTAAAAATGTTTTGATATTTTTGACAAACTTCCCAAAGATCAAGTTCTAAGTGGGGTTCATTTGACCTCTGGCTAACTTGTGGATTTTCCGGAGGGTCCCTGGAACACCTCAAATTACTTGTTTTCCCTCCATCTCAGAGAGAGGAATATTAAACTCATTGGGCTTATGTGGTGTGTTGAACTGCAGGAGAGGCACTGTCAAATGAGTGATGATAAAACTTCTGAGATCGTATCACATGGGTAAATGTTATATTCTAGAAATTATATGGAACTCCTAAAATTCTGGTATATCCTGGTAAAGACATCAGTCATAATTATAGAAATTATCTTAAATTGTTTGCCACAGCAGTAATCAAGTTTTTGTTCAACTGCACTGTAATCCCAGCTGGTTGATGCCAAAGCAAAAAGGCAACCTTTTAATGGTTAGATGATCAACTGCTATCTATGGTTTTAAGTGGCTTTTGAACGACTCTATAGCTATTTTGTGGAAAAAAGCAGGGAAGAAAGATGAAATCCTTTATGGGCAAGCACTGGTACTGTTATCAGGGAAAATAAGGAAGGGAATGAGAATGGGCACACATTGCTTCACACCTTCACTCCTCTGGCTGAGCTGGCGTCCCAGCCACTCTGGCGGTTCTGCCAATATCTCCACCCCGTCCACTACCTCCCGTTCCCGACACTGGGGCTCAGGACCTCCCCTCCTTCTAGGGATCAATTAGAAAAGCCTGTGTTAGCTTCTGGGGCACAGGGACTAGGTCTGGTATCGCCATCTAAGACCCGACAGGGCACCCAATTTGGGCCAGGAGCCACTTTGGGACATCATGGCTATTTCCCTTATGCCATTATCTCATAGGGGGACTAAATGCAAATGACCAGCTGGCTGGGTTTCTCAGACTTCTCTAACTGGAAAGATGGCAACCCTCGTTACAGGGAGGGTCCTCTGCACCTGAAGCCCGCCTGGCAGCACCCACAGCTGAGCCAAATGGGGACCCCAGTGAGGGAGGAGGGCCCCATTTTGGCAGGGCTTTGAAAAGGGAAACCAACGTTAAAGAGTTTGAACAATATTCAAGAAATTCAGCAAAACAAATGAAGACCTCTCTGAATTTTTGGAGAGGATTTATCAGGCCTACAGACGTCACACTAATGCAGATCCCGAGGTCCCTGAAAATATTAGGATGGTAAATCTGACCTTTTGGAGCAAAGCGCTTCAGATATCAGGAGAAAGTTGAAGAAATGAGATGGTGAATTTGGAATGAACCCTTCCCGATTGGCAGATGTTGCTTTTAAAGTGTTCAACAGGGAACAACGACAGAAGAAAGAAGACGCAAGACGACACGCCACTTTTTTGGCAGTGGCGCTGGATTCCCGGAAGGAGGGGTGAGCCCTCACTGGGGAAAGAACAGCGTGCTGTGAGGAGGAGGAACACTGGCAAACAGACTGCCCTCGGCGAAAACAGAACAGTCAGAGCAAGAGCCTCTCGCACGGTAGAAAGACAGGAACGCTCGGAAGAGGCCCAGGGGCTCCCTTGGACTTGAGGCGCCTAATTCCCCACAGGAGCCCCAGGTAAAACCGACAGTGGGAAATGAGCTGACTGTCTTTCTGACAGACCTCACCCTGAAGCTTTTCACCAAAACGCGTTGACATCAGAGTCCAGAACACACGCTTTTTTTTTTTTTTTTTTTGCCGCAGCACGTAGCTCGTGGGATCTTAGTTCTCCAACAAGGGATCGAATCCGGGCCCGCGGCAGTGGAAGCGCAGTCCTAACCACGGGACCGCCAGGGAAGACCCCCAGAACACGCTTTAAGCCTACAGATGGAGCTCATGAAAATCCCAGAAAAGGAGACAGAGCTCTTTCCCCCAAGGTCTTTAAAAATAACCCAGAGCCTGCTGTCAGACCTCCCCAGATGGAGACTCAACACAGAGGAACCTGCCCCACCGAGGACTGAAAAACAGACTTTCCTCAAATGCCTTGAACTGCAAGAAATCTCAGACACCTGCTAGTGTTTGTGTGGCCGCTCTTTCAGGATGGGTGGAAACATATGCCACCTGGACAGAAAATCTCTGACGTGGTTAAAGCCCTCCGTAGGGAAATTATCCCGATTTGGATGACGGCATTAAAACAACATTCATCCTGGAGACCACAATCAACAGGAAAAACCAAGAAAATGAATCATACGTTAAAAAGGAACGTCGCTAAAACATGTCAAGAGACACTGAACTTGGGATAAGGCCTTGCCAGTTGCGCTGCTACGGATCAGTGGCTGCCAGAAGCGGGCTTAAATTAAGCCCCTTTAGAATACTGCATGGCAGGC
Source organism: Eschrichtius robustus (assembly GCF_028021215.1). Taxonomy (NCBI): domain Eukaryota; kingdom Metazoa; phylum Chordata; class Mammalia; order Artiodactyla; family Eschrichtiidae; genus Eschrichtius; species Eschrichtius robustus. The sequence goes on along the minus strand of NC_090836.1, from coordinate 103,739,910 downwards.
CATTGCAGGTGTGTGCCCAGGCAGGAGAATCTATAAATGCTAAAGACCTAGCGGTGGCCAATCCCATTAAAACTTCGGGCGCTATTTATTCATGAGTTTACCTCCAACAGGCCTGGCCATCCAACTGAAGTAGACGGGAATTCCATCTCCATTGCCCATTGGAGAAGAGGCCACCAATTTGTTTAACTGTGTCCAAATAAATAGCACCGGAATTTAGTATATGTATTGGGAACTGGAACCAAAACCCCAAGTTCAGTTACGAATTAGACAACAAAGTGCTAAGAGGTTTCGTCGGGCTCAAACAGTTGTAGATAAAAAGGACTAACTGAAGGTTCTAAGGAGTATTCATCACCTACCGTTCAGCAGAATGGTCTTCATTCCTTTTCCCACAGGACCGCTGAACGGATGCTGACGGGGGAATAGTAATAGGGAAGAACCTTTGTATCCTATCACAAGTTCATCACTAAAGGGATGTTGCCTGTAAGCTTAAATTATACATAGTGGCCCATCTCTGGGAACCCTGCCTCCCAGGTCATGAGCGTTAAGCTAAAATACCTTTGTTCAGCTCACAGGAAACCTCCTGCCCAGGCCCACCTGTGAATGACCGCAGGCAGGAAGAAATGAACACATCCCCTCTGGGGGCTGATGGGAACCAGGAAGCGTTTGACTTTACCCCCTCCCCTGTTCGTATAAAAGGAGCCTGAATTCTAACTCAGGCAAGCTGGCTCTTTCGGGCACGAGCCCACCATCCTCTTGGTCTGCTGGCTTTCTGAATAAAGTCGCTACTCCCTGTCCCAACAACTTTTCTCTCGATAACTGGCCTGTTGTGTGGCGAGCAGTACCAGCTTAGACTCGGTAACAACACAGCAGAGGGGGCTTTTTAGATGTGACTAAGGGCACACACCTTGGGAGAGCATCCTGCGTTATTCAGGTGGGTTCAATCTAATCACCAAGTCCTTAAGTGGAAAACCTCCCCGGCTGTGGTCGGGGGGGGGGGGGGGGGGGGGGGGGGAGGGTGCGGATCGTGACCATGGAGGAAGGCTCAGAGCGAGGCTGCACGGCTGGCTTTGAAGATGCAGAAAGGGGGCCATAGTCAAGGCAGCCTTGAGAAGCTGGAGAGGTAAGGAGATGGTTTCTCCCCTAGAGGCTCCAGAAAGCCCTGCCAACACCTTGGTTTTAGCCCAGTGAGACCTGTGTGCAGACTTCTGACCTCCAGAACTGTAAGATAATAAACGTGTGTTGTTATTAGCCAGGAGGTTTGTGGTAATTTGTTTCGGCAGCAATGGAAAACGAATACAGGTAGCAAATCTGTTTTCCTGGTATGTGGGAGGCTTAAAGGTTTATGTTAAGTCATCACACTTTTATCCTTTACGGAGGGTTCTGCTTTGAGGACTATACTTGGAAAAGCCCACCCCTACTGCCCTAGTCCATTCAGGGTGCTATAATAAAAAATACCATGCACTGAGCAGCTTATAAACAAAGTCTCATGGTCATGCAGGCTGGGAAGTGCAAGATCAAGGCATCTGCACTTTTAGTGTCTGGGGAGAACTCCCTTCCTGGTGTGCAGACAGACATCTTCTCCCTATATCCTTACATGGCAGAATGGGTGAGAGAGCCCTCTGGGGTCTCTCTTATAAGGACACTAATCTCATTCATGAGGGCTCCACCCTCATGACATAATCACCTCCCAAAGGCCCCACTTCCTAACACCATCACATTGGGGGTTAGGATCTCAACATATGAATTGGGGGGTGGGGGGGGGGCACACAAACATAACACCTAAGTCCATAACACCTAAGACTGCATAAATATGAGCTTGTTTCATATTTCTGTGGTTTCATTTTTTACCCGTGTTTTCAATCGCCTAAAATTTATTTTATTTTGCTATATACTACCTAGTAGGAAACTTCTTTAAAAAGTAACCTATTATTCCAATTTATTAAACAACCTACCCTTTCCCCCACTGGTTTGAGGATATCATCTTTAATAATACATTAAATTATTATATATAGGTCATTTTTTCAGTTTCCTATGCCGTTTCTATTCAGTTTTCCATTCCTGTGCCTGCAGCACAATATTTAAATCAGGTAAAATGTTCTTTTTTACATCCTAAAACTTCTCAGCAAAATTTAACAAACATTTGACAATGCCACTTTGTGATGGGCGTTATGACGGGTGCTGGGCAGGCACAGATGAGCACACTATAGTCCAAACTCTTAAGGACCTTGCAGTCTACTTATAATAGCAAAAACCGAACGGGCATTATAACGCTCCATGAGAATTCCTACAATAACATGCCACGAGGGTGCCTAAACCCAGTCTTACGGAACAAGGAAGGTTCCTTGAGGAAAAATCCCTTAAACTGAGACCTATGAAATGAATAGGAAGAGTGAGGTAGACAGAACATTCCAAGCAAAGAGAACAACACAGTAAGACCCTGAAGGCACGGGAGAGGGTGAAATGGTTGGGAAATGAAAGCCAGCATGAGATACGGCAGACAATAAAACATAGAGCATAACAGCCGTGGTGAACAGATTTAGCTTCGTTCCAAACTCAGTGTGTTCGTTCCTCTTATCCTCACGACCCAGCAGGCAGATATGGCCATGAGAAACTGAGGGACAGAAAGCTTAAGTGGCCTGCCCGAGGTCACACCCAGCTAGCAGGTTGCAAGGCCAACTTCAAAGCACCTAGAACATAAATACCCACACAAACACCACAGTGTCACTTTGGCTCCATCCAAAACCCTATCATTTGGGGGCTTCCCTGGCGGTCCCTGGTTAGGGCTTGGTGCTTTTGCTGTGGGGGCCAGGTTCGATCCCTGGTCTGGGAACTAAGCCCCTGCAAGCCTCGCTGCACGGCTGGAAAAACAAAAACAAAAACCCTATCATTTTGTCATACAATAGATTTGAAACCCTCCCCAATTCTACTGTCCTATGAGGTAACTACCAACCTGAGTCTGACATTTAAAATTCTCACACAAGTGTCTGTACCTTTACTGCAGACTTGTGCATCTCTAGGCAACCTATGATATTATTCTGCATGTCTGTAAAGATTAAGTTAATATTATTTTATAATATACACATCTTTATATATCTTTTTGCAGCTTTATTTTCTCTCAAGATGGTTTTTTTGTGTGTCAGTGTTAACACATGTAGCTCCAGTTTTGTTGTCCTGTGAGGTTTCATTTTGTGTGTGAAGGGGGGTGGTGTTTTAGCAGTAAACCAACTTTTCAAAAGAATTTTTACAGAGAAACACAGCACAGGCAGAAGCAGAGCTGTTCTGGTAAAGGGGAGAAAAGCAGGAGCCCACCCACTTCCCAACTCATTCTGAGGCCAGAATTACCCTGATACCAAAAGCAGACAAGAACATCACAAAAGAAAACTACAGGGAATTCCCTGGTGGTCCAGTAGTTAAGATTCAGCGCTTTCACTGCCGTGGCCCTGGGTTCAATCCCTGGTCAGAGAACTAGGATCCTGCAAGCTGCACAGCCAAAAAAAAAAAAAACTACAGACCGGTATCTCCTATAAGTATACACACAAAACTCCTCAACAAAATACTAGCAAACCAAATCCAACAACATTAAAAAAGGATTATACATCACGACCAAGGAATGCAAGGCTGGCTTAAAACCTGAAAATGCCAACAGGAAAAAGGACAAAACCACACAATGATTTCAATAGTCTCAGAAAAAGCACCTGACAAAACTCAACACCCCTTCATGATAAAGATGCTCAACAAACTAGTAATAGAAGGAAATGTCCTCATCCTGATAAAAGACATCTACGAAAAACCCATATCTAACATCATACCTAAGGTGAATGACAGAATGTTTTCCCCCTAAGATCAGGAACAAGACAAGGATGTCCATTCTCACCACTTTTGTTCAATATTGTACTGCAGGTCTTAGGGCAATTAGGCAAGAATGAGAATAAAAGCCATCCAGATTAGAAACGAAGAAGTAAAATTAACTAGATGATATAATCTTATATACAGAAAATACTAAAGAATTCACTAAAAAAGTAGTGAAACTAAAAAATTCAGCGAGGCCTCAACATACAAGACGAACATACAAATATTAATTGTATTTCTATCCATTCGCAATGAACAATCCAAAAATGAAATTAAAAACACAACTCCACTTTTAATAACATCAAAAAGAATGATATGTTTAGGAATAGATTAACAAAAGATGTATAAAACTTATACTCTGAAAACTAAAAACTACTATTGAAAGAATTGAAAGAAAACCTAAATCAATGGAAAAACACCCATGTTTGTATTAGAAGACGTAATATTGTTAAGACTACAGCACTCTCTAAATTCACTACAGACTCAATGCAATCCCTGTCAAAATACCAGGCAGCTTCTGCGTAGAAATCGATAAGACGACCCTGAAATTCACATGGAAGCTCAAGAGACCCAGAATGACCAGGTTAAAACACTCCTGAAAAAGAACAAAGTTGGAGGACTCACTCCTCCAGATTTCAAAACTTACTAAAAGATTCGGTAATCAAGTCAGTATGGTACTGGCATAAGGATAAACAGAGAGATCAACGGAATAGAACTGAGAGTCCAGACTCCTCACATTTACAGTCAATTGATTTTTTTTTTTTTAATGGTGCCAAGACCCTTCACTGGAGAAAGAACTGTCTTTCAACAAATGGTGCTGGGACAACTAGATAACCACATGCAAAGAAAAAAGCTGCACCCTAGATGGATAGGTAAACAAAATGTGGTATACCCATAAAATGGAATATTACTCAGCTATAAAATGAAATGCTGATACATGCTACAACATGAAGAACCTTGAAAACATTATGCTGAGTACAGGAAGCCAGTCACCAAAAAATCCCCACATTATTATACGACTCCATTTATATGAAATGTCTATAATGGACAAATCATACTATAGAGACAGAAAGAAGATTAGTGGTTTCCTGGGGTGGGGGGTGGGAAGCCGGGGTGACTGCTAATGAGTACAGGGTTTCTTTCTGAGATGATAAACATGTTCTAAAATTGACTGTGGTGAGAGTTATACAACTTTTTGAATACAATATAATATCACTGAATTTTACACTTTAAATGAATGAATGGTGGCGTATGTGAATTAAAATAGGTGAACTATGATATGTGAATCTCAGTAAAGATGAAACGTTTTTAAAAGGCAATACAGCTTCCACTTGGTTCTCCTGGCCACCATGCTGTGAGGAAGCCCACACCAGCCACATGGAGGGCGCGTACGTGTAGGCACCACAACTTACAGCGCTGGCGGGGGTCCCAGGTGACAGCCTGCGCCCAACTGCTAGACACGTGAGGGACTCAGGCCACAGCCTTCAAGACTTCCCAGTGACACCCAGGAGCTTTCTTTTCTTTTTTCTTTTCTTTTGGCCAAAAAAAAAAAAAAGTATCAGCCTGCCTAGGTCAAGCACCACCCATCTGTCGTGGTTCCTTTCCTGAAATTTCCATGGATGCCTCCCTGACCTTGGTAGAAAGTTTCCAGTTTTAAGAATCCAAAGGCCTGGGTTCAAGTCCCAACGCTTAAAGCTGATAAGAGCGTTAACCAAGTAATTGTTCCGAGCTTTACCTTCCTCATCCCGGAAATGGAAATAAGAATGTGTATGAAATGAGATAACCATGTAACAGCAGTGTGAATACTGCAGTGACCTACAGACAGTATTTACCAATACTATCAATCTATCTTTCCTTGAACACTTGCAATCTTCCATTATGCGCAAATGTATTCAATATGGCTCAAAACCGGCAGGCAGTCTGGTCTACAGCCCACTATTTGCATGTCATTTTCACAAAAGTCTGCAACATTATCACATCCTGCAGGCCTTTCCCTCCCAGGACAGCAGGAAACTCATTAATTCTTCATGGGCAAACCACTTGTGTTTACTGAGCAGAAAATGTTCCAACAAAGTTCAAGCTCAGACTAAAAGGAACCTCATTGTATCTTATTAAAATTACATTTTTATTCGGTTTTGCATAGGGAAAGAGAAAAACAGGCTTCAACTAAAGCCCTTTTTAAAGAATAAATGGCAACTAATACACATACCTCCTTTCAAATAATGAAATCTTTCCTTAAAAAATATATTAACCAATAAACTTTTTTATAAATTGTACTGCTTTAAAACACTACAGTAATTCACTGAACCCTAATGATTCCTTCCAAAAAGCAGATCCACGTGACATAGTTCCACTGCCAGCTACACACCCTGGAAAAACAGTTACACAAGTACACAGGGAGACAGGTTCAGCAATGTTCATAATACCACAAAGAGAAAAAACGTTAAGAAAAATCTAGATGTCCATTATCAACTGAATAATGAATAAACAAACTAGAACGTACGCATATAATGGCATACCAACCACAGTAAACATGAAGGAACTTCAGCCACCAGATTCAAGATGGGGAAAGTTCATTAACATAATAGTGAAACGCTGAGTACACACAGTATGACACCACTTACAGGAAGTTTTTTAAATGCAAAAATGAGACAATATATCATTTTTGGGTACATACATTGAGTGGTCAAAAATCCTACTGCGTGCAGGGTAACCACAAAATTCAGAACCGTGATGGTCAGGGGAAGTGAGACTAAACAGCTGGGCCCAGGAAAGGAACACGACAGCATCAACTGTGGATGTGGTCTACGTGCCCTGTATTCACCTTGTGCCTTCCTGAAAGTCTGAAATGTGTTCTAGGG